>NC_058408.1:38576850-38777607 GCF_002201575.2 Neomonachus schauinslandi | reverse complement strand
CTTACCACCAGAGGCGAGATGTTGAGTCAATGGAAAAACAACATTCGCCAACATTAAAGGGAGACTGTTTGGAAAAGGAAGGCCCCGCTGAGGTGCAGAGGAAGCCTGTATGTTAACACGGGCCACCTCTTATCTGGGGCAGCTGGGCCTGAGCCGCCTGTGCTGATTCCCTGGCTTTGCCAAGAGGCCTTCAGCAGAGAGGACAGGCTGCCTTGCAGGGTGGGGGGCTGATCCTCATCCAGGAGCAGAGCATCACCAGCACTTTTAGAGACAAAAAGACCTTGCTTTTCTCCCAGGGGCTTCATGGGGAAACCTGCACCAGTAAGTGAAGTCTTGCAAAAGGCAGCAGTTCTCAGGGCCTTTGTCCCCAGACTTAAAACCAGGCCCTCTCGTTTCCAGTCCTTTTGAAGACGCCCAAGCACAGTAAGGACTGGCCATTCTGACCTGAGTGTGATTTATAGGGAAAAACAAGCTAAAGTGACCCAAAGGAGAATTAAAAAAAAAAAAAAAGAAAGAAAACAGAAAACAACAAACACACAAAAACACGTGGGTAAGTTCGCGCTGGCTCTAAATTGCTTACCGTTAAGTCTTGAGCCAGCTCCTGATGGAAAGATAAGGTAAATCCTTAATCAGTCAATAATTAACCGAAGCTCCATTAATGGTCCAGTCAACCAAATCCTGCTGACACCTTCAGAACCCTGTTTTAGTGGGAGGGTTAGGCGGAACCTTTTGATAGACCCCACTCTTGGATCACCGTAAGACGGGTAGAGTTGTGTCTGGACCTGCCAGAGAAATCTTTTCTTAGGCTCACTCTTTTGGATAATTTCTGCAGAATTCACTTTTAGAAATCTCAGCGTGTGTGTCTGTGTTGTGTATAAAACAGTTTGGAGATCTGTTCTGGTTTCAGATCAGTTTGAATCAAATCCCAGATGTGTTCTGCTCCTTACTACCTCAGTTTTCCTAGAGGACCATAGCTTTTCTTTCCTGCTTTGCTCATCATAGTAGTTTGCTCATTTTTGAAGTTTATTCCCAGTGTCTGTAGATATTCCTATTCTTACTTTCTCAATGTCAACATCTCTTCCATTTGTGATAAGCAACCACATAGCCCTACCAAAGCACGAAAATAATTTTTGAGTTTTAAATAAGTAGAAGATTAAAAGACTAATAAATACTGATTTTGGTCTTTCTGGTAGATCAAGTTCTTTTTACTTCCAACAGAAGCAAATTTTTTTAGGAAGAGGGGTTAGGTCTTAAATGGTTTTTAATTTCATTTTTTTGTTTTTGCTTTGCTTTGTTCTGTATAGCATCTAGTGTGTTATGATATGCTTGTAGTTACACTATTGGATGAGAAAAATCAGCATATTAAGTGTGGTTTGGATTTTTCCTAAGGTCAAGCTATAGGTCATGACTGGATGCCAGTCCATGAACTTTTCCCCTAATTTTGTCTATTCAAACCATTTGAGAAATATGTTCTTTTAGACACGGGGGAAATGGGGTATAAGAATGTGGTTTGATATGAATCCATCTCCACCCCAGGAGAAAAATAACAAAAATTGAATGTTTGGCTATTAAGGTATCAGTGGTGTTATTCCTGCATGTCCAAGATGGCTCATCCATTTACACTTTTGTTGGTTCCACAGCTCAACCTCTGTGATCACCAACACATCATTCTCCTCTCCTAATAGAGCTCAGTAGTCTGGGTGCTCAATTAATCCTTGGCTGTTTGGGGGAGTTGCCAATGAGTGGAAATTCTGCCAATGATCTGTGACACCCTTTTCAACAAACATTATTTGAATGACATTTCTTTTTTCCCCAAACCATCCATCTGTCCTTTCTTATGCAACTTTTGAGTTTCAAAAGGGTAGAAGGCAAGCTTTCTTTTGGTCACATATTTGGTCTAAGAAGGCAATCTATGAATTAAAAAATGTAATCAAACTACAGCCTTATAAATAAGTCTATGAGATTCACCAGCTTGAAGCAACATGTTAAATATAAAACCAATTAGACCCAGCCTTCTTTTTCTGTTTGCCCATTAAAACTTCTTGCTCGCATGAAGGCGGTTGGTAAATGACTAGATTCAATGTTGCTATGATCATTTGGGGGTACAGTGGGAATGGGAAAGATAAGAAAAACAGAATTTTTTTTTTCAAAACTAGTCATTAAATTTGTAGGTAAACAAATCTAGGACCCAGTTTTCTTGGGTTTTATGTTAACTTTTGATTGTTTTAAAATATGGAAAAGTATTATCTTGCCTATAAGAGTGCTATTAAGTAAAGCAGAGGACATACATCAAGTTGCCTGTGTGGTCATGTTGCTTGGATATTAAAATGAGATTTTAAAGAATGAAACTGGAGTCTATTTTTCAACAGGTGGAAAGGCATTTATAATTACACTAATAATTTTTGAGTATCATATTAATGAGGATAGGGAGATGTAGACTTTGACATTGGCATGTTTAGTTACATTCACTATGAAAAAAAATGTTGTTTACCCCTCGAGAATTTCTTAAGAAAAAGAAAAGGGCGCCTGGGTGGCTCAGTTGGTTAAGCGACTGCCTTCGGCTCAGGTCATGATCCTGGAGTCCCTGGATCGAGGCCCGCATCGGGCTCTCTGCTCGGCAGGGAGTCTGCTTCTCCCTCTGACCCTCCCCCCTCTCATGTGCTCTCTCTCATTCTCTCTCTCTCAAATAAGTAAATAAAATCTTTAAAAAAAAAAAGAAAGAAAGAAAAAGAAAAATCAATGTCCATCAATGAGCAATATTTTTCTCCCCAGAGGATATTGATTTGAACATTGACTTCACAATGGGTGAGTTATTTCCCTCAGACCCCCTATTATGAATTGTTAGGTGACATGTCTTTTATGAGCCAATAAACATGTTGTTTCTAGTATAGTAATCTCGTCGGGGAGATTCCAACTTCTGAGTTGTGGTTGGTTTGGAATATTTCAGCTTTTGTATGTGAAGTATTTCTATGGGGTATATTCCAAGTTTAAAAAGCCATATCTCTCATCTTCCTTCCTTTTTAAATGAAATACAGCTTTTTCGATACTTCTGAGGGAAAATCAGGTGGCAGTGAATAATTCCCTTTTTTGCTTGCTCCTCAACTACATGTCCTCTCAGCTTGTGCGTGGACCCATGACTCATGCGTAGTCATATAAATGTCTTCATGATTCCCTTTTCTCTCTTTATGTCATGGTACAACATTGGTATCTCTGATTTTGAAAATAAACCAGACTTTCAGTTTACCAGAGAAACCAGTATGTAAAGGAACACGGTAGTGGGTGAAAGCAGGGAAGAGGATAGGTGGTGTTGAATTTTTGTTAACATGAATGCTCATTCTTCAATTCATCTGTTAGGATTTGTGTATAATGTATCTTCTTAATGAGCTTCTTAAAGGGCGAATTGAGAATTTATGTTAGATCGCCTTTGGGTTTATTCATCCATCCATTTATTCTTGAACAAATATTAATTTACCGCCATATCATGTGCCAGACACCGTGCTCAGCATGGATGATAACGATAAATAAGACCCATCTGAGGCAGTCACAGGGTGGTTAGGAAGACATTAGGTCGGATAGTTATGAATACATGTTGACACAAAATACTTTAGGAGTCCTGAGACTTAGCTTCAGGGAAGCTGGGAGTATCAAGGAAGTCTTCAGGGAGAAGGTGAGCATAAGCCTAGTTAATTAATCAGACCATGGGCTTAAGAGAGGAACAGAAGCACGTGTCCCTGTTGCATCGTGAGAGAAATCTTAAGCAAGTCACTGTACCTCTCTGAGCCTCGGTTTCCTGTCTGCCAACTGGGCATAACAATACTTGCCTTATGAGATTGTTGCGGAGATTAAATGAGAATGCATGAAAAGGCCTCAACACTGTGCACAAAGCAGGCGCTCCATAAATGTTTGCTGCAGAGGTATAAGAAAGTGACATCGCAGCACACTCTAATAGGAATCCAACAAATACTTATTGGGCACCAACCAGGTGCCACTTCCTGGTGCCGGGTCCTGCGTGAGACACCACCAGTGTGTCAGGAGACACCATGACGGTGGAGTGAGGGATGGGATGACAGGCAGCTCGTGCACCTCACGGAGGAGACACACTGCTTCTGTGCTTGGCAAGCCGGACATGGGGTTCAGAGCGCCAGGGGAGGCCTGGCGGAGGAAGAGGAGCCAACGTTTGTCCTGCCAGACCAGGAAGGGCCTGATGTGGCCGTGGTGGCCTCAACACAGGCAAGAGCCAGGCAGACTTGTCCGTGTGTGATCTCTCAGTTTCCTTCAAGTTTTCCACAGGTGCTCATTGCCTTTCTGTAGCTAGATTACAGTCTCTTAAAAACAGCAACAAACAAAAAAACCAAAACCAAGACTCCCATCTGTTCGCTGTGGCCTGTTATGTGGCGCCTCTGGTATACACCCAATGTATACTAGGTCTTCATGCTTCCCTCTTCTCCGCATGCTGAAATGTTCCAGTCATTTCTGAATGCCCAGTCAGTTTCAGAGTTCTCAGATTTAAATGCTTGCTTTTGTGCTTATTAAAGAGATTCATGAATTGGGAATTGTGATCATGTCACTGCCTAAAACTCTTCCCATTGCTCTTAGGATAAAGTCCAAAATCCTGAATGCGCCTGACAAGACTTTGCATAATCTGGCTCCTGTCCTGGGCTCCTGCCTCATCTCCTGGAACTGCCCATCCTCCCCAGTCTCCGCCTCCCTGGCCTTACTCCTGCTATTCAGTGCTCCCGCGCCCTTATACATGCTGCCCCCCATGTGCGTGCGCATAAGGTCTCCGCAGCCCCTCCTCCAGACGGACTCCCCGCTTTAGGGGCCCGCTTCAAAGTCATTTGCTCAGGAAGGGCCTCCCTCATTTCCTAGGTTAGACACTCGAATGATACAGGCTCGTATCGCCTGGAGTTTTCTTTTATTCTGCTCACCATAATTGAAATAAATGATTGGAACGTAAGCTTTATTCATCCAACGAATGTTCTCTGAGCCTTTGATGTGGCCTACATGTTGGGAATGCCGCACAGGAAGGCAGAGTCTCTGCCCCGGGGGCGCGTAAGGGAGGCAGTGAGCAAGAAGTGACTATAGATGGGATATAATGTCAGGCCGTGAGAAAGACTCTGGAAAATGGTTAAGCTGGGTAAGGGGACAGAGAGGGCTGAAGGTAAGTTGGGAAGAATAAGAAGACAAGTTTGTGGTTGTCTTGTTTAGTGCAGAATTGCCAAAGCCCAACACAATGCCTGGCGACTAGAAAGTACCTGACAAATAATTTGCTGAATGAAAATCATGTTGGTTCAAGTAGACCCGGAGGAGTGAAGGGTTGAATAAGGCTAATGTAGCTATGCTTCCTTCTCCCCAATTTCCCTGGCCGTATCTGGGACAATGTAGTCTGCATGCTCCCCCCGCATTAGGTAGGAATCCACGTCAAACCTAACACCCTGGTAAGGCTGAACTATAATCACACCTTTTGTGTGGCAGCATTGCACATTTTCTGTCTTAATTGCCACGGGCAAAATAGCAACTGGTTGGTGAATGAAATATTTAGGCTTTGAAGAATTGATATTCTAATCAGTTGCTATTTATGCCAATGATCAACTATGTCTCAGTGAGGAGGAGGACAATTTTTTTTTTCTGTGATCTCTGTGCGTCTAAGTGACTAATGAAGTCAATCTGGGCTTGGCAGATTTTGCCACAACTTGGACAGACGTGGCACTCATGATGCTGTGTTACTTCTCAGCTTGCTGGTTCCCTTGTTCCCATTGAAATGATCTCATTTTTGGCATTTTCCTTTCAAAGCGTTATCATCCCATTTTGCACGATGCCGCTGTAGGGCTCAGGCTTAAGGCACGGTCTGCCACTTTTCTTTCAACCAACCTTGTCTAAAAGAATATTCTGAAGACCAAACATATTCTATTAGCTTTATTTTGTTTTAATCTGGGTGGGATGGGGGAAGAGGGGAATTTATGCTCTCACAATTTTCTTCTTCAGTTTGGAGAGAACTGGACCTTGGGGCTCCATGTGAATTGAGAGTCAGACAAATTGGGTCCGTTCTCTAGTCTCGGTTAAAAAAATTTTTTTGCACAGCAGGAAGGAAATGCACAATCGGAATGGTTCCCATTATCTTCTGTGGACCCTAGCACATCTTTTCTATTGTGCGGTCACCTGGCCCCACTTCTCCCATCAACTGTGTCTTTCCCTGCCCCAGGGGCCCTCTCTGGTTCTGCACTTTTATGGAGTCCATTGCTTTGTTCGCACCACTCTTTGGACAGAAAAAAAACCAATCAAAGTCCATCCTCTAAGTTCATTTTGGCTCTAATCCCCGCTGTTTTGTCTGTCCCACCCCTTTCTCTCTGTGTATCACACTGTTTATCTCCACAACCAGATCCCAGACTCCCCAACAGAAAACCACACAATTTATATCTGCCATTAACCAGCTCCCCCAACCACTCCATGCACTAATCAGAGGTCTTCCCATAGTTGCTGCTCAGGGGTTTGGGTTAAAAAAAAAATAGAGAGAGAGATTGGAAAGAAACGGACTATATTTCCAGCTTCACACTGTTTCCTTTAATATGGCCAGTTTGTAATTATATATTTACTTATCTTTCTCCGTATTGACTGCTCTCCCTTCCCTCAAGCTATAAGCCTCATGAAGGCTGGAAAACGTGTCTGCTTTGTTGACCAAGGTATGCCTGATGCTGGCCAGAGTAAACATGTTTAATGAATCTCTGTGGAATATAGGAGTGAATGTAGAGGAGAAGGAGCTTATTCAGGGTGGATTTTCATTTACCCTAAAGAAGTGAAATGAAAGCAAACTTTGGTGGTTTTGTTTAACTGTGGGCAAATTGGTATGGACTGAGAAATTCAATTAACTGTATTCATCAATTTTTGTTTCTGGGCTAGAATCATGAGACTAAGACCCGGAATTCTTGGTCCCACCTCTTTTGTGGCATTAAAAACAAAAAACAAAAACAAAAAACCAAGCCCAAACCTTGGCATATTACACCACCCAGATTTTTTTCTTTGTCTCAAAGAAGGCTCAGCTGAACAGTAGATTCCTCACCCAGCACAACAATCACAAACTCCGAAAACCTCAGCTGCCCCAGATGATGTCACAAAACCCTTAAGAATGCTCACTGCTGAGTTGGGCACAGGTCCAGCAAACACAATTCTTCCTGCCAGTTATTCAGGGTCTTTGACAGATTAGGTGGTCTTTTTTTCTTCTTCTGCTGCTTCTTTTTTTTTTTTTCCCCAACCTCTTAAAAGGCAGTTCAGTTTACCTCTAAGCAAGACATTAGCTCTGGCTGCCCCAAATAACATTTTAATTGAAGTCTCAGTCCAAACAAATGCCCAGCCTCTTTATTAACCCCAACAGTGTAATTTTTCAACCTAAGACTGATTCAGGGGAAACTGTCTCACTTAAACTGCTACGCAATGGGACATGGCAGTTTTCCTCAACCAGTCTCTTTTCTGACCTTGATTTGAACCTTAATCTCTTCTAACGATGTTTTCTTTATTAGCTGCTCACAGCCGTGGCATAAGACTAATTTTCCTGTTTTTAGACTATCAGTTTACAGAGGTATTTCACTCCCCCTTTTGCCCCCAAGAGTCACCAAGATTTCATGGACCTCTTTGGGAAAGGGAAGGGAATACCTATGTTTCACATTTGCTGTTGTGGTTTTTTAAATTTAGTAATTTAAATAGCTGCTTTGCAAAATGTTCTATAGAATTTTAGATTGTATTTTTGAGGTACATTGAAGTTTAGGTACAAAGAAACCATATTCTGAATTGTCAGAAAAACCTAAAAAAAAAACCCAACTCTTTTAAATTATTTCAAAAGATCTTTCATCAATAGCCTGGTCCACACTCATAAAATGAAAACTAAGGCTATTATCTGAATAATTCAGGCAAAAACAATATGTTTTTATTAGAGACCTCTAATCTTTTAGGGGAGATCTGAATTATCCAGATAATTGCTGCAATTCCTTCCTTTGTTTTAAATGCTTAAACATAATCACTGAGAAAATCATTTTTCTTCATTATACCTTCCCATTTTTTGACATTGGTAAAATGATCCAAATTTTAAAAAAAGTGCACCCTTTTCAATAACAATGAAAAAAAATGTGTTTCTCTATTTGGTGTATACCTTAATATAGCAGAACTATGTAGGTAGAAAAACAGTGCTTGTGATCATGTGCTCAATTAGATTTATTATAGGTTTTTGTACTTTTTGGCATTAGCGTGAAAGCATATTGGTTATTATTTTTTATAACCTAATTGGAGGCTTTGTATCTAGTTACCCCTCTGTTCTCAGCTTAATACAATAGTTTATTGATTGCAAAAATTACATTTCTGTGACTTTAAAGTCCTAGAACTAGGATTGCCATTGAAAGTTGGGGATTTAGCCTGGTGTTTGGAGGGCAGCGACCATGTGCCCTCTGGGTGTGAGGAGGTAGGCAGCTGGGAAGAGTTGTCTGTCCCCTGCGGTGTTCAGTGGTACTCGCAGCATGTTGGCATGATAAACTTTGCCTCCATTTCACTGGTTCAAACAATTAGTGGGATTGAATCAGAGTTCTCCTAGATCATAGTTTATTATATGTTATTAAATTCCATTATTCAAGAAGTTGCTGCTATGATTATAAAACTTCCCAACATATCCTGCAAAGCTCTCATCTCCATTCCTGGTGCATTTCCTTTTACATTGATCTTTTGCTTCTCTGATGGGCAAGTTTTGTTCTGTTTTTTTTTTTTTCTTTTTCGTTCCCCTTGGTACTTATTTAAAGAGCTAAGAGCTAATTTGAAAATACGTCTACGAAAGGACAACAGAAATGAGATGTGAAAAAAACTGGATGAAGATTCTTAATTAGTCCATTATTTGACACGCACGATTTAACATGGTATGCTTAGCATTGTGCATTCCCCAAAAGAACAAGGCTCTTTTTTTTTTATCCCAAACTTTAGCTCCCTCTCATTCATTATATCCCTTCTTGTCACTTTCCATTAGCTGATCATGACATCCTTTGCTGGAAGGGCGAGCAAGCAGATTACTTCCAAACTGGTGTAAGTGACACTCAAAAGCCTGGCCTAAAGGGGGTTCTGTGGCAGCAACAAGCTCCTCAGCCCCTGGAGCTGGAGAATGTCATTTCAATAATATATTGGAGTCCGTTGTCACATCATTTCTGTAGCAACTTGGCAACTTCCCAGAAGTGGCAGGAATAGGTCTTCTACTGTGATGGAATCTGATATTATCACTGTCGCTGACAATAGTAATAATACAATAGTATAGTATAATAATATAATTAATAATAATAATTAACATTATTAATAGTATATACTACTAGGAATAGATAGTAATATTATTATTAATAGTATAGTATAATAATAAATAATAATTATTATTTTTATTATGTACTGAGCCAATCTAATCCTTCTAACTAGCATCTTGCGTTTTACAGATGAGGAAACTGAGGACTGAAGTGGTTAAATACATTGTCCATGGTCACACAGCTGATAAATAGCCGAGCTAGGGTTTTAATTGAGGTCTGGCAGACCCCCAGCTATGCCTCTTTCCGTTAAAGCAGGTTATGCATAACACACCAACTTTTAGGAAACTTCACCGTGTCTCCCTAATTTTGTTGCAACTGAAAACTAACCTGTCACCAGGCCCTTCTGGGTGGAGGTGGGGATGACTGAATGAGGCAGCCAGGGATCAAACACACATGATCAGATGGTGCTAAGGAAAGAAGTGCAGGATCTGATGCTCTGATCAGCTCAGCCCTAGTGAGGTGAACTGCTCCCAGCTCATCATCCCTGCCACCCCACCCCACCCCACCAGCCCTCTCCTACTCTCAAAGGTCCAACCTTGGGAATCATCCTCAGCCTTGGAACGGCATTGGCCTGGGAAGAGCTGAATGGTTGCTGATAAGAGGTGTGTCCCAGTCACAAACAGCAATGAAATCTGATCTGAACAGCACTGGGACCAGTTCTGGCTGCCACTCAGACTCTCATGCCAGCTTCCGGCCTCATAAGCTCCTCTGTTCCTGAAAACACAAGTTTTCTTCATTAACCAAATTTTAGATTCTTTCCTTCACATGAAGCACGTTTTAGCTTCTTTCCCCAGGAATCTTTGAAATATTTTGATCTTAAAGTAAAGAATAGGGAAATACAAAGCAATACGTTAAGTAAAAGTTGCCTGTTATTTGACTACCAGGAGAAAATTCATAGTCCCATGATATGTATCTTTTCTTTTCAGACTGTACATATAGCCAGGCTTTAGGTAAAACATGGTGGTTGTAGGATGGACTCTGAAACCGGACCACCCAGCTTTAAATGTAGATGCTGCCACCAGCAGTGTGACCTAACCTCTCGGGATCCCAGTTTTCTCATATGTAAAGTACTTCCCTCCGAGAGCTATTCTGACGATGATCTCATGCGCATGACATAGCTGGCCCATGGCAATCACCTCCTGCATCTAGTTACTGGTACATAGGTGCTGGTCCGTGATCTTGTCTTACTCGCTGTTTCTGACTATGCTCCAGCCTCCTTGAATCCAAGCCCATATTTAACTTCATCTTCAGCCATGATTCTGTCCCTTCTCCGTCCATGTGGTGTGATCAGCTTCCCCCTTGCACCTCACCGGTGATTTTCCAGGTCTCAGCTCCTGCCCATTTAGCCATAACTCTTACGTCAGCGCCGCCAGCATCTTCTATCCACGCCTGTGTGATGGATGCATTCCTGCCTGGATGCGTTGCTCGCCCTGCCTGAAACCAAGGCAAAGCCTGAGTGTAGCCCTCCTTGTTCTTAGCCGGCTGGAAGGCCTTGGAGGGAGTGCAGGTGGAAGCAATAGCCTGAGTTTGTGATCGTAAAGACAGCAGCAGCATCAGCCCACAGTTTTGGGGCTTCTGGAATGAAGAACTAGCTTCCAGATATATAGATGTATGCAATACCGAAGCAAGTGTATTTGTTTAAATCACTTTACATGTAAAAGATGAAGGTAATTATGAATGATCTTTTAAAAATCTTCTCTTTGAAAGCCCTCTGTTGTCAAGGCCACACTCCCAATCATCTCTGTACCTCTGAGAAGGGGGAAAATATGTACATATGTATGTATATGTTAACTGGGGGGAGTGTGTGTGCTGGGAGAGCGGCCGGCCAGTGGCAGGAATGGGGAAGAGAGAATTATATTAAATGAAACTGGAAATTCACGTGGACCTTTCAGACGTAAAAAAAAAAAAAATTGTTGATTTTACATGCCAAAGTCTTGAAAGGAGCTTGACGGCTCACGGCTTTGGTGTATTTTTCCAGATGGCAGATGCCATTTTGTGTTTTGCATAAACTGACTAAATTTGCTTGCTCTTTGTACTTATTTCAGAGGCAACCATTCTTTGCTTTCAATAGGACAGAAGAGCTCCTTGGCACTGGAACCCTCCTGGTCTGGTGAGGGAGGGATGAGGGATGCTCTGAGGACACACAGCCATCATCCAAAACTTCCTGCATTCGGATGGAGGAAAGAGGTTGCACCAGAGCTTCGGATCCACGTTGCCTAAGGGATGATTCAGACTGTGTGAATGAGTCACACAAGGTGAGCTATGCTGAAAAACTTTCCAAAGCTATCTTTCCAGTTTGCCCATTCTTATCTCCATGGTGGACAAATAGGTTTGTGACGCTCTTAATTCAAGTCCTCTACATCTTGCTAGTTGCTGGTTGTGTGATCCTGAAACTTAATTCCTCTGTACTTAAGTTTCAGCCAAAAAAAAAAAAAAAAAAAAGAATAGTAATAAAATAAAATTAGGATGATAGAAATAAGTAATACTCCTCTCTTAGGATTGTTGTGAAGATTCCATGAGTTAGTTAATCCATGTAAAGGATTTACAACAGTGCTTGGCATCCAGGAAGTGTTCAAGAAATGTTGGTAGTTATTATGGTTATGATTCATTTCTGTGGAAATTTGCATTTTTTCCCCTTATTTTCTGAGGATAGACCTGCTCTCCTCCCAATGTCATTATGCCAACTCTTTGGGTTCTTTATGTGGAAATAGACTGGTAATAGAGTGGTTCAGCTGTCGGCTTTGCAGTCAAACAGAATCAAGTTGAAGTTCCTGAAGTAACAGTCAATAGCTTTAGCTCCTCAAGAGTGACTTCATTTCTCCAACCCTCAGTTTCTTCATCTATAAAATAGGGATGATAATAATCTTACCTGCTCTGTAACATTTTTGAGAAGATTAAATGTCAGAGTGCTTGCACAATATCTGGCAAGGATGTAAAGCATGTTGGTATTGTTATTATTTTTGCCCCCCCCAAATATAGCGCTCTTATACTCAAAAGTGCCTCAAGGAGCTTGTCAGGGCTCCAGGGCTTTAGCTTCATGTCAGCTTCCTCACCAGAAAAGAGAGCACACACAGAAATAGAAAGATGCTGTGAGGCTATGGCTTTACAGGGACTCTGCCAAATAATGACACAGAATTGAGAGAGTCAGGTCTTGCTCAACATGGATTCCAATTAACGTTAGAAAACTCAAATTTCTCAGCAGGCGAATCCCCACTCATTACATTGGAGATGATTCCAAAGCACTAAGGAACTTCGGCCTTAGTTTTCTGTCCTAAGTACCCCCAAAGTCAAGTGTAGAGTCAGGTAGGCTGTGAGGGAGCACGAGTGACCAGGGCTGGTCACCTCTCATGGAGGAATCTGGCATTTGTACATCATAAATATTTAAATTTCACATTTTCAAAAACGCTTATTTTTTTCTTCAAACCAAAAATGGATAAAAGCTGCATCCGTGAGTGAAAGAAGCCCCTCTCTAATCATGTTATCGAACAGTTGAAAACCGTGTGGATCACGTTCGTCGTTTTCACCCAGCAATGAAGAGTAGTCTCTATTAATAACTGAATAAAGAGAAAAAAATGAGCACCTGAAACTTTTGCCCCAAAGCTAGCACGGACCCTGAAAAAAAACCCCCAAGGAACATGGAACAAAGAAGTAGGAGAAGCATCACCAACCTCGCAGTTAATACTGTTTGCTCTGTTAGATCTTTCTGACCGCCCCTTTCTGCCTCCCTGTCACTTCCCACAGTGGAAATAAGTTGGGACTTGAGTCGGGAGAAAAGGCCCAGCAATGACTTCCTTTCTCAATTCAGACCAGATGACAGTCCCATCTCTTTCTCTTGCCTCATGCTTAGAAATTTCTCAGAGAGTAGAATGCTACAGATTCATTATCTTTAACAGTAAAGTAAGAGGGGAAAGGAAGAGCAAACAAAAGACAAAAGAGAGAAAGTACTTGTCAAAAGGGAAAGGGAAGAGGAGTT
Source organism: Neomonachus schauinslandi (assembly GCF_002201575.2). Classification (NCBI taxonomy): domain Eukaryota; kingdom Metazoa; phylum Chordata; class Mammalia; order Carnivora; family Phocidae; genus Neomonachus; species Neomonachus schauinslandi. Next base: position 38,764,314 of record NC_058408.1, on the reverse strand, counting down.
GGAGAGAGCACAGAGCTGTATTATGAAGGTGGGGGAAAGAAAGGAACTTCACAGTGCGCTGACAGAGGTGGCTAGCCGGCCAATGAAGATGCATCCTCCCCTTCTGCCTATGGAGTTGTTCCTGGAATGCACATGCTCAGCAGGAGACGACATTTCCCAGTCTCTCTTGAAGTGATACGGGACCATGGGACTGGTTCCTATCAGCGGAATATGAGCTGAAGTTAAGAAATGTGTGTCACTTTGGGGCTCAGTTAAGACTGCAGGTAGCTTCTCTATTCTCTCTCTGTCTGCCCATCTTCTGGTTAGATAATGCCTTGATGTCATCCATATAGAAGACGTAGAGCCATTACGTGGAAAGAATGTGGAGTCCTGAAGCACTGCTTGGGGAAGAGCAGCCCAGATCAGCTGCCCAACCAGGAATATCCACGTTAGGTTTTCTGTGAGTGAGAAATAAATGTTCGTATGCTTAGCTCCTGAGCTTTTGGGGATTGTTTGTTTTACCAGCAAACATTACTTACCTTGACTAATCTAGAAATTGATACCAGAAGGGAGCTCTAGAAGCAGTTACTTTTTCTTTTTACCTTTGCTAAAAAAAAAAGAAACCACAAAAAAACAGTTCATTATTTCCTGATATCCTCTTATTCTTCTATTATGTTGTCCAAAGCAGCCAATAACAACCAACACATGCTATTTTTCACCTACAAGCTCAAGAGTCATGTGGTCTGACTTTCAAGTTACTAAAAGCAGCAGTTTTGCCAAGTATTTTTCCACTGCATGATATGGATCTCCAGCCATGCAGACTAACATATCTGCTTCTAACAACTTGACCACAGAGTCAATGCCACACATTTTAGGGTTTTGTTACGGGACACCGTATCTGGTACAAACTATTACAGGCGAGTTTAGTCAGAAAAATAGAAGGCTCTTGTGGCAAATTCAATGGAATGTGTTCACCAAATGATTTCTCTTCCCTGGGCCCTTGGGAAGATCATAATGTCCTCTCCCTTGCAATTTAATTGAGGCCATAGGACCAATTCTTTGTAACGGAGTATAAACAAAAGCACTGTGCCACCTTTGTCCAGGGAGTTAAGAGTGCTTGTATGTTTCCTGTTTCTTTCTCGTCCACTTCCACTGGCTCTTGAAGGGTGTGTGTTCCAGATGATATAGTTACAAGATAGAAACCACTCCGCTTACAACCTGAACAAGAAATGACCTGTGTTTTGTTATACTATCAGGGTTTGGGGGGTGTTTATTACTGAAACATACCTATCACATTCTGACTGTACTCAAAGTATTTCATCAGGGAGGAATTCAGTATAAGGAGGTGGAGGAATACAAAACCAGAATCACTGGGAGCCAGGAATGAAGGTCAAGGATGTTGTTGCTAACTTTCAGGAGATCTGAAGTGAAAGCATCAGCAGGACGTCAGGTTGCCACCGATGATCTCAGCTGCCTGCAGCACCAATGGGGGTGAGGCCTAGGAGGATGACATGTAGCCCCATGTCTGCTTTCTGCCAGTGTCCACACACCTGCTTGTAGCTACTGATAGAGAAAAAGGGCTTTTTTCCATTCACCTTCTAATGATTGCAAGAGCGTCTCTCAGTGGCAAGGAGGATGAAGAACCCTACTGCCAAAGGAGCCTGGGAATATAGTTGTCAGGTTTTCAGCCCTTATGGGACAGAGAGGAGCTTAGAAGGACAAAGATGGTGCTTATTGAGTTTCAACAAAAAAATGTCAGGTACAAATGCTCCTTGTCCTTCCCAGAGGAAATCCAAGTGGTCATCCTTCCATACTCCAGTTTCTCTTGATTCTTGAGGGCAGATCTTAATCAATTCTTTATTCCCCAATGCCAGACTATACCAGACAAAAAACTGTTGTGAATTGATTTGGATGGAATGACAACGGAATCAATATAGCAAATAAGAAAGTTGTCCCCATGTATTTAAGTTAGATTTCAAGGGTCCTGTTCATGGAATCTGATGATTCTCTCTAATGGCTGCCCTAGTTTCTTCCCTAGCTTAAGCAGTTTTCCTCCCAGTCTGCTCAGAGTGACCATGTATAGAGCTGTTTGCTCAATAAGTGACCTTAAGCTTGAGCTCTGGATTGTCCACACAGCCAAAAAGAGGAGAATTTGATAATGATCCGGGTTATTGAATCCATAGAGACTGCCAATAATGCATATCTTAATGCAGTTTAAAACAAACGTGTGTGTGTGTGTATGTGTGTGTGTATATATATATATACATATATATATATATATATATATATATACACATTATCAAGTTGGTTGTGTAGAGTTAGTCAAAGTATTTCTATATTTTATTCATTTGGCTCTGAACATGGCTTTTGTGCTTTGGCAGAGCTGGGCTATCTTTGGGAATGTGGGGTTTATGAGTTCACATTAGGGCAGGGTGGGGAGTATTGTGTAAGTGATGAGGGGTGGGTAGACTTGGGTGTTAGAAAGGACCTGTTCAGCAATAAGAAAAGGACACGCAGGAAAGGGAGGGCCAGACCCTGGTGTGGTCTCATCTAGAAAGGCACAAAGTTAAAACCCTGTAGAAGATTAAAGACATCCTCTTGATATTTATTTTCCTCATCAAAAAAGGGTAAGACTATTGTGCCTATGGTAAAAATAATAGTAGAATGACTCAGACTTATTTACAACCATCAAAGAAATGAAAGATATGGATCATGTCACTAATTAATCTTTTTATCATTATAAAGTGGTAGCCATATCCAGCTGAAGTATTGTGTGCATAATAACACAATTATGGGGGATGTGATGATGTATCAGCTGCTAGTGCCCAGTATTTAGCCTCTCTTTTCCATTCCCACCCACCCTGATCTCTGGCTATATTTAGTTGTTTTACACAGTGTACCTAGACCAAAGTCTATTTTACAAAATTAAAAGAATAGAGAGAAGAGTTAGAGTCTTCATAGAAAAACCAGGCTCCACAAAATCTATTTCCCTTGGTTATCCATGTTCCTTCTTGGTAAATATATTTTCTCCTACTTTGCACCTAGAATCATGGATGGAACACAATCATGAGTTTATTTTGTGTAAAGGGAAGTAGAGCATTGAGCAATCATCTAATGAATGCAGTCAAGATGGTTAGTGAATCTGGAAAATTCCACTCTCAGAAAAAAATTACTTTCTCTACTCTGTAGCAGATTTCCTCTTGGCCTTAATTATCCACAGAGTTGTCCAATTTTTTGATAGTCTTTACCATTGTTGACATCACCTTAATAATTTATTTAATGGACTTCATTGGGTTCATTTGGGAACCCTTTATTCTAAGTGGCTGCTTTTATAAATTATTCAATAAGCATTGAACACTATTCCAGTTATCTGTTGCTGTGTAATAATCTACTCCAAAACCTAGTGACTTAATGCAACGATTTATTATTATCACTCTTGGTTCTTAAGGTCAATGGGTTCTGCTGCACAGTTCTTACTTGGTGTCCCTCATATGGTTGCAGTCTGATGGTAGTTGACGCTGGAGCCAGCTAAAGGTTTCCTGATTCATATGTCTGACATGGGGCTAGTCAGGAATCTTTTTCTCTCCACATAGTTACCTTGGGCTTCCTCAGAGCCTGCTGATCTCTTGGTAATCAGTCTTCTTACCTTGTGACCAGCTTCCTCCAGCACAAGTGCTCTAAAACCCACATACAAGTGGCAAAGCCTCTTAAGACCTAGCCTTAGAAGTCATGCAGGTCACTTCTTCTGTGTTTTGTTTGTCAAAGCAGTCACCAGCCAACCCAGATTCCAGGAGTTGGAGAAATAGAGTCCATCTCACAGGAGGGGAATGGTTTGTGCATTTGAGGAAGAAAAGAAATGATGGTGGTCATCTTAATGACAAGCTACCAGAAGTACCTACCATGTGGCAGGCACTGTGATAGGTACTGGGGAAATGTGTTGGACTAAACAGACACAGTCTCTGCCCTTGTGGAGATTAAAATCCATCTTAACTTTAGTTTGACTTGACAGTTTCCACAATCCACTGCTGAGCGGTAAATCTCAATACCCAGTGTAGGTGGCTATTAAACTGGTAGGCAGTAGTAGGATAATTTGGGGTCTGTCATTTTGACTTCCTCAATAATCAAAGTGAATGAAATTTATGATTATCTGATCCAGAGCTTGGTGATCCATTTGATGAGCTGATCGATTCATGCATTCTTTGAAACATCTGAGCAAAACTAAGATATCGTCTGTTGCTGAACACGTTGAGTTTCTGCTGTGCGTGGAGGCTGAAACTAACTTTTTAAACTTGTGATAGGGAATATAGAAGACACTGAAAAGCCAGATTTTGCTCCCGGTGAGCTTCCATTCCTTTTGGCAGTTTGATCATGAACAGGCGGAGCGACTTGGGACAATTACAACGCAACATGTGGAACCCAGAAAATGCAGGAGGAACTAGACACGTGGTATCTTTCCATTTCCCTCTTGAAAATTACCTTTTGGAGAGAGATAAGTGACTATTTGCCTCAGTTTTCTTCTCTCTCATGTCATTAAAGGAAGGTGATCTAGGTTTGTTAAGTAAAAGGAGATTTCAGGACAGGAATGTTGACAGAAGAATTAGTGGTGTTCAGCAATCCTCAGGTCTTATCGTTTTTGGCATAGTTCACGTCAATTTCGTGGTAACAGCTCCGAGGGGCTGGGGGAGGGGGCTCGTGATGACACAAGAGATCCCTTGACATTTCAGAAACAAAGGTCAAAGCCTGAAAAGGTCCCAGAGCAGGCAGAATTCCTGCACGCGCTTGTCAAGTTCCCTGCCTGAAGCTGGTATCATATTGTGCTTTCTTATGTCTGTGCATCTATGTTTTCTCACGTAGCATGAAAGACATTATAGGGGATATTTTAAGTAAAACAGCAACAATAAAAATAACACATACTTTGCCTTAATTACATAGGTGTTTCGAGCAAAACTGAATTTTGTCTTAGTTGTCATATGACAAGACTCCTCCATTAACTTTAACTTTGTAATTCATACTTCATGAGTATGGATACTTTTCTCACACTAGTGAATCTTGTGTCCCCTGGGTATCATTTGCTAAGTTAAACTTCTTTCCATTTCTCATGCCAATTTATTTATCTGTATGAAATGCCTGTCCCTCCTTCTCTGGAAATTCATAATAAATTTTAATTATACCCTTCTCTTCATTTGGCCAGTGCATACTTATTTGAAGTGTTTTGGGTTATGTTGCTGTTTGTGGCTGCTGATAGATATACCACTTCATAACTTTTCATGGGCACCTGATTTGCCCACCTTTTTATCAGTTGTTAAACTGAATGGCAGGAGCTTCCCTATCCACGCAAATACATATGTCTGTATGCACACACATATGTGTTGTGTGTGTCTCCATACACACACAAGAGACATCTCCCGGCATGCTAATCCACATGCTCCATGCTCCACTTTCCTTTTGTTAAAATCAAGCAGCCTATTTTGTAGTTACCTGATGAATTGGATCAATACACATGTCTAGTGGATTACTCTGATTTTTAAAGCACCCCAACTACATATTCACAAAGATGAACATAACCTAAACGATTGCTCATCTTTTCTCTGGGAAAATTCTTTTCATGAATTCATGTAAACATAAGTACTTCAGCTACGTCAGTACCTGTGATTGATTGTTTGTGGCAAAAGTGATTTTTTTTTTCTTGAATTGTGGAAGTTTTCCTCTTCAACGTGAAGCTACCAAGCCTTTGACGTTCCATGTCAGCTTAGTGGGAGTTTATCAAGGTTTTTTTAAATTGGTCCTGAGGGGGCCATGAGCATGACTTGGAGGACTTATACTCTTCCTCTATAATGTCTAGCTAGCTCCCTGCTCTGACTCCCTAAATGACATACAATTTAAGTAGAAACTTGGGCTTGGCCTCAGGAAAAATCTCCTAGCATGTGTCATCCTCACTCTTGCCTTTTCTAACTAATTTGTGGTCCCTAAACCCTTTTTATATATAAAGTCTGGTGCTGCCACGGCCTATCTGCTAGGTAAGGGGCATCCCAACTTGTTCGATTTGGGGGCCACCAGGAAATGTTTTCTATACTTCAAATATCATAAATTATTTTGACATTCCTGATATTACATTAACATGAAATAAAGCTTTCTTCTCCTAATTAAGCATATGCTTAAAATGCAAATCCTGCTGGAAGCATTAATATAATGATGGGTCCTCATTCCCATAAGATGATAATGACTGATGGCAGATCCTTTTTTTAAGAACAGGTTTTGATAAGGGCAAGGTGGTGATTGAATTTGGGACAGTGGTAGGTCACTACATTCTTAAAGCAGTGTGTTCAGAAGTAGAATATTGATACCTCATGGAGAATCCCAAATGATCTCTTGAGGTGCAGAAAGAAGATATTAAATCTTCTGTTTATTTTATTTTAAAATTTCATCTTAGGTAAAGATTTTTTTTTGGAGATATACATATATCTTTAAGTAAGCTCAAGGCCCAACGTGGAGCTTGAACTCATGACCCTAAGATCGAGAGTTGCATGTCCTATCAACTGAGCCTGCCAGGTGCCCCAGGGTGTATGTATTTTTGATGCACACAGTACAGTAATACACATGTAATTTATAAGGGAAAACACACAAATTGTATATACCTCAAATATTTTTGCTGCTAGAACTGTGTGATCCAGAAGTTTAGCAAGTACTCCTTACACAGGGTAAATGTGGGTAAGGCTTTCATGATGCTGCATGGAAGAACAGGAAATAGTTACAGAACAAGTTTGCAACCTCAGAATCCTGACTGCACTTATTACTGATTTCAGTTATTTGATCAATAGGGAGTTTACTAACTCTCAACCTGACGCCAGACAGTCCCTTTTAAGATGTCAAGAAATTGCTCAATTTTAGGATGTTGACCAAAGAAAGTAGATTTTCATCATGCTTTTTTTTTTTTTTTCCTATTTTGTTTTCTCAAGGGTCTCATGGGAACAGAAAGTTTTGAGAGAGTTTACTATTTGTGCAAGATGACTGGTTGGGTAAAGAAGGCCAAAGTTTATTATCTGCAGAACAAATAAAGCCCGGGCAAAGGTAACTGAAACGAATGTCTCCCACCTTGTCCCTTCAGCCTGTCTAAGGGGATGTTTGCGCCAATGATTGCGCAACCGAGAACATAATCTATGTGTCAAATGGACAGAAGGTGCATTTTAGACTCCTACTGGTTAAAAATAGTCACTGACTTTTATTGCTCTTAGTTTGATAGGACGTTGAATGTGGTGTCTATGCAAAAAGCATATGAAATATCTGTTGATGAGATTATTTCTGAATACCCAGGTGTTGCTTCTCAGATAGCATCAGAGTAATTAGAATTTTTTTCTCCTTCTCCTCAAGTAGACACCACAGAGCTCTTGGCAAATACTAAAATAAGTTTGCCAATTCATGGCTACTCTGGACTTTTCTGTTGGTGGTGAGTAATGACATCAAGGACCATTGGATTGTTTTGTGATGACTCCACAGTAATTACAAGTATTCAGACTGGTCAAACATATAGTGTGGGGCTCAGCTAGTCCTTTAGAAGATAACTTCCAATGCGTAAATGTTGATGGGACAGTGGGAAGTAACTGAATGGTTGAGGTTAGGAGCTTACTATCGGGGAAAAAAAAAAAGAATAATGCTTTGGGTCTCAGAGGTCCTTATTGACCAGGTATTGACTGAGCCATTTCTCTTTATTTTGACTCTTTTTTGTTGTTGCTTTTGTGCAAACCTGAAGTTTATAAAGCCAATTAGAGAGGCATTTTATATGGGACAGTCACAAGTTGTGATAAGGAATGAGCCAGAAGCCAGTTATGGATAGAACCTAAGTAAATTAAAGAGTTGACCTCTGATTTTAAACTTAGGGACTGGACAATTTTATAAACTTTCCCCAAGTATGTTTATCATCCAAGAATTACTTTCTCAAGGAAATGTTTAAGAAAGAGTTTAAACATGAAGAACAAACCAATCGGTGTGAGAGACTGCCTAATTTTTGGATGGCTGAAGAAGTCCTAATTGATTTGATAATGTGTTGCATGAAATCCACCCAGAATTGTCTCTGTCCATGTGAGTATGTATGAATATACAGGTAGTTAAAACTAGTTAGTGTCCAGATTATCTGAATAACCATAAGTTTATGGCTATTATTGTTTAACAAGAAAAACCCCATAATTTTCCAGTATGGAAAAGACAAATTCCAATTTCTAAACCTAAGCCCTGTATGACCTATGGTTTGGAATTTCACTCATGACCAGCTATTCACATGGAAAAACTAATTATGGTATAAATTTAGCTTAGACATTTGGAAGTACTTCTGTAGACTGAGACACTGAGCTGAGTTGTAAATGGGTTGGTAGTTTCTGGACTCTTTCAAAGCCCAGAGTAGACAATTCTCTTTCTGAGTCTGTAAATCTGTCAATTTTCCCCCCGCCCCCCTGAAAATAATGACCTTCGGAGGGTCCATCAAGCTCTAGGATTTTGTCAGCCATCCATCTGGGGCTTACAACATTGCGTGTGAATTGTCTGCTCTGTCTTTAAGAGGAGCTACTTTCTGAGGCGTGTTGGTGACTGTGGGAATAGAGGTACACTGAGGTAATGTGAGCTGCAGGAGTAGAGATGCTGGAAAGGTTTGTGATTCAAAAATGGGCTTTGGAACCTGCAGAGCCCATTAGATCGGTCAGTGAATAAAAATACAAACAATACTTAGAAACCCAAGAATATTACGGCATTTGTTGAAGAAGATGACAGAATGGAAGAGGGAAAAAGAAGAGAGAGCCAGAAGGACTGAGAAGGACAGGGATGAGAAAGCCCGAGCCTGAGCGCGTCTGAGGTGCACGGCTGGTGGGCTGCATGCTCAGAGGGCCTGGTTTTCCAGTCTGGCACTGGGCTTGATGAGTCTGTTTATTCAGCTATGGTATCAGACATTCCCTTTTCCTGCCCGAAGAAGTCCCCTTTGAAGAACTGCTCTGCTGGGGAGTAGTTTCCCCTTGGACGCGGTGGTTACTCCTGTTTGCAGACCTAAAGGAAAAGAACTGGAAAGGCCACAAGAATGTTCTTTAAAGTGATATTCCAGCGCCACGTGAGGGGAGGATGAAATAGCTGTAAAAGATTTATTTCCTGGTTGAGGTATTTTTTTCCCCTCTCAAGTGAATGTAGCACTGAACAAAGGTGTCACATGAATGCAACAGGGGTCAGATGTTCTTGGGTACCTCCGGGTCTGTGTAGTGGGGTGGGCGAGCACTGTGCCGAGCAGGAGCATTTCTAGCTTCTGGAGGCCTGGAGAGAGGGGGAGCGCACCTGCGAGAGTCGGAGGGCATTCAGTGGCACCTGCAAGCGAGTCTTGCAAGTCTGTATCTGCAAAGCAATCACTGGTGGCGACTTATCAGACGTTCAAAGCAGGACAACAGAGAAAACTTGAGTGAATTGGGGGGACAACATTCATAACCAAATTGGGTAATTCAGACAATTTCCCTTGGGGGCTTGAATATTAATGTCTTACAGTTCAGTGGCACTTTTTACTTTTCAAAGAAGTTTTTCATCTAGCCCCCACGTTCGCCCTGTGAAGTAGCTCACGTAGGTGTCAGGATCCTGATTTTTTCTCTTTGGAAAAGGATGTGGCCAAAGAAAAGGGAGCTTGTTCCCTAGCTCGTCACTGACAGGGGCAGGATGACAACCCCGGTCTCCTGACTCCGGGACCAGGCCTCTTTGCTCTGTGGTCTTGCGACCTATACAAAGTGACGATGGGAGTTTCAGAAAAAAGGAAGGTGACATTCTCCATCTCCTCCCAGGCATGTGGAAAGTTGCTGTGACTTTGAAGCCACTGCTTTGCTGTGTCCAAATTCTCTCTCCGGGACTGGCCTTAGGGAGGAGATTCAAAGTGAAACCTTCAGAGGGGGAAGTCTCATTCTAGTCACTGTGGCTGCCCATGCCTCTGGTGGATTTCTTCCATCTTTGCCTGGACCACATAAATCAGGAGCTCTCCAGAGTGAAAAGGGTTCTTTGTTCCATCTCTGAGATGAACCCTTTGAGTCAGAGATGCCACTCTACCGCGAGGCCTAGCTTTTCCAGAAGAGGGGATGGGACCCACACTCTCTGCTTGGTTCCTGGCCGAGACCCAATGACTCACGTTGACTCTGGGTCCTGGAGGTAAGTTTCATGCAGGAGGGGACACAGGGCGCCAGCCGTGCTTACTTGAGGAGTCAGAGCGAACCAGAATTTCCTTCCGGGGAATACAGATTTATGTATATCAGGGCTTGAGGGAGAAACTCAAAGAGGTGTCACCTACTTGCTGTCTTTTCTACTGTGACACACAGAGCCTTCTATTTTATCTATTTCTGGGATGGTTGTCTTCTTTCTACATGTAGATCTGGTGTCGCTCCCCATTAAGCTCTATCTTGTCATTATTTGTATCCTCTAAGACTTCCTGGTGCTTAAAATATCTGATGAATGAATGGGAAGCCATTTTCAGCCAACTGCCTATTCCGGTGCCTCTCGGCCTGTGGTTCAAATCTGAATCACCAGGGAAACAGGCATGCGTACTTTGAAATACGTCTCGAGATGAAGCTCATGTGCACTAAAGTTTGAGGATTATTGTTTTATCCCTTTCCTCCATCGCTTCGAGAGTTCTTGGTGACTGAACAATGCCATAAGCACAGTCTCAGATTTGTGTGATGTTTTCTGACTCACAAGGCTTTTTTCCCCATGTTGGTCTCATTTAATCCTCATGCAATGGGGCTAATTTAATAAGAGCCCTATGGTGGGGATCCTGGTTCCATTCACTTTACAGATAAGGAGACAGAAGAGTGATAGTCTTTGGATCACATCTGCAGTTCCTGGCAAAACCTGGGTTCATCCCCAGTCTTGTGATTCCAGGTACCATGCTCTTTCGCCCACAACATGTGGGCTTATACCCACATAGCTGGGGACGGCTATGGTGATATATATGGGAAGCCAGGAGAAGCCAACACTGTGTGTTTTCCTAATGAAGTCCATAGTAGGGGCAGTGGCGAAGAATAATAAGGAAGTGTCCTTTCATGCAGATGTTACGGTGTTACATTTTTGGTCAGTGTCAAACTGGAAAAGCAGAATGGGGACCTAGTGAGAGATGAAGGTTGTTCCAGAGAGGACAGCCTGGTTGTTGACCTGTGATTAGAATGTATTCTCCTGACTTCATTTAGCCAGGGATGGAGAAAGGGTGGGAAGCAGGTTGAGCCCCTTGGCCTTGCTCTGTGACCTGGAGTCCCCGGGATGATGAAGCCAGCTCCACTGAGGTTGGCTTTCTTAAGTATCTGTGAGGTTCACTGCTAGGGCCAAGCAAGATGATGAGGAAGTGGTATGGACATGCAGAATGCCATGAAGGTGAGTATGTCTCATCTCACTTAATTCAAAAGTTTCCGAATGCTCGAAAGTTCTAGGTAGCGGGTAGCTGTGCTTCAGTGACGATTTAATGGTTGCTAGAGTATTCTGAACAAAACTTTCTGGATGGCTGTTTACTCTTTGATTAGTTATACCATACAGACAGCCTTCAGAAATGGAGACTTGTCAACTAAAAGAAAAGGTGGGTCTGAAACTTCTGCTAAGCACCCAATTCTCTCCCGCTTAGCTGGGTAAGGACCTCTTCTTTAATCATGGAGTAATAGATGATTGATATGACTGTACCCTGATTAGAAAAGGTTTCATTTTACTGGTGCATGGTACATGGAATTAGTTAAGGGTTGCATAGGAAAAGAAGTGATGGACTATTGTTCACATTAAATTATAATGACAGCCTTCCTAACCACTGTGTATTTATTATGTAAGAAAAGAAAATGTCTAGTAAAATTCTGTATAGGTTAATAACACCTTCATAATATACTCCTTCTTTTCTATTGACTTGAATAGCCCTCCTACTGACTTCTAATGGATTATTAGAGTTAATTACATCAATTGCAATGTAATTGATTCTTAAATACTATGTAGAAACCTCATACAATTATGGAAAAACAAAAGTTATCTAGACATCTCAGATCAAAAAAGATTTGGAATTCCTGCACATTTAATTTCTGATAATCACTAGTCAGTTTGGACATTAAGATTGCATGGTGTCCTGTTTTCTCTTTGCTAGGTTTTGACAGAATTGATAGTTTTACAACATTTAACTCAATACGCATGGAAATACAAGATTAAAGCTGTGAATGTGATTTTTTTTTTTTCTAAAAAAAAGATCACTTCACAGCTTAAAAGCTGAAATGTGTTACCTGCCTAACATTGACAGAAACAAACTCAAGGGAAAAATCAAAAGTGGATTTGATGTTGAGTTTTAGAAATCTCTTCTCTACAGGTGTAAAGATTCCTGTGGGTCTTAGGGTTTGTTACCTGAGGGCTTTAAAATATGACAAGGGGATGAATTGTGCCTAAAGGGGCAAAAAAAAAAAAAATTCCTTGCGTTTTATTACCTAGTCACAGGCTATGTGTTCTAATGTCAAAACCACTGGTTGAAAAGTGAAACATCATTAATATCTGTTATTTGATGTCATACACATCAAAAGACATCCCTGTAATAGAGTTGTATGAATGCAACCTTTTCCTTTTTAACTGATTTGGGGAAACTAGTTTGTGAGTATTGACACAGTTATCAATGTGAGTTTTCTAAAAAGACTCTGCTGCTTCACTGATACGGATTTCTAGTTCATGCTAAAATGGTCAACAAAAGAAATGTGTAAAAGCCTGATGCAGTGGGAAGGTCACTGGAAGGGGAATCAGCAAACCTGATGTTTTCCGTTGCTACTTAGCTCAATGATTTAGCTTGAGTGGGCCTTAATGTTCTCTTCCATAAGATGAGAGAGAGAGTGAGCCTCTAGGCTTTCCCTACTGTGACTCTCCTGCCTTTGAACTGTTGGTAATCTTATTTTCTATAGTAATTCATTTGATTCTTAATATAAGCTAACTTATATCAATATGTATGTTGTGCCAATCAATATGCCTTATATGTATATGGATATATGTCTTATCTGGTTAACTAGGTTGTAGATTTTCAGGGACAGGGGCCATGCCATGTATTATTTCTATGTGCTCATAGCATATACTATCGTATCCTGGCACAGAGTAACTACTGTTTGGTTGGCTGAGCAGCCAGTGAAAAGAAAGTATTTCCATTTATCCCCTGAAAGTCTTGATATAACAAGAATAATGACGAAATATCCTACTCATTATGCTAGTTTAACTTTTAAAAGTATTGTAAAGTATTTTATCTTATGAAACGTTGTGCTTTAAATCAGATGCATTTAAGATGGTAAAATTTCATTCAAGTTTTTTAATATAAATTGCAATGCAATCCCAGTAATGGAACTTGAGCAGTCTATTCTAAAGTTCATCTGGAGGAGCAACACTTGACTATAGCCACAAAAAACAAATAAACAAACAAAAAATTTAAATGAGTGAGGACTTGCCCTCGTAGTGGTGGTCAAAAGGAACTATTCATCGTAAGCAGTATACAATTGTGATACAGTCAATGCACAAGTGTGGTGATAGGGAAATCAAATAATAAGATTACAGTCCAGAAACAAACCTAGGAATATAGGAGAATTTAACAGATAATATGGGGGCATTTTGAATCGGTGGCTGAAGAGCGGACTGCTCAGTAAATGGCCTTGGGACAACTGGCTCTCCATCTGGACTCCTACTATACACAAAAGTAAATTCCAGATGGAATAAAGCTCTGAACATAAAAATCAAATCTATGTAAGTGTTGGAAGAAAACATGAATGAACCTTTTTTTAAAAAATCATCTTGGGTTAGAAATTCTTTGTAAACAAGATGGGAAATCTAGGAGCCATTAAGGAAAACCTGACAGAGTTGACTTTATCAAAAAACATCATAAAGTTAAAAGAGAAATGACAGATTGGGACAAAATACTTGAATCATACATTACAGAATAAAGGGTGTTACTGTCCATTATTTAAAGAGCGCTCCCAAGTTAATGAGAAAAATAAATAACGTACTTGAAAATGGCAAAAGATATAAAATAAGCAGTTCTCAGGAGAAATTGCAAATGGCTGAAAAATATGTTCAACCTCATTAGTTGTAAAAAAGAATGTACAATAAAAGGACATGAGCTGCCATTTTTTTTTACCTATCAGATTGGCAAAAAACTAAGGGAACTGATTTGATACATCTGCTAAAATGAATGAATATACCATATAGACCATTAAGGACAGATGTCAGGAATATGTTGCTAGGTGAAAGAAGCAAGTTGTGGAACACTCTACATTATATTATGTCACTTTCATAATGCTTTTTAAAAAAACAAACCTAACTAGAATTTGTTAGTAATTAATTATTTATGCATTACAAATACACATTATCTTGTATGGTAGCTATCTCTTGGAATAGCACTAAATGAGTGTAAGTATACATCTGTAATCTTTGGATTACTTTTCGGCTGGAAAACGTTCCTTTTATTATGCTTTATTTAACACTCATCAAGCTGAATAACTGATCTTTAGGAGACAGTTACAAGTCATTAGTTCAGGGGTATAATTGAATTGAGTATTATATTAATACAGTGCAGCATTTTATGGAGTTTCAGTCAGCTCTGATTACATTCTTCAAATCAATCCTGTTGAATTGGGTCATTGAAAGAGAGCTCTGGCCCTAACCCATGGCTGTGGTAGGATCTTGTCAGGACCCCTTCAATCTTTAGTTTCTTGGGTTTTGTGCAAGACCTGAGGTAGAACTGCCTCCTCCGTCAGCTGTGATTATTCTATATGACATCCAAGGACACTCCCCATCTGCCCCAGGAACACCCAGAGTGTTAACTAAATCACAACACCCTGGAACCCAGGCTATCAGCAGTGTTGAACAAGTCAATGTAAATAAAGTCTTGTAATCAGCTTGAACTTGCTTCCAAGTTGTTTGTTAGCAAGGAGTTAACAATTTCAGACCTTTGGCCATCTGGGTCTTTAAGGAAAGCTTTTTTCCCCATTCCAATGACTTCCTGTTCATGGGAAAATGAGAGGAAATGAACCTCTAACAGGAGGATGGACCCACCCTTTTCCAGTCGTGTGGCTTAATTTGTCAGGTGTAATATTGGCACCTGGTGGCTTGTATTGGCTTCCTGCCCACCCTTGCTGGGGAAGTATCCACATACTTGCAATAGGCGGTAGAAGACTTCAAAGCCATTTGTAAGAGAAAGGATATTGTCATTAAAGAACTTAATGGTGAATACTCCCATTTAGTGATGTCAAGATAAAAGGAAAATTTTAAAAACACATTATCTAGAATTTTTTTCTGATGTATCATATGACCTGTTAAAACAAAGTAATGTAGTTGATTCAGTAACAATACATTTTTAAGGATATATGTTTATTGATTGTTCAGTTTGCCTGTTTTTGAGAAATTAGCAGAGGTGTCAATTATTTATAAGAAGGTAATGAGTTGCTTCTTCAAGGATATAATCCTCTTTGCTCAAATTCACCTTTAAATAGGTACTCTCTTTGTGTCTACTAGTGGAATAGTTTCCTTTGAATCAGAAGGGAAAACTACAATAATACCAAGTGGATCTGGTAAATGAAAAAGGATTATACGGGTTTTCAGAATTCGTTAGGAATTTTGGATGGCTGGTTCAGTTCCATACCTCTCAATTTTCAGCTAGAAATAATGACTGCCTTTTGAACAATGGTATATTTAATTGTCCAGCAATTCAAGGTAAATTTGTCTATGAATGGGGATTAACCAAACTATAATCAGTGGTCATTAAACCAGAATAAATTCTACATAACAATGGAACTTATTTTAGTTTTTTTTAATTAATGTAAACTGTATTGGCTTAATAGATCTAAAACTCTCATGGCAGAGTCAACATTCATGGATATGGACAACAAGAATGATTAATCTCCGTAAAGCATACGTTCGTGGTGTCATCATTGCAAACCTTAATCAGTAATTATCATCACATGATTAACAGGTTTTTATTGACCTAACACAGTATCAAAAAAGTTTCATAAATCATTAATTGAATAGATATTTGTTGAAGGTCTATTCTTTTGAAGAGTGTAGAATTGGATTTGCTCTGGCAGAGACTGAAGACTTCTATAGGGGGAACGCTGAGGATCCGTTACGAAGGTCCCTCCACCCTAAGAGTTGATGGCGACTTTCCACAGATCTTACCTTCTTTTACAATCTACCTGGCTGATAGACCTGAAATACATGAACAATTAGAAATAACACGTTTTGTGATATAAACTGTAAAGCAGGTGGGGGTCCAGAAAAGAGATCCATGTAGATTGAATAACCTTTGAGGAAGAGGTTAGTTTGCTGAATCTTAAGGATGAATAGTGTTTAGATAACCAAATAGGAAAACTGGACCTTTTAAGTGACTGGGGGCTAGGAATGAATGAGTAGGCCCTTTGAGCAGGTGCAGAAGACTCCAGCACTGGTTCCTGGTTCCTGTGTGGTGAGAAATAAGGTAGATCAGTTCAGTAGACATAATATGAAAGTTTTTGAAAGCTCAGCAGAGGAATTTAGGTTTTGAAGTATGAGATGGGGGTGGGGTAATGTGATTTGAATAGTAATTTAGGAAGATTCTTCTGGCATTTATAGGATGACTATAGCAGGGACAGGCTGTCAGGAGGGAGATTTGTTAGGGGACTCTTGTGAGAGAGGGTTACAAGAAAACTCCAAATAGTAATGGTGGAAATGGATAGAGAGAAATCAACTCAAGAGACATTTTGAAGGAGGGAAGGGTGGGAAAAGGCGGCATTGACTTTCTATATTGACTATCTATATAGTTAAAGAAAACCCCCCACAATTTCTACCCTAGAAGGCTGGATAATTGATAACACCACTGATCTCTTGATGAAGGAAAATGATGACTGTTATTTTTAGACAGGTTGTCAATGGGATCAATTGGGATGTCCGGTAGAACCATCCTATAGGCCATTATAAACGTGGGAGTAGTAACTAGCCAAGGGGCCAGGAGAAGACATGAAGAATTGATGATGAAGAGCTACATACTGCCTGTAAACCCTAACTCCCCAGCCCGATTTTCAAGGCTGCTGTCATCTAGCCCCATCCAACTTATTCAAATTCATCTCCAGCTACTCCACAGTCTGCACCTCCCCTCCTGGTCCAGTTAGTTAGCAAACTACACTTGCTTTTTGGTCTTTGTGTTTCAGTTCTTGCTATTCTTCGTGCCTGGGACCCATTGCCCAAATGTCGAATTATCAACATCTCTCTGCATCAGGGCCAGCTCAGGTCCTTTCCGTGTGAAG
The DNA here is from genome assembly GCF_002201575.2 of Neomonachus schauinslandi. Classification (NCBI taxonomy): domain Eukaryota; kingdom Metazoa; phylum Chordata; class Mammalia; order Carnivora; family Phocidae; genus Neomonachus; species Neomonachus schauinslandi. The sequence continues at coordinate 38,747,077 of NC_058408.1, read as the reverse complement.
ATGTTTTTCAAGAACTCCAGTGCACACTCTTCTTTCTCTTTGTCAACCCCCTGTAGCATTTACAGCATGCACTCTTTGTAAAGCACGTGATCCTATACATGTCTATGTTCTTGTTTAATCAGGTCAAACATGAATACCTGTCTTGTTTTGTTGGTAAAACTATAAAGGCCTCGAGGGTAAGGATCGCTGTTCCTCCTGCATCAGTTAGGAATTATGTTGTACTGCTGAGAACAGAAGCTCCCAAACAGTGGCTTTAAAAAAATTAGGAGTTTGACTTTGCTCATATATGAGAAGTATGAAGGCAGCTAATCCTAAGCTGACTTGGCAAATCTTGAAAAAAGCAGAGGCCCAGCCTCCTCCTACTTTTCCACTTAGCCATCCTTAGCATGGATTTGTCACTTCAGAATCACAAGCTGGCTGATCCTTTTCAAGCAAAGCGTCGATGCTGCAGGCAGGCAGAAGGGAAAAGCAAGGAGCAAATGGGCTTTCCAACCTGATCAGCCCTACTTTTAATGTGCTTCTCCGAACACTACATGCCACAGTACTGCTTACATTTTGCTGGTCAGCAGTTAGATATATAGCCATTCTTGTTTGCAAGGAATGCTGCAAATATCATTGTTGTTTTTTTTTTTTTAGGTGGACATATTGCTTTCTCCAACAAAATCTGGGTTATTTTAATGAACAGAAGGGCGATTGACAACTCACAGGCAACTAATTTTCTGTGCTCTGTCTTTGTCTGTCTCTTTCATTCTGTCTCTATCCCTCCATATAAATTCTTGTCTGGATACACACATACACACACATGAATGGAGAGAGACAGAGATTAAGCTATATGTCTATATCTTTATCTGTATTTGAATAATACAAAATATAATAAAAAATAATAAAAATATATATCAATATATATTATATATGTGCATGTGTGTATATGCATACATACACACAGGCATTTTTCATTTTGTTGTGCTTCACAGATATTGCATTTTTTACAAATTGAAGGTTTGTAACAACCCTGTGCCAAGCAGGTCTATCAGCATCATTTTTCCAACAACACTTGTTCACTTCCTGTCTCTGTGTCACATTTTGGCAATTCCTGCAATAGTTCAAAATTGTTCATTATTATTGTATTTGAGATGGTGATTTGTGGTCAGTGATCTTTGATGTTACTATTGTAAGTGTTTTGGGACACCAGGAAACACACCCATGTAAGACAGTGAACTTAACTGATAAATGTGTGTGTCTTTTGAATGCTCCACCAATTGGCTGTTCCCCATCTCTCTCTCCTTCCCTCAGGCCTCCCTATTCCCTGGGACACAACAATGTTGGAATTAGGCCAATTAATAACCCTACAATGGCCTCTAAGTGCTTAAGTGAAAGGGAGAGTAACATGTCTCTCATCTTAAATCAAAAGCTAGAAATGATTAAGCTCAGAGGAAGGCATGTCCAAAGCTAAGACAGGCCAAAAGCTAGGGCTCTTGAGCTAGTTAGCCCAGTTGTGAATGTGAAGGACAAGTTCTTGGAGGAAATTAAAAGTGCTGCTCCAGTGAACTCACGAATGAGAAGAAAGGGAAAACACCCTTATTGCTGATATGGAGAAAGTTCTAGTGGTCTGGAATGAAGATCAAACCAGCTACAATATTCCCCTAAGCCAAAGTCCTGTCCAAGCCCCAACTCTCTTCAGTTCTATGCAGGCTGAGAGAGGTGAGGAAGCTGCAGAAGAAAAGTCTGAGGCTAGCAGAGGTTGGTTCATGAGGTTTAAGGAGAGAAACCATCTCCGTAACATAATGGTGCAAGGTGAAGCGTCAAGTGCTGATGGAGAAGCTGCAACTAGTCATCCAGAAAATCTAGCTAAGAGAATTCCTGAAGGAGGCTACACCAAACAACAGCTTTTCAATGTAGAGGAAACAGCCTTATACTGGAAGAAGATGCTATCTAGGGCTTTCATAGCTAGAGAGGAGAAGTCAGGGCCTGGTTTCAAAGCTTCAAAGGACAGGCTGACCCTCTTGTTAGGAGCTAATGCAGCTGGTGACTATCTCTTAAAGCCAGTGCTTATTTAACATTCTAAAACTCCTGGGGCCCTTAAAGAATGATGCTAAACCAACTCTGCCCATGCTCTGGAAATAAAACAACTCCTGGATGACAGCATATCTGTTTACAACATGGTTTCCTGGATATTTTAAGCTCATTGTTGAGACTCACTGCTCAGAAAAAAAGATTCCTTTTAAAATATTACTGCTCATTGACAATGCACCTGCCCGCCCAAGAGCTACGATGGAGATGGACAATGAGCTCAATGTTGTTTTTCCGCCTGCTAACACAATATCCCTGCTGCAGCCCATGGATCAAGGAGTTATTTGGACTTTCAAGTCTTATTATTAAAGAAATACATTTTATAAGGCTCGAGCTTCCATAAATAGTGATTCCTCTGATGGATCTGGACAAAGTAAGTTGAAACCCTTCTGTAATTACTGGATCACGTGGTATTTTTATTTTTAAGTTTTAGAGGCATCTTCCATACTGTTTTCCACAGTCAGTGGCTGCACCAATTTACGTTCCCACCAACAGGGCATGAGGGTCCTTTTTTCTCCACATCCTCGCCAACACTTGTTATTTTTTGTCTTTTTGATTTTAGCCATTCTGGCAGGTATGAGGTGATGGTTGGAGGGGAGTAGGAGATACGGGCCTCCAGTTGTGGAATAAATAATCATGGGAATAAAAACATGGTATAGGGAATATAGTCGATGATACTGTAATAGTTCAGCTACACTTGTGGTGAGCACAGCATAACATACAGAGATGTTGAATCACTATGTTTACATCTAAAATCAATGTAACGTTGTATGTCAACTATACTCAGATAAAAAATTTAAAAAATATTAAATATCAGAAATATATATATACATACACACACACACACACACACACAGATGAAAAAGTTCTGGAAAGGATTCACCATTCTAGATGCCATTAAGAACATTCATAGTTCAGGGGATATCAACATGAACAGGAGTTTGGAAGAAGTTGATTCCAACCGTCATGGATGACTTTGAGAGGTTCAAGACCTCAGTGGAGGAAGGGACTGCAGATGTGGTAGAAATAGCCAGAGAACTAGAATCAGAAGTGGAGCCTGAAGATGGGGCTGAATTGCTGTCTTTTTCGTGATCAACCTTTAGTGGATGAAGAGTTGCTTTTCATGGAGGAGCAAAGAAAATCATTTCTTGATGGAATCTACTCCTGGTGAAGATGCTGTGAAGATTGTTGAAATGACAACCAAGGATTTAGAATATTGCCTAAACTCAGTCGATAAAGCAGCAGCAAGGTTGGAGAGGATTGACTCCCATTTTGAAAGAAGTTCTACTATGGGTAAAATGCTGTCAAGCAGCATCACATGCGACGGAGAAATCATTCATGAAAGGCAGGGTCGGTCAGTGCAGCAAGCTCCACTGTTGTCTTGTTTGAAGAAACTGCCACGGCCACCAAGACCTGTAGCAGCCAGCTGTCAGCAACCATCAACACTGATGCAGGACCGCCCACCAGCAGCAAGATTACAACTTGCTATAGCTCACATAACAGTATTGTTGAGCAATAAAGTATTTTTAAAGGGATGTACATTGGAGTTTTTTTTAGACATAACACTATTATACACTTAATAGATTAGAATGTAGTGCAAACCTAACTTTTATATGCACTGGGAAAACAAAAAAATTAATTCAACTTGGCTTTATTGTGATATTTGCTTTATTGCAGTGGTCTGGAACCGAATCTGCAATATCTATCTTACATAGATAGATAGATAGATGATAGATAGATAGATAGATAGGTATTAAGAGAGAGATTTGCTATATCTATCTCTCTCTATTTGAGCATTCATACATACACATCGTTTAAACTGAGCAAAAACGAATAAAAATTACAATAAAAATAATCTGATATGTTAAATATGATGCTAATTACCATGCCTATTGTAGTTACACACAAATGGAGGGGTTTTTTTTTAGATTTTATTTTTATTTATTTGACAGAGACACAGCGAGAGAGGGAACACAAGCAGGGGGAGCGTGAGAGGGAGAAGCAGGCTCTCCCCCGAGCAGGGAGCCTGATGCAGGGCTCGATCCCAGGACCCTGGGATCATGACCTGAGCCGAAGGCAGACGCCCAATGACTGAGCCACCCAGGCGCCCCGGAGGTATTTTTTACCTACCTAACTATTGGTGTTATTTGTACAAAATTAAATCAAGTTTTTTTCTATTGTATGGCAGCTTTGATTTGTTTTCTTGTGCCTGTAGTCAACCTCACTGTTGACAGGAATGTCTCAAAAATCATAGCCTCCCATTACTTAGAAGTTAAATGTACTGATTTAGTGATCCAGGGCTTAGTTTCTGCATTCTTAAGTTTCCCCTTTCGTTCTTGTCCACTTCCATGATTTCACCAGTAATTTTCAAATTGTGTGACATATTTTTGAATCTTATAAGTATCATCAGCACATAGGAAAAGATGAAGATTACACCAAAGTAAACTAAGAAGACACCGGTGAAAATTCCACATAGTCATGGGCATTCTGACCATGTCACAGAACGTATGGAAGCATCCCCAAATATTGGGTCTTCCAGTTGTCACCGTTCATCCTATGTCACTGTTCACCACCCTGTGGTGACTTGATCATTTTATGAGCAGAGCTCTGATTAGGACTCAGGTCATAATTCCAGGTTCAAAACTCCTTCTACTGTGTTATTCATAACAACAGTAAAACAACGACAGCAATTGACGTTTTTGTGGAACTGTAGAATGCCTCACCAATCATGCACAGTAGACAGAGCAAATATCATTGATCTTTTTTACATAAGGATGCACTGTACAAAAATCATGACAGGTAGTGGATGATCTGTAATTGGGATGCTATTTCATACTCATTGGTCATTGGAGGACCTTCCCCACCCTGGTTACAAATACTCAACTGGTAGCTGATAACCCGGCTAACAGATCAGAATGCCCCACTCTGAGTCCCTTGGATTAATCAGTTGGGATAAGTTGATATTTGCTTACAGTGCTATTTCCTAGCCACTTTCCCTATTATTTAGTCGTAGCCAGTGTAATTATGTCTTGGTGGTGAAACAACCAAATCAATAAGAAAAATAAAAATTTACTGTACCTTCTTGTTACACATCATTGCCTTCAATACGGCACTTGAGATTCTAATTTTCTAAGACAACATTATCACTTAGGGTTTAGGCATCTCTTAATCTGCTGACTGATGGAGTGTGTGGCAGACATTTTCACACCAGGACCATATGTGATATAATTACCTAAGCATTACAAAGGAGATAGGTATAGGAGCAGTTGCGAATCTGTTACAGGGACAATAATGCTTAGGACAGAGTGGTAGTGGAGATCGATGGTAGGGAAATAGTTAAAGGCAATCAATATGAATTGGAACTCCCTTGTTTGTTTTCTTTTGAAACCTTAAAGTTATCCAAATGGAGTGTTAATTTAAAAAAACTGTTTTCTTGGGAGAAGACAATATTTTGAGATGTTTTTAATTTATGGGAGCCCGTTTCCTTCCGTCTCCCATTGCTGCATGAGGTTGAACAAATGTTAGCGGCAACTAATTAATTAAGTTTGCAGAAAGTAGCAGCAGGAGATTGGAAACTTGAAGTGGAAGTGAGCTTTTTGACTGTAAACATTTTGCCTGCCTGAGAGACTATATCTGGACTGCGTGGTTGCTGAGTTATCCAAAGAAATGCAGTATCTCTGGGAAATTCAGGCTTGGCAAAGGGAAAAAAAAATAACATTGTCTCTTGCTGGCAAATCCATTCCTTTATTTCCTGGGTTCGTCTCATGTGTTTTGCTTGGTTCTGGCCACACACTATGATGATGCTGTCCTCTCTGTGATGAAGGTGGCCTCACAGACTTGTCCTCAGAAGGAAAGGAACTAATATTTGTGAGTACTTTTTCTATACCAGGTTCCTTAGATGTATTCTTTCATTTCTTTCTGTAAAGTTGATAGAACTCTTTCCTTTTACTGATAAGAAAAGTACGACTCAGAATTGGAGAACTCATTTGGGATCAGTTTATAGACAATGAAACTGGGGTTTCGAACCCAGACTAATCTGACACTGGAGTTTTTTCATTACCAGGATGCTTAATTCACTGTAGTAGAGGGTAGGCAAGGGCTGCAGGGAGCCCTGGCCGAGGGAACTGTTACTCAGGGGAAAGACACAGGGCCATGGAATGTGGAAGGGTGATTGTCGGACCTGAAGGTGATCTGCAGATCACACTGAAAAATACTGAGTTAGAGCGATTCCTAAGCAAGATTCCGTGAACTTGGGTCCTCATGGCCTTCAGACTACATTGAGCTGGTCACCTTCCTTTCCTCAAGATTTTGAACCCAGACATTATATTGGAAAAGGGGAAGGGATTAAAGCTGAAAGGGGATGATACAGAGAGAGGGGCCAGGATGGCCATAAGGGAGGGATTCTGGGAGATCTGAGGTTAGGAGGGAGTAAAACAATCATGATGAATCCACAGGAAGTTTTTTTTTTTTTTTTTTAAGATTTTTAAAATTTATTTGAGAAAGAACAAGGGGGGGAGGGGCAGAGGGAGAAGCAGATTCCCTGCTGAGCAGGGAGCCCACCGTGGGGCTCCATTCCAGGACCCTGAGATCATGACCTGAGCCAAAGGCAGACGCTTAACTGACTGAACCACCCAGGTGCCCCTTACAATTTTTAAGTAGGCTGCACACCCAATGTGGGGCTTGAACTCATGACCCTGAGATCAAAAGTCACATGCTCTGCAGACTGAGCCAGCCAGGCTCCCCACAGGGAGCTTTTTGTAGAGAGGAGGCAAGAGCAGAGGCAGAGAGACAAATAAGGACAAAACTAGTTGAGACAGAGTCAACTCCCAGCCTTTGGAGCTGCTTTAGTTCCCAGGGTCTTCATGTTCCAATCATGATGCAAGGCACGTTGATCTCGCCATGACAAGCCTACCACTTCAATGTCATCATTTTGCTCTTTGAACTGCCAACATGGGGCACTATGACTATACAGCATTAGAGACTTGTAGGGGACATTTGTTAGAGATGCAATAGACCAATTCAGGATGCTGAAAAAAATTCTGTACTATCTAAGGAGAACTGCACATGGGTTTTCTCAGAGATTAAATAAGACCTAAGTCAAATCATCTGTCTTTTATTGAGTTTTTGATGGATATTCCTGGTAAAAATAATCAATACAAAGTAAAAATTAGTGTCTACACCTGTACTTAGTAGAATATATTAGAGTCTAAAGTTTGCCTGAAAAAATGGAATGTTCTTGACTAAATTTAGATCTGCAAATCTTGAATGAGTAAAATTACACAGTAGAAGCTATGGCTGCAGGTGAAAACTCACAACAGCTGACGCTGTGAGTGATGTAATTTCATATGGTCAAAAATACAGATGAATAAATCAAATCTTGGTTGTTAAGTGTATGTGGAAAAAAATTGAACTAGATGAAAATCATGTCAGTAAATAAGAATGAAGTGGAAAATACTGGTAAAGCTTGCCTATTCTATATAGAAAATTATTTATGGAATTAATTTGGGCTAATGGGAACTTCTGCTTCTGAGTAGTATGTTGTGGCAGGCTCTTGGCTCCTGCTGTAACAGCTAAAAAAAAAAAAAGAATAAATTGCAAAACTATATTTTTAAAGACATTAGAGAACGAAGAAGCAAAAAGTATTAGATATATTAAAATCCCAGAGGGAAGTTCCCTTCCCGGGTTAGCTGAGATTACTAGCCATTTTCTTTCCTGGGGACTACTGTACGTATGGTCACAGCCTGAGGGTCAGTCAGGCCTGGCCTAGACAGAGGGACTCTGCAGGGGAAAGACAAACCTGCTGAGGAAGCTGACAAGCTAGGATCTAGAAGAGCCCTAAATGTCTTAGCTAGTTTTCTCAGGGGACATTTGCTGAGTGCTGGGGTGGCTCAAGAGTCTGGGAGGCTGGGCTGGGAAAACAGGGGGCAGTGTCTTACTGCGGTCAAGTGCTTTGAAACCCGCCCCTGTGATGGAAGGGCCTACAGTGAACACACAGTTGTCCTTGAGATATTTGAAAACAGGGGGTGGGCTTTTTCTAACTGAAGCTTCAATCTGGCTCCAAGTCAGCTCAATTCCACATTGGACTGAGGTGATCAGTCCCTCTCCCCATCTGCCTGTCAGAGGAATGTACAAAGACCAGTCTCTCAGACTCTTTACACATGATGTTACCTGTACAGTAAAATATTACGAGGCAGGTGAAGAAGCAGAAAAACAGGACTAACAATGAAGAGAAAAGCAAGGAATAGAAGTAAACCCATAGATGATCCAGATATTGGAGTTCGTTCAAAGACTTTATTTATTTATTTAAAGATTTTATTTATTTATTTTTGCGAAAGAGAGAGAGAGAGCACAGGCAGGGGAAGGGGCAGAGGAAGAAGCAGACTTCCCAGTGAGCAGGGAGCCTGATGCAGAGCTCGATACCTGGATTTTTGCGAAAGAGAGAGAGAGAGAGAGAGCACGGGCAGGGGAAGGGGCAGAGGAAGAAGCAGACTTCCCAGTGAGCAGGGAGCCTGATGCAGAGCTCGATACCTGGACCCTGGGATCACGACCTGAGCTGAAGGCAGACGTTTATCTGACTCAAAGACTTCAAAATAGGGCACCTGGGTGGCTCAGTTGGTTAAGCGACTGCCTTCGGCTCAGGTCATGATCCTGGAGTCCCTGGATCGAGTCCCGCATCGGGCTCTCTGCTCAGCAGGGAGCCTGCTTCTGCCTCTGACCCTCCCCCCTCTCATGTGCTCTCTCTCTCTCATTCTCTCTGTCTCAAATAAATAAATAAAATCTTTAAAAAAAAAAAAGACTTCAATATAGCTGGTATAAATATGCTAAAGAAAATAGAGGAAAAGATGCACAAAAGAGGTGAAAAGATGGGAGAGGACCAACTGAGAGTTTGACTCTATATAAAGGAATCAATCAGATGTTCTATAACGTAAAAAATATTATGTCTGATATTAAGACTTCATTGCATGAGTCTAATAGCTCACCGGATGCAGCAGAAGACAAGATTAGTATACTCAAAGTCAGGCCCAAAGAAAATAGCTAAACTGAATGACAGGGGAAAAAAATTAAAATACTGAACAGAAGAGATAGATGGGACATAGTGAAATGTTTTCGCACATACATAAATTGGAGTCCCAGGAGGGTAAGAGAGCGACAATGAGGAAGAAATATTTGAAGAGATAATTGTCAAGTATTTTCCCCAAACTGGAGAAACACATAAACCTATAGATTCAAGAGGCTCGGCAAACTCCAAGCAGGATAAATATAAAACCCCCTCCCTTTAGATATACCAGGGTGAAGTTGATAAAACCAGAGATACCCAGAACCAATAGAGTTTGCTCTAGAAAATAGCTTCTCTATGAAAATTCACTGGTATTGGTATTCCTTTGATTAAAATGTTTACATTTACAGACACAAAAGCAACGTGTTCCTGAGGTCAAAACTGGAGGAGTAAAACCAAAGGAAAACAAAAGGCAGGGTTCAAGCATCATCTTTTTCCTGGTATGAGTGGGTGAGTTTGTTCCTTGCAATCAAAGAACCTACCTGAAATCCTCCTCTGGGTATTTCTCCTTTACCAACCCTCTTGTTCCCTTACCTGATCATTTTAGCTTTTTGGCTGAACGTAGGGCTTTTCGTTCTGCTTTTTTGCTTAATCGCTCTCCTAAATCTTGGAATTCCTAGATTTTCAAGGGGCATTTCTCTTGTCATTGCTGTTCCACCAGGTGAGTGAGCGGCGTGGAGTGTTCTGGTGGGAGAACCATCTTGGTCCCTGACCCCAAAAGCAGCATCCGGTAGTCAAGCACTTTTGCCTCTGGGGTATGTTTACTGTGGTTGGAGCAAACAGGAAGGAACAGTGCAATGGATTGTACTTACTACTCTGGGTTTGCTCAAGTGATTTTTTTAAAAAATAGATACTACACAAATATTATAAAACAGGTAGCCCCTAACTTAGAGACAGGTGGATAGTGGGAGCATACTTAAAATACCTGGAAAGAGATGGATGTCAACCAGTGTCCTATATTTTCATGGGGATGACGAGATAGATGTGTCTTATCTCACTTGAGTATTTGTTGGTGACTACATTTTTCCAGTTATGCCTTGCTGTAGGTCTTAAGGTGGTTTACCTGCTTTCTTTTCCCTGTCCGGTTCTTGAGCCCATACCAGGCAAACCTGGCACTGGATCAAGATCCTCATGACATAGCAAGTGCAATCTAGAACTGTGATCGGCTGCTCAAATCAAGAATCAAGTGTACATGTGTGTAGCCCTTGCGCATAACCTCCCTCGTTATTCCAGTTCTCTCACAAATTCTGGGGACTGTCAGGACTGTGGCCCTTTTATGTGGGTCCCCTAGATTCCTTCCCCGCCCTTGCCATTCTCTCTCCCGAGAGATAGATCCTGATCTGACGCTCTTGGCTCTTTATCTGGGGTTCATTCCCACCTATTATGACTATCATTCATTCGTTCATTATTTCCTTTAATGTTTTTATTGATCACTCACTATGTGTCTGCTACCACGCTAGGTGCTGGAAACGCAGTGGTGAACAAAATGGTATAAACCTTGTTCTCAGGGAGTTTATATTCTAGTGGGGAAGAAAGACACTAAATAAATAACCAGACAAATAAATAACTGATGATAAATTGTGATAAGCACTAGGAAGGATGAGAACAAAATTCTAAAAGGAAATACCAAGCAGATCTAATGTAGATTGGGTCAGGGACCAGGGAAGAACTTTTGGGGTCAGCCAAGAGAAGATTATAGAGGAAAGTGCTACAGATTGAGAAGAAGCAGGTGAATGGCTCAGAGGTGGCACCGAGCTTGGCTTTTTTTTTTTTTTTTTTAAGATTTTCTTTATTTATTTGACAAAGAGAGAGAGAGGGAGAGCACAAGTAGGCAGAGAGGCAAGCAGAGGGTGAGGGAGAAGCAGGCTCCCCGCAGAGCAGGGAGCCCAATGTGGGGCTCGATCCCAGGACTCTGGGATCATGACCTGAGCCGAAGGCAGACGCTTAACGACTGAGCCACCCAGGCGCCCCGAGCTTGGCTTTTTTGACGGCTTTCCTAGTGACCAGTGAGATCAGAGCCGTGGTTGCCGAGCCTGGCTCTAGGAGTTTGCTGTGGTGGTCATAACTAATCCCCACGAATTTAGTGGCTTCAAACAATAGAACTTATTTTCTCATAGATCTGGAGGCCTGAAGTCCCAAATCAGTATCACCGAGCTGAAATCTGGGTGTCAGCAGGGCAGCATTACTTCTAGAGGCTCCAAGAGAGAATCCATTCCTTGCCTTTGTCAACTTCTGGTGGCTGCCAGCATTCCTGGGCTCATGACCACATCACTCCAGTCTTCAGTGCTGCAAGACTCTAGATCTTCAACTCTCTCTCTCTCTGCCCCATCTTGACATTACCTCTTCTGATGTGTGTATCCACTTTCCCTCTGCCTCTCTTTTATAGGGACACTCGCCATAGCATTCAGAGCCCACCTGAATAATATAGCATCATCTCCTCCTCTCAAGATCCTTAACTTAATCACATCCGCAAACTCCTCTTTTGCCATATAGGGTACCATCTCTGGGTTCCAGGGATTAGGACCTGATATCTTTGGGGGCTGATAGGCAGCCCACTACTCTAAAGTGCACTTGAATCTCTTTGGGAACTTTTAAATATGCATTGCTTGGGCTCCTTTTTAGATCAGCTAAGTCAGAATCTCTGGGTGAGGCTTGGGCATGGGTATTTTTTAAATGCTCCCCAGGTGACTCTACTGTGTAACTAAGGCTGAGAGCTACTGATTAGAGTAGAGCGAGGGAAGAGTTCTTCCAGTAGCAGGGCAGGAAGTCATCACCGTTTGGAGACCTCTGCTGCCCTCTTAACCTGGTAAGACCCCTTAGCTAACAATGCTGTCTGAATGAGACCCTCACTTAATGTGCCTTTCTGAAAGGTGATTTGTGATTTACTTCCTTGTGGTTCTTAGTCCTACCTCCTTCAGTTCTTACTACTTCTTTCCATCAAGCTGACACTGAGTTTCTAGAATGTGTGACACCCATCAGTCCGAATTATGAAGAATATACAGAGCTAACAAACTGATGGAGATCAAACTTAGCTGGCCTCACACAAATGTAGAGTTGAGTGCCCTGGAATTGTAAGTCCAAGTCTGGAAAACATGTGCTGACGTATGTGTGTAAATTTATAAGAACAACTAATGTCAGTCTGTACTACATCCAGTGTTAGAGGCAGGCCAGGAATTGGGGAAACATGCTGGGAGCCTGGGTCCTCCAGAACTCACTACTTGTTTTAGCCATAAAAGAGAATTTTTTTCTTTTTCACTGTACCCACGTATCTATAAAAATATTGACTCTTTTTCAGTGAATATATTTGGGGGAAAATCGGAATTTGGCCTGTGAAGACACCCCCCCTCCCCTGCCCACATAGCTATCACTAGCCTTGGCCCTAAGGACAAACGTAGTCTCACAACCACACAGGCCTGTCACTTGGGATCTATGAGAAAGACCACGTAATCTGCTGAGAATTTGATAATCTGAGAAAAAGATCCAATTTAGGGAGTTCCTATAAAGCCTCCATAGCTATTTGCTGGAAGATCAACATTTTCAAATGGCAGTTTGAGAGAAATTCCCAAGCCCAGCTCATTATTGGGCCACTGGGGATTAATTTGAGGGCAGCCATCTTTGCTTCTACAACCACTAAATTGTCTCCCAGGAGATAAAGATGCAGTAATCTCACTTTGGAGGCTGTAGTCTTTTCATGGTCAGATCTGCTGATAGGCTTCAACCACAAGGCAATGTTGGTCACGCCTGGAAAGCGTGAATTGCGTTTTAAAGTACTGGGAATGTTTAACTGGAAATTCTTCATGGACGGGTCCATGGTCTAGGTAGCATCATCCTCCTGACCCATGGAGTCACAGCATCTCTAGCAGTGTCACATTCAGTTTGTTACTATTTGCTGCGGACATCACCTTAACCAGGGCTGGATATCATGAAAAGATTCAATGAAAACATGGTGCTTCTTTTGGAAAGTCCTTCTACCACCTTCCTCCTCCTAGCTACCCTCTCCTTGTTTCCATAACTACTTGCACTGGATTATTTCATAACACTTGGTAAAGACATTAACATGTGTCTGTTTCCTAGTGGGCTACCCTAGGGGTACTCTCTCAATTTAGGGAGGCTGAGAGGTTCTGTTTTTTTTTTTTTTTTTCTGGGTCCTTTGCTAAGCATGTTCAGTGCTTAAAATCATGTTTGAATTTATGTTGGACCCCCTTTCAAAGCCGTTTTTAAAAACGTTCTATTTCATACATCCTTCCTTTTCCAAAATGGCAGTTGCATGTTTCGTGACCATCTTGCCTTTTGTCTTGATTATCTCATCTAAGTGGAAACCTATGAGTCACATGGTCATCACAAAAAATTCTTTCCTGCTAAGATCTGGCAGGTGGTCCCAGTAATACCTTTCTTATCTAGGAAGTAGTTCAATTATTTTCACCTATGACAAAATGCTGAACTCACTCAGGAAGAGAGGATAGAAGGATTGTAATTGCTCACTCCACCACCCCCATGTGGGGTAAGGCAGCTGAAAACAGCCTTGCTCTCAAGCATAAATTCCCCTCTTTCTCCGAAGAGCAGCAATGTCCGAGGCGTTGGCATGCAAACACTTGCAAAGTGAAAATGGATACACTTCCACAGCTCCTCATCCCTGGCCTCCGGAGGACAGCTTGCCAACCGTGCATGCATGTTGGTTTGGCACTGAGACAAATGTTCCCTGGAGCATAGACTGAAACCACCAAACTGATATCACATGGGACGACAGCCAAATCCTGACCTCGCTCTCTGTAGGTGAGCGGCTTTGGAATTAACCTGCGATGGTCTCCTGCTCCTGCCTGGTTGGTGGCCTGGGATTTGGTTTTGTTGTTGTTGTTGTTGTTGTTGTTGTTGTTTTAATGGCAATATTTGAATCTTCCTGCTCTCCTTACTCCCCCAGTCTCTATCAGCCACAAAACCTCTCTCCTGGTCCTGGCTTGTGAACAGTGGGCAGCTTCTTGGCTCCAGGAAATGGGCCAGCCACACGATTTCTCCTTGCCCGGTGTCTTCTTGCCCTCTGAGAGAAAAGGGCCACTCTCGACTGTTCCAGAATCGTGCCTGGGTGGCAGGGCCCGTGGGTTGGCATCGCGGCTGTCTGTGATTGCTGTCTGCTCCTTTTGCCTCCTCCTCTGCATTTTCTCCCACTGCTCCAACTCTTCCCATCCCCTTTTTTTGTTTCCAACCCTTATTTATTCAGAGCTTCCAATATTCTAAGTTGTTCATGAATTCAGGGCTTTAATTTAGCATGTGGGGTTCTGGCTCTTCCAGCAAGCTGCTTCGGTCATTATTTCCAACTTGAGGGAATAAAGAGGCAGCAGGGTGCAGTGGGAAGAGTGGGGGCTGGAGGCCAGAAGGCTCCATACTAGTCCCAGCTCCACTTCTCATAGGCTGCGGGACCCCGGCCGGGACACAGCCTGGCCGCCAGCCTCAGTGTCCTCTCCGGAGTTGGGGTGAGGAGTTTGGACACACTCATTTCTGAGGCTCGTCCCTTTCTATCATTCTGTGGGGCGCACGGTCAATGTGAAATCCATATGGGGTTGTGCCAGTCTCACTTCCCTTTTTCTTTTGAAAAACTTTATTGTTAAATGAGTGAATGAAGAGATGTGAGCAGAGTCCTTAAGCTCAATGTCTCCAGTGCAGAATATTGAGGGGCGGGGGGGATTCTTTCTTTATATCGGTGTCCAGAGGCTCAGAGCCTAGAACTAAAATCCAAGACACTTCCTCTCTTGAAATGTGCCACCTTGTTTTCCACCAGGATAAGGAAACGAGGCAAGCGGTATTTGCTGCTTTTTAAGAATCCAGTTTCTGTACTGTAGCACAAGCCCATATAATTGTTCAAGTAAAATTGTACTTTTGGAAGGAAAAGGTTAAAGTTGGCTACTGATATTCATCAGGAGATGGATATTTAATCTTTAATCTCTTGTCCTGGGCCTCTACTTTGGATCAACTCATTATCCCGAATAAACGATGTGTCATTCCCATTATTTATGTTTCACTGCTGCCAAAGTATCTGGAGCTCGTTTTAGTAAGCGCCATTCATTTCGACCCATTCAGTATTAATCTCCCTGCTAACATCTTTCCTGTTCTATGTGCTGTCCCCTATTTGCTTTTATGTTTTCTGCCGAGTGTTTATAAAAGGATAATCTTTTACAAAGCAGACAGAATTTTTGTGTATAAACTGCTCTGTTTGAATGCCTCATTGATATACCATCTAAAAACTGAAGTGTTCAGCAAGATTAGCAAAGCCCTGAGCTATTGAGCTGGGGAAAACATGAGAACCAGTCCCTTCTCTACAGGAGGCAAAGGTGAGGAAAGATGCCAGGAGTAGCGAAAGCAGAGCCGGCCCACACAGGCCCTCATAGGTAGGCCTGGTTGCCTAGAAATTAAAGGAGCGCAAGGTGAAGTGGCTCAGAAGTCACTCAGAAAGTGATAAAGGACGCGGTGGTCCAGTGACTTCTCTCCAGGAATTTTCTCAGCAAACGCCGGGGCTCTCCAAACGCTGAATTTGCATGTGGTCCCCACTTCGGCTAAACCCTTTGCAACGTGCGCGAGGTATCTCTCTGCACGCCTTTGCGAAGTTGCTCGCGGAGGTTAAACGATTTGCGTTCTTCGGGTCTACCTTGTCCAAAGAGCAGGAGAAGCTAAGCTAGGATCCGAGGTGGAGGGCAGATTCTCCTGCTGCCTCCATCTTCTCTCTCCAGAGGCTGGGATCTCATCCAAATGGCTCTCTTTTGCAGGGAAGAGGAAGAGATCACTTCATTTTACAATGGACAAAGAAGGTTCCTTTGTGGAATTTTGCATGGCATGGGGTCCCAAATATGCCACCGATAAAAAGACTTAACAGATGGACTCTGAGAACAGGAACACATTCAAGAAAAAAAAAAACTTTTTTTTTTTTTTTTTTAAATCAGTGGAGGGGGTTGCGAGTCTGGCCACTGTGGGAGCTGAGCATGGGAAGCCGCACTGATTTGTACCTTAGACAGGGCAAGTCCTGCTGGTAGAGATGCATGGAAGCATCTGAAACACAGCCTGTGCTTGGGCTTTTCGTTGGCAGTGCTGTGGGGGGAAAAAAACATCCCAAGGTGCACGGTGCCAAAAATTATACGTGCCTTCAAAGAGTAATTTTTTCCAAAAAATTGATTACTTATTTACTCAATAGGAAAGTTTGTTAGAAATTTTTCTAAGGTGTGCCCTTTGTAGACCTGAGAATTTTGCCTCCATTCCACCTTTATCAGGGAAAAGTTCAAGACAGGCATGCGGCTGTGCCATTCTAATGGCATGAACGCTGACATGGTAAGGGCTTGCCAAATCTCCTCTGAAGATCTAAGCTATTAAAAACACTCCAAGTGTATCCATCAAGACTCCGTCAACAGTCAAGCACTGTTCAGGATTTCGTTTTAGCTCAATACCACCATTGTTGGCCACTGATGGCGTTAACTAGGATGGGCGCCCTTGCCTTCATCTGCAATCTGCACCAAGATGAGGGCTGACCAACTTTTGGGGAAGAACTTGAATCCTCGTTCTTCGGGGACACTCTGTGTGGCCCGTGGGAAAAGTGACACCAAAGGACAGTTCTGCCTCACCACTTGGCAAGACAGCTCTGTACTTGGGGGGTGATGGAGGGACTGGGGGAAGTGGGAATTCTTACAGTGAGCCTGGCCGACCGCGGTGACCCAAAGAAGACAGTGATGAGGTTCTCCTGACAGGGAGCTGCCCTTTTGACGGTAGCGAAGTTCACAGTGTTGGCTCCTTTGGCTTTGACCTTAACACCTTAATAGGACACAAAATGAAACTCCTCATGCAGAGAGGCTGCTTCAGTTATTCTAAGTGTCCATCTCAGTGGAGTCTCGTTTGGAACTTCATTTCTTCTACTTTCCATCCTTGCTTTTTTTACACCATTCTTTTCCTTGCCTTCTTTTCTCTTTGGTTTGCTTTGCTTCCCTCCCTCCCTCCCTCTCCTCCCTCCCCCCTTTCCTCCCTACTCCCTTTCTTCCTCTTCCTCTCCCCATCTTCTTTCTTCATCTTGGAGCTGTTGGGGATGATAGAGTTTAGAAACACGATCCTTGCTTTGAAAGGGTGACGGTCAGAGTTGGTAAATGTGGCCAGCACAGAAAGTGTCTCATGTAAGGATGGCCAATCGAGCTCATTTGGCATTTTGGCACCTAACACTTATTAGCAGCTCCCTGGAGCCCTGTGCCAAGAGGATTCTGAGTTCTGAACTGGGCTCAGAGGGAATGACTGTCCTGATCAACTAGATGTGACAGCAAAGGACATAAAGGGAGTGGAAAGAGGAGCACTCGTGGCAGAAACTTGCCATCCCGGGTCTGCATCAGGGTTTATCAACCATGGCACTACTGACATTTGGACTAGATAATTCTTTGTTTGGGGGGCCGTCCTGTGCACTGTAGGACGCTCAGCAGCATCCCTGTCTTCCGTGCACTGGATGCCGGTAGCAGCCCCACAGTTGTAACAGCTGAAACTGTCTCTAGATATTGCCAAACGTCCCCTGGGGGGTAAAAGTGTCCCTGTTTTATAACCATGGGTCTAACTAAGTACCACCAGACTAAATATGGGGAAGCAAATGAGAAAGTTAAAGGGACCGGAAGGATGCAGAGCTCTGGCGAGGAGGTGAGGCCATGTGGGAAGTGTGGCACGTGTGTGATGGCAGAGTAGAATGTCTCGGTCACTCCCGTTGCCTGCTAGGCTGTGCGTTGTGTGCCGCATTTCCACAGTTCCGGGGTCATGTCCACCGCTGGACCAGGACGCTGCGGGATAGAGCCAGAGATCACAGCAGGAAGGACTGAAGTATACTATAGTTTACCGAGCCTAAGATGGGTGGGACTCTGGATCCAATAGTGCTGCAGGTGGAGTGTTCTGTGCTGGAGATTTCAATAAACGAAGATGATGATGCTCCTTAGAGCTCACTAGAAGGTGGATTGGCTCACATGCAGTGGGACAGGAAGTTTCCCTGTGCAGCCACAGGAATCTTTGTTGAGCAATGGGACCCGGGACCCTGGGAAATGAGGGCCACTGGGATCATAGGCATTATATACCCCCTTTATGAGGCCTTAATTCACCTTGCATTTCCTGACTTGATCTGAGGATTGGTAAACAGTGAACAAATACTAATGTATTTGATAAAATAAACCAATGGCTTCAGGACACATTCAAAGTGCCCAACTCAATTCCAGACTCTGTTTCAATTGATGACACTGAAATATTTCAGCACAGGTCGTTCTAGGCAATGTGATGCAATGGAAAGGTCTAGGTCTGACTTCAAGCTCTGCTCATTGCTCAGAAGCTTGAGACAACAAGCAAGTCACCTCATCTCCTTGCCCCTCAGATTGGGATCTGTAAAATTGGGAGAGTGTTTCCTGCCTAGTAAGGTTGTCATGAGATGATATAAACCAGAGGCTGTCTCAGGAATTGGCACAGATTTAGGGGGTTAAAAAAAAAAAGTGTTAGTTGCCTTCCTTCTTTTTTAAAAAATTAAAAAAATATATTTTATTTGTTTATTTGACACAGAGAGAGAGCACAAGCAGGGGGAGTGGCAGGCAGAGGGAGAAGCAGGCTCCCCACTGATCAGGGAGGCCGATGCGGGGCTCCATCCCAGGACCCTGGGATCATGACCTGAGCTGAAGGCAGATGCTTAACCCACTGAGCCACCTGGGCGCCCCTAGTTGCCTTCCTTTTTGCCCTTCTCCCTCTGAGGCTTGTTGTCCTTCTTCTTCTAGGTTAAGACAGTGGGAAAAGACAGGGACTTCTGGTTTCTGATAAAGGTTTCCTTGAAGCTGCCTTGGATCCCATTCCACCCACTTTCAGAACACCGACAGCTAAGAAAACATGTGTAAGCCTCAGGTCGGACTGAAGGTTTGAGTGAGTGTGTATAAACCTATCCAGGATGTCCCCTGGGCATCCCTGTACCTGGGAGCGTCCTTCCTCACCCCATTCACATATCTGTGCAATGGGCAGGCATGATGTGGGACCATTTCTCTAGTCCGGTATGTTTCTTCATAGTGAATAAAAAACAAAAGTCATCTCAAGGAACCCAAAGAGAGAATGTATCTATCATCTCAGTTTCCTCCCAGAAGCTCATTGGGTTGAACCGTGAAAGCCTCAATATTTAGACGGGAAGGGATTTCATGGAGGACAAGAAGTCCAGCTCATTCTCTTCCCAGATGGGTTCCCCAGAGCCTGAGGAGCAGGGGCTCACTCGACTAGCATGGCCATCTTATTAGAAGCAGTCTTGTGACCAGTGCCAGGGTCTCTTTGGATCTGAGCACTCAGCCTGAGCTCACAGTACCATCTTCTCTGCATTGAGCTGCTTGGCTTCTTCTGGCCTGGACCAAATGACAGTTGTTTATGGGCCCTGCTTTATGGATTTAGTCCTTTCTTCCTAACCAGGCCAAGTTCACACATTTTTTTCAACACCACCACAGTCATTTGCGGGCGTACATCTACTGTATTCACATCACAACCTTACCACTTACCAGCTCTGAGGCACTGGGCAAGTTACTTAACTATATGAGCTTTGCCTTAGTCGAGGTTCTCCAGAGAAACAGACCAATAGGAAACTGTCTATCCATCTATCTACCATCTCTTCTTCTATCTATCTGTGAAATACATACATATGTGTACATATACATATATAAGAATTGGAATTGGCTCACAAGTCCCAAGATCTGCAGTTGCCAAGCTGGAGACCCAGGAAGAAATGATGTTTTCGTTTGCATCTGAAGGCAGGAGAAAACCTGATATTCCAGCTTGAAGGCAGTGAGGCTAGAGGAATTCCCCCTTCCTCGAGGGAGAGTCAGCATTTTTGTTCTGTAAGTACTTCAACTGATTGGACCAGGCCCACCTCATCAGGGAGGGTGGTCTGTTCAGTCTACCAATCAAATGTTAATCTCCTCCAGAAACACCTTCACAGACACCCCCAGAATAATGTCTAGCCAAATATCTGGGCACCCTGTGGCCCAGTCAAGTTGACACACAAGATGAACTATCATGAGCTTCTATCTCCTTCCTTCTTTGTAGAATGGGGGTAATAATAGCGTTTATGGGGTTAATGAGAACTTTTTCTTGCTCTTATGAGTTAATAAAAGTTAGTGAATGCCTTTACAGTATTTCAGTAAATGCTGTTGTTATTATTGTTGTTATGGGAAGCACTTACAGATGGGGACTAAGTTCCAGAGAGAAGGAGATGTGGGTGCCGGGGAGGGCAGAGAGAGGCAGGGCTTCACGGCTCTCTGACCTGCGTCATCACGGCCCCATGCTTGGTTTAATGCACCATCATTGCTGTCTCAAAATGCTTAATACCTTTGAACAAGGGGCCCTGCATTTTCATTTTGCACCGGACCTTGCAGATTATGTAGCTGGTCCTGGAGTGAGGGATAGGAAATCTTTAAATAATGTTCAACGAGGTGTTAGTGAGCTATCTGGGCTCTGCCACATCCCAGCTTCCTCTCCCTCCCCCGCTGAATTCTGCAAGCATGAAAACTGCCACAAGACATTCATTTTTAATGACTTGCTATGGGCTTCTTAGCAATATATCTTTGGGTATTAAAGGTGTGGAGTCAGAGACTTAAAATGATTGATGTCTTTGCTCCACACAAGGGGTTTCCCACACTTACCTAGCATTAGATATCCACTGGGGAAATTTATGGGAGCTCTTGGCAGCCTAAGCGGCCATCAAATATTAATCAAAAATATGTAATAACTAATATATACTTAAAGAATTGGAGAAAATTAATATTCAAGGGAAGCATTCAGGGACCCATAAAAATAACAAATGCTAAAGAGACTCCGTCAAGGTTAGCAGGTTCAGAGCGCACCCTGTTCTTCAACTTGCTTGGAGACTCTGGGTTTGCTGGATGATCCTCAGACACTGAGATGGCAAGAAAGGGGGCTTAGTGCTTATTCCACTGGATCTGTACTCCTACTAACAAAAGGAGTGAACTCCTACTTCAAGATACTGCATTTCTGTCCCCCAGCCCCCCATCCTCTGTATCTCCTTCACGTAGCACCAACATGCCCGATCCACAGCTCATTCTCCATGGGATTCTCTCCTGGCAGCCCCTTGAAGATAGACTGTCTCATCTCCTTATGCATTTTCAACACCTAGGGCAGCGGCTTGCACAAACTATTAAGTTGGACCATACGATATTTCTACTTGTGTGGGTCAAAAATGGGCAAGTGACAATTTGACGTGTCTCAACTTTAAAAATCCTCAAACTGGGGGCACCTGGGTGGCTCAGTCAGTTAGGCATGTCCGACTCTTGGTTTCAGCTCAAGTTGTGATCTCAGGGTTGTGAGATTGAGTCTTGAGTCAGGCTCTGCGTGTTCAGGTGCTTGTCCCTCTCCCTCCCTCTCTGCCCCTTCCCCTGGTCCCTCCCTCTCTTTCTCTCTAAATAAATAAATAAAATCTTCTAAAAAAAAAAAATAGAATTCTTCACACTGGACCTGGCCTTCCTAGAAGAACTTTTTATTAGAACTGAATGGCCTCCCCAGAGCAGGCTGGGAGAATTCTCCTAATTCCCAGTTTCAGCGACTGAAACTTCTGATCATCCCACAGGCAAAAGACAACTGTCCAGTCATTTACTGGGGAAGTCTTATTTTGCCTTTCCTCAGCCAGAATAAAGGGGTGTATGTTTTTGTTCATGTTTTTGGTCTTCAGCTCCTTCTCTTCCTTATTTAGCAGCAGAGCTCAGACGAGCGGGGCTGCTCCTGTGGGTGGCTTTTCTGATACTGTCCCTGGAGAGACAGGATGCCTAGCTTCACCAGGGACAAGGGAAACTCTTTAATCCCAGAGAGGAGTGGAGATCGGCAGATCGAGTCTGCTTGGAAGCGAGGGGGTGGTTCGGGTGTTGGACCACCATGGCAGTTGCTGGTCTCTTCTGTTATTATGGAAAATCAGGAGCGGAGCCTGTCACTTGTCATCTGTTCTTCGAGTGTAACCAACTTTTCTTCCATGGGCCATTTGGTGTGACTATGAATGATGGCTCTGGCTAAATGACACCATCCTGATGGTGGAGTAAACAGAAGTGATGTTGGAACAGGCGCCTTGGATCCAGCCTGTGTTGTTGGAGAGCCGCAGGGAGGGTCTGGGATCGAGAGGGATGCGTGGTGTGCTTGGGGCTGAGGTCCTGCATGTGTCTCTTTTCGTCTCCCTGAGCTAGTGGGGCTCAAGCCAGGCTTTTGGAGAATGACCCCACATACATTCACTTGGAGTAGATTCCATGCAGAGATGGAGAATGGGCATGACATTTCAGCATCATTCAGCTCCATTCTCTCGTTTCCTAAGCCAGGAGATGGAGGCTCAGGGAGGCCGAGGCTTGTCTTTGGTCATATGGCCGGTACTGGCAAAGCCAAGATGAGAGCAAGTTTCCTGCCTCCCAGTTATGTGCCCCTTCCACTCCACCATGCCCTCATCCCCACACCATGTCCTCTGTTCTTAGGTACCACGGCTTAAATAACAACTGCTTGTTTTTTGAGGATTAAAAGAAAAACCCTCTGCTACCACATTAAATGTACACACCAGTTGTAAAGCTTAATTTAGAAATATTGAATATTACATCAAAAACTAATGATGTACTATATGTTGGTTAACTGAACATAGTAATAATAAAAAGAAATATTAAATGAGAAACAATGCATTGAGAGGTAGTATGGAGTGGTGAATAGAATAGTAAGTTCTGGATTTCTAGAATTTCTAGAATGGGTCACTTACCTCTGATCTCGGGTAGGTTACTTTCCACATCTCAGTTTTATCATCCTGGGGCTAAAAATAGTACCTACTTCCAATGGTTGGTGTGATGTGTAGCTGAGATAATATACATAAAATGCGGGGCACCTGGGTGCCTCAGATGGTTAAGCATCTGCCTTCGGCTCAGGTCATGATGTCAGAGTCCTGGAATCGAGTCCTGTGTCAAGCTCCTTGCTTAGCAGGGAGCCTGCTTTTCCCTCTCCCTCCGCCTGCAGCTCCCTCTGCTTATGCTCTCTCTCTTTCTGTCAAATAAATAAATTAAAAATCTTAAAAAATATATAATTAAAATGCTTGGCACAGTCTCTGGCACATAGTCAGTGCACAATAAATTCGGATTCATTATTATTTGTATATGTGTTTGTGTGCATATTTGTATCTGTGCGTTAAGAGGGTGGTGGAGGAGCACCTCAGAGGTGGTAGCAAATACAGTTTTGGGGATGGCTGCCTGGCTCTGTTTCAGTTTGCCTGTGAAGATATTTTCTGAGGCATGGCATATTGCCATAACCCTTGGTTTCCCAAACCATTTACTCTTAGGGCTCTAAGCACTGCTGAAATCTATCTATTAATAAGATATGCTCTTTCACATATTTTCTGTGTCCTTTTTAGCATTCTCCCCCAGGTTTTAGTAAGAGTTAAAGGAGATTATTCATGCAACGTGCAACGAAGTACCTTTTGTGTGTATATATTTGCTCTGTGCATATCTGACATATAGTAACTGCTCAATAAACATCCAAGCTGTTGCTGTGATGTAGAGCCCACTGTGGAGTTGTGTGAGAGGGAAGAGAACAAAATATAATTAATTTCACAAGAACTTTTGGTTCCTCTCTCTGGATGGCATACAAATCTCCCAAGCATCCTCACAACCCATTTGGGAGGAATAGGATGTGTTCTTTCCATTGTACAGATGGAGTAACCAAGAGATTGAAAAGTGACATCACCAACAGGCGGTGACCTAAGGAGTCAGGGCCAGAACCAGGTCTGGAATACAGACTTCCTGGCTCCTGACCCAGGTTCCCTTCTGCCATGCAGCCTTCACCAGGAGGCTAGAGGGACCAGGGAAGTATCTGTTTCAGGGCTCTCTCGGTTGCCCTTGGAAGTTTATCATCTATCAACTGAATGTTGACCAAAAACACACTAATTCCTGAGGAGACCTTACAGGATGTCCTGTTGAGACTTTTCCTCCTTTTTTGTCAGTGCTTTGCTGGCAGATTAAAATTCAGTGGACCCCATTTGTAGGAAGTCTGATAAAATATTCTCATCTCAATTGCAAACAATTTCTCCATCTGCCACTTGGCTGAGAGGATCAGACTCAAACACCCTCACGAGAGGGGAGATTGATACCAGCAGAGGAGGGTACAGGAACAGCGAGGTTTTGTGTCTGAACACAATTTCTACCTGGTCTATTGTCTGATGGAGCTGATTAGTCAGCTGTTCTGCAGCTGGTTTCTCTTCAGCAAATTGACTGAATCTGCCTAAAATTCCTTTTGCTTATTATTTAGTAACTTATAGATGCAGCTCTATATATGCAGTGCATGGATGTTAAGAGAAATAACAGATTTGGGGTTGGGTTGTGGGCATGGATGGGCTAGGGGAGGAAAAGACTGGAGGGCATATGAAGCGAGGTGAACAAAGCTGTGGGAAAAGTGATGCAGTTTGCAAAAGATATTGAAGGAAGTCAATGCAATCCACCCAAGAAGGCATTTATAATACCTACTATTCGTGAAAAAAAAAATATTTTGGGGTGAATAGGAAATGAAAAGTGTGCCTTGATTTGAATTGGTGAGGGAAACAAATCTTCATTCGGCAATCCTTAGCAAATGCCAGGCACTTTGCTGGATCCTGGAGATGTACTGGTGAGCAAGAAAGACAGGGAGCGTACCTCTTGGAACTTACATCTTAGCAGGAAAAACACAAGGAAATTGTGACCACAGTTTGTCATGAGTCTTAAGAAGGGAATAAGGAGGGTATGTTTATGGAGAGTATCAAGGTAGGGGACATGGTGCTAATTCAGATCAAGGAAGCCCTAGAGAAGAACATTATAGGCAAAAGAATTTCAACAGCAAAGATATGAGAAGAGACATCTTGGCACATTCTAGAAACTACCCAAAAGACTACGTAGTGGGGAGAAAGATGACAAAACTAAAATGGGAATTTAGACGAGGACTGACGATGGTCAGACTGGGATGTGGCAGTCGGATGGAGACAGGTGAATAAATTCAAGATCTTTGGGGTGAAGGGTGGGAGGTGATAAGATTAATGGCTTAGGCTGAAGGAGTGGATGGATATGGTAATAAAAAAACACCTGGGTTTCTGGTTTAAGAACTTGGCATATGGTGGAGCCACTCACCATGACAGGAAGCACAAAGGGAATATCTTTGCAAGAGGTGGAATAAAGAATTTCATTTGGGGGCCACATAATTGAGGCGAATGTCCAAGTAGACATACTAAGTATGTGTTGTTAGAGATGTTGGTCTGGAGCTCAAGAAAAACTTTGGGTTGACGACATGCAAACTATTAATTTAGAAAGAAAGAGACAAGTAAAATGTTATGTGTATTTAGAGAACAAAGCAATTAATCCAAGTGAGAGATATATAGATGCCTTTAGGGACATGTCAAGTTCTGCAAAGGCCATAAGCAAAGGAACTGAGAGTGGATAGAAAAAGAATTAGAGAAATGCTTTTCTTTGTACGATGAAAAGACAAAGTTGATGATTACTTCTAAATCCTTCTCCAGAGAAATTAGCTGGGAAAAGGCACCAGGTGAAGTCTGCTCTTTCATTAAGAACATGAATATTCAAGCCATAGATTGAGAAAAGACATTGCAATATAAATGTGACAAGGATCTCAGAGTCATAATATATAAAGAACTCCTACAAATCAACAATAAGAAGACAAAAAGAACGGGCAAAAATCTTGAATAGACATTTCACAAAGATCATGTACAAATAGCGAGAAGGAGATGAAAAGCTGTTAGTCATCAGGGAAACATAAATTAAAACCATAGTGAGCTAATATTTGACACACGTGAAAATGGCTAAAACCAAAAAGACCGTCAATACCAAATGTGTGTATGTGGAGCAACCAGAACTTCCTTTGGTATATTTGTTGGTAGGAATGTAAAATGACATAACCACTTTGGAGAAGTATTTGGTAGCTTCTTAAAAAATTGAACATATATCTACTGTATGACTCAGAAATACTACATTCTAAGTATTTACTCAAGAAAAGTGAAAACGTATGTGTACAAAATGACTTGTACAAAAATGGTAGCAATCTTAGTCATAATGGCCAAAAGCTGGAAATAGCTCAAATTTCTATTGACAAGAGAATGGATAAACAAATAGTAGTTTATCCAGACAATGGAATACTATTCAGCAAAACAAAGGAACAAACCACTGATTAATGCAACATCTCAAAAACACTATTTGGGTGAAAGAAGCCAGACATAAAAAAAGTACGTGGTCTAGGATTCCATTTATATTAAGTTATGTAAGAAAAAATTAATCTATAGTAGTAGAAATCAGAAAGTGATTGCCTGGTAAGGGACATAAGGAAACTTACTGGGGTGATGGAAATGGTCTATATCTTTTTAAGTGGTAGGTACATGGGTGTATACAGCTGCAAAACTCATTGAACCAAATGTTCAACATCTTTTTTTTTTTTTTAAGATTTATTTATTTATTTGAGAGAGTGAGAGAGAGAGAGAGAAAGAGAGAGAGAGAGTGTGTGTGTGCTAGTGGGGGAAGGGGCAGAAGAAGAGGGAGAGGGAGAGAATCTCAAGGAGGCTCCATGCCAATTGCAGAGCCCAACATGGGGCTAGATCTCACAACCCTGAGATCATGACCTGAGCCAAAATCAAGAATCAGACTTAACGGACTGAGCCACCCATGCGCCCCTGAATGTTCAAAATCTTAAGATCTTGCACTTTATTGCATATGACTCATACCTCAATTTAAAAAAAATCCAGATAAGTCTAGCTTCAGATCCTACATTCTAAAAGTACTTCCCAATTTTAGGGAGAGAACAGGAAGCAACTACATAGGGGGAAATTAATTGAAATGAAATTGGTGAATTTAAATTAGCAGGGTCTAATGGTCTTGCTTTCTGAGTAACACACATAGTCTCAGTCCACAGCTTCTCAGGTTGATCTGTATTTATGTGGATATATTGATATTAGATGAATATCATGTTGCTGAATTAGAGATCTGAAATTGTTTTTGCGAGTACAGTTCAGTATGGCCTACATTTATGTGGCACCTACTGAATGCTAGGCCCTGGGTATGCGGTGTTTCCTAGAGTCACCTGTTGGCTGCCCAGGGGATGGGTGTTTTGGTGTCTATTTCTTTGGCTTCCTCCATGGTAGGGCTTTGCTCTTCCCTTGGTTGCTCACAGACTGATGTCTGCACAGAGTGGGTGCTGAATAAATATTTGGGGAATGAATTGATGAAGAAATGAATGGTGAATATCAAGTGTGTCATAATTTTATGCATGTAAGAAGTCAGTGTTTAATTTCTGTTTAAATGTCACCATAGGGGTGCCTAGGTGGCTCTGTTGGTTAAACGTCCAGCTCTTGATTTTGGCTCAGGTCATGATCTCAGGGTCGTGGGATCGAGCCCCATGTCAGGCTCTGCACTCAGCATGGAGCCTGCTTATGATTCTCACTCTCCATCTCCCCACCCCTGCTCATGCTCTCTCTCTCTGTAAAAAATAAATAAAAAAGAAATAAAATAAATGTCACCATATATCTGACATTAAAAGCAAAAACAAAAACAAAACCCTCACCGGTTTCTTCTTACTCTCTGTGAATCGAAGTAGAACAAATGAAGAAGATAACGGAAAATAAAATGGTCTCATTTTCTGTCCCCTTTACTTCCAGTATTAAAGGCCAAACTGATGACAACTGGTCTAGTTTTTGGACTTTGGATTATTAAAAAATATTTTGCAAGAAATAAGCTTGGCTTATATGACCCAACAATGAGATAACCTACTTTGGTAAGAATGACAGCAACAGTTGATATTTCTGAGTGAAAACACTACCAAAACAAGAACCAAAAAAATCCCTCCCAATCTCAAGAGGCAACGGGATATAGAGGAGGTTAAATTGAGCCGCAGATACCAACAGAGAGAGCCTTTGGAAGATGTGGTTAGTGAGGATCTTTTATCAAAATTTACTAACTGCCAATATTTTTTACATGGCATATAAAGTGGCCAAATAAAGCACTTAATGATTTTAAATCTAGAATGTATTTATAGAAATAAAACAGAATTAACCTGGGTCAAATGCTTCATCCTTTGAATGCTTCTCTTAATGTTGTTAATTAGCTTAGTGATAAAAAAAAGTAAGTTTAAATAAATCACTATGTTGAGAAATAGAATGTAATAGATAATTTATGAGTCGGCAACCTTAACTTAGAAAGAAAATCTATTCTAATTGTATACATTTGATTTTAGTTGGCAGCTTGTTAAATATTTGGAAATTTTTATATAAAATTAAAATTTATGTTCTGATTCTAAGATTTAAAAGCCCAGGTAATATGTGCTTATTGAATATTTTTGTAAAATTTTAAAATTCATTTATCACGAATTTAATTAAGAAAAGGATGCATTCTATTTGTCTCTGTTTTCCCATGGGATTTATGATTTCTTGCCAGAGTAAACAGTCTATCATAAAACGGAAAACAAATACTGTCTTAAGAATATAAATAGGATACAAAGTGGGGGTGTGGTAAGGGGAAAGTCTCAAAAGAGGGAGAATTTGTAAATGTGTAGACTTTCACATCTTATACTGTTCAACTACCATTGAACTACAAATTTGGTTTTGAGTTTTCTGATGACCAAGTCAAAAAGGGAAATATCACTTAGTGGCAAAATTGATATTAACTATATTGACTTTGAGCAAAGAGTATCCTAATTAGGAAAAAAGCCACAACTATTAGGGCTAAAAAAGAGGGGTGTGTGTGTGTGTGTGTGCTGATTTCAGGAGACTGAATAACAAAATGGACCATATTCTCAACACTCTCCCTTTAGCAAGTGTAATAGAGAATTTTGTTCTGAAATTTCTTCAGTGTCAACTTGGAAGAAGTAATGCTATGTCTGAGGAGGGCTAAGATGAATGAGGATAGTTTGGGCTGCAAACTATCTGCCACGTCCTCCAGAACATGCTTCTCAGGTAAGTTGAGCTGTAAAGAATTGGGGTTTTCTGTGAGGGTGTCAGGCAGTGATCAGTCAGCTTTAAACATCACCTTAGAGAAAAAGTATTGGGAGACTTCAGTGAAAATGGAGAAGCCAAACCACATGGGGCCGGGTAGGAAGTAGCTGATGACCGTGGTGAAGATGAAGTCCTTCCACACCTGAGAGTCAAGTTGCAGAGGTGACATCGCATCTTGGGGCTTGGCAGTCCAAAGACTTGACATCACCTTTTACTAGTTGGGTGTCATAGTGAAATCTCTTAACCTCTCTCTGGGTCAGTTTCCTCATCTCTGCAGTGATATTGGGGAGGGGAGGCTTTTCCCTGCTCCTGATGTTTCTTTCCACGTAGGAGGCGTGGCATTCTGGACCCTGTCATTGCTTGACGTCATTCGCTCCAGGGGAGTGACTCATCTGATTGATACATTTAGGAAAAAGAAACCGGACATGTTTGACTCACCTCTCCCCTTTTCCTTCTTGGGAGCTATCTGCCTGCCTGCAAGAAGCAGGAGTTTTCTTCCCTCTCTACACTGTACAGGCCGTCTGGCCCAGGTCAACATGCCCTGTGCCTGGCAGGGCAATTTTGTTTAGTTCTGCGGCACTCAGGCTAAGCAGTGTCCTTCTATTTGGCCTTTATTGGTGGTAAAGATTTTATTTTGGCTTCCATCTGCCACTCTTGTTTTATTTATCAATTTGTTCAGATCTCAGGTAGAGAGGGGTGCTATATATTGGCCCCCTTTAAAGACCCCAGCAGGGTTGACTAATTTTTATTTTTTAATTTATATATATATATAGAGAGAGAGAGAGAGAGAGAGAGAACAAGCAGGGGAGGGGCAGAGAGAGAGGGAGACATGGGTCTCAATCCCACGACCCTGAGCTGAAATCAAGAGTTGGACGCTTAACCAATTGAGCCACCCAGGTGCCCCAGGGTTGACTAATTTTTAATCATATCCATGTCGTATTGAGTGTGAGGTCTGAACAAGATAATGGCACAGTGGTGGAATGGCATGCAGAGGTTGGTGTGGGGAGACACTGTTGGTTATTGCTATATTGGCTGTTTTCCCCGGAGCCCTTTAGTCTGGAGGTATATTGAATAATACCAATTACAGTACCCATCCTAAGACAACGGTCTCTGACACCGCAGGAGAATCGATGGAGTCTTGGGCATTTTCCCACCAAATCCTTACATCCTGGTTCAAAGGGACTGCAGACCTCTGACAAGTGCTCTTCTTGAACAGCTGTCTTTCTGGGGCTACCTACAGTGTAGTGTCTTGCTCCTTGGGGTAACCCCATCTGTCTTAGCTGCAGATGTGGTTTCTATCTCAAGATACTTTCCAACGCCAACATCAAGCCAAAGCCTTATCAGGTGGAAAAGTCTCATTGGCCTCAGGGTGTAAAATATGGGGTCTTTAGAAGCAGGTGCCAAATTAATAAATACTCGGAATGGCCAAGTGTTAAAGGTCCTGTTGGATGCATGTGTGGGGTATGGAGGACGGTGTAGAAGGCTCCCCTGGGCAGCTCTTGTTGTTGAAGAACAGGGATGACATAAACACCATTTCTGGAAATGTGGTTTCCCAGCGTGGCTTCATGTGCCTTCTCCATCTGCTCCAGAAGCATTATTCTGGGCATCTTGACAGGAGGCCTCCAAATGAAAAGGGAGAACAAAAAAGTGCATTTTTTATTGACTCCAAATACCTACAGCTCAGGGATATGAATGAAAAACACTTATCTTGTGACCTTTCAGGCCCCATTGCAGGAGAAGGACAGGAAAAAAAACAAACAAAACAAAACCAAAACTCAATTATTAAACCAAACACAAAAGGCACCATCTTGTTTCTTTTCTGTCCTTGTTTGCTCTTTATTTAAAAGGGAAGAAAAAAGATATCTGGTATTTAAACCAACCTGTTGACAGACGGTTTGCTTTTATTTGATTTGACCTTCATTTGCATGAATAAAAAGTACAGGGACAATGTTGTGACTTAACAGTGCTATAGAGACTATTAGAGGGACTCGATCATTAGCTTCTTTGTCATAGGGCAATTATATCTTGCTTTCAGTCACCAAATGTCATTTAAAACACAGCTATGGAGATTGATAGAAAATGCAGATTCCTTCACTTTGGGGCATGCTGAGTCAACTACAGACCGTAGGTAAAATTTACCAGATCCCCAAATGAAAAGGAAAGTGACTGCTCAGTAATTAGTGTCTACTCAGTCAAGGACAAAGGGCGAGGGCACAATACTATCTATCAGCCAGAGGAAGAACACTGCTTTCCTTCTCCCAAAGGAAGCTCACCCTGTCTTGCCACTTTTCCATGGATAGGACACAGGAACTTTGTGGAATTCACCCGATGATGCAAGTGATGCTTCCCCAGAGGTTCTTCCCCGGGTTCTGGTAGGGGTTCTGGCTGGAAGCCCCCATTCTCCTAGAAGCCAGCCCCAAATGTAACTAGAGTATTAAGATTTACCAGGCATTCATGGTAGGGTTGCTTTGGCAGTATTTGGTCTGCATCTATCCTCTGGCCTATGGGTTTCCAGTAGAGCCATATTTTCATTCTAGGAGTATTTATATTTTAACAGGGATTGAAACCTTGGCTTTTTCTGAGAGTAAGCTTTCAGGAACCTTCAGGACCGTGGGTGGAGAAAGGTTTGAGGCAGGGGAGACAGGTCTACCTAGAAACCGCTGATGTCCCACCTCACATAGATAATTCCCTAGCTTTCCAGGGGCCAGGAATTTATGTTGATGGTGAGAAAAGTGGTTAGATTTCAAGTTGGATTAGTAATATTTGCTAGGGTATGAATTTGGTTGCATGTAACAGAAATTCAAAATAATAATGGCTTAAACAAGGTGTACATCTTTCCCATGGAAGAGTCTGGAAGAAGGTGCTCCAGTGTTCATATGGCAGCTTTGCTCCTTGAGATTTTCCAGGGGCTGGGGCTCATGCTAACTTTTTGCTTTGCCTCCCCAGGGTATGACCTGTCTCTTCTTGATCCAAGGTGGCTCACCACCACATTCACAATGAAAACAGCACGAGTAAGGAAGGGGAGGGAGAAGGGACGCATGCCTCCCTTAAGAGACATGACTCAAAATTGCCCTCATGACTTTCACTCATGTCCCATTGGCCAGGCCCTTCTCACATGGTCACAGCTACTGACAAGGGAGGTTGGAAAATCCCATCTTTATTTGTGTGACCGTGTACCAGGATTCTGCCTCTGGGAGAGAGAGAACGGAAATGGTTATTGAAGGATAACCAACAGCCATGATGAGCAGGTTGGGTGAAAATTGTTGGAAAGCAGAAGTTGGTCCCTTGGGAATGCAAAAAGGGGTGTTCGTTTGGGGTTGAGGGGTGAACCCAGGCGATGAGAAGTCTGAACGATCATTCTCCTGTGACTTCACTTCCAACAGTTTGGTTTTATGTGTTTTCATGACCGCTTCCAATCTAATGTATTCACCCCCCTGTTCCCCTGTACTTCTCAGATTTGTTTTCAATTTTGGGTTAAAAGAATATAGTCACAGACCATTCAGATGATTCAGTTGAATAACCACCAAGTGAGCAAACACTGTGGACTATATGACATGTGAGGTGTGGGAATATAATGCTCAATAATGGTAATGTCTGCCCTTAAGGATCTTACAATCTACAGCAGGCTTTCTCAACCATGAAACTACTGATGTTTGGGGCTGGATAATTCCATTTTTGGGGGGTGGTGTCTCTACCCATTAGACATCAGTAGCCCCCCACCCCCATTCTGGCTGCAGCAAAAAAAAAAAAAAAAAATGTCCCAAGGCATTGCCCAACGTCCTCTGGGGATCGAAATCATCCCTAGTTGAGACCTCTTGATTTAAAGAGTGGATCAGATCACTGGATCTCAGTGTGTGCTTCCTAGGCCAGTAACATGAGCAAAATGTCAGCATCACCTGAAACTTGTTAGAAATGCAAAATTTCAGACCCCACTCCTGAAGGACTGAGTCAGAAACTCTAGGAATGGGGCTTAGGAATCTGTGCTTGAACAAGCTCTCCAGGTGATTCTGATGATTCTGATTCTAAGGCTTGAGAACAACTAAGCCAGATCATACATCGGCCTGGATTTCAATTCAATGTAGTAAGTGGTATAGGGATGGTATATACTGAATGCCATGGGAACCCAGAGAAGGGAAGCTGATCCAAACTATGGAGGTCAGAGGAAACTTGTCAGAGTAGACAGAACTGTTATTGGCATCTGGAAGTTTTCTGTAGATGGTAAGCAGAGGAAGGAGTGGAAGAGAAAGGATAAGTAGCATGAAATAAATTCTACTTGGCGGCCTGAAGGAGCACAGTGTGTTAGACAGGTACGAATGGTTCCGTATTGTTAGACTGTGATGTCCTAAGTCAGGAAGCCCTGGGCTTTAGGACTGGAGGGGCAGGCAGGATCTTGGCCATAGTGGGTCCAGCATGGTATATTGGACAATTGTTTTTAAGCTGCTCAGCATCTGAACCCCTTTCCACTGTGTGGACACTACATTTAGGCATGAGTCTTGCTGGGAGGCCGAGCTCTTCCTGCATTAGAAAAGTTGAACTTCCAAGAGCCAACATCCCGATGCCCCGTAGCAGCTAGGTGTGGGCATGTACCTTAGCTCTGCCAGTCAGATGCCCCCTTCCAGGCTTTGATTCTGAAATGAAGATGAAAAGACAGTGGGATACTCAAGCCAGTGATGGTGGAGGTGTTGAGAGCAATGTCCACTGTGATGTGTGGCAGGGGCATTCTCCCCACGTGGGTCTTCAAGCATGATTTTGCCCGTGGTCCTGGCTGTTTGGGCTGCTTTGGTCCTTACACATTTTCTTACCTGATTCTTTAGGCCTTCTGGTGAGTCTGTGAAATACTTTTCAATAAATTCCTTCCCTGTGTAGCTATTCGTAGATCATCACCAGCCAGAGGTGGTGTCCTCCAGGGGTTACTTGAACGTGGGAAATGAAGAGTCTCTGCAGAGAGGATATTTACCACTTGCCATGTACAAAGGGAAAAGAAATAATAACAACAAACATTATTAAGCACTTTGCCTAGATTATCTCCTAACTCCGCACCCAACCCTTGAGGAGATACCACCGTTACCACCCTTACTTTATACATGGAAAGCTGAGTTTTGAACCCCGGGGATTCTGTCTCTATGGCCTATTTCCCGGACAGTCATGCCCAAAGCCCAGTCTGAATCCAAATCCCTTCAAGGCCTGTACCAGCCATCGGACCCCCACCACAAAATGACATCCTTCATCAACCTTGCCTTGAGTCCCTGATGATCCTTCCGTGTTTTTTGAATTTTACCCAATACCGGGTCTACTCTCTGGCCCACGATATCAGGCATGTGTTTTCGTGTCATCCTAGAATGACTTTGTAGCCGTCTGTCTTCCTCTTCTAGCTCTATCATAAGCTCCTCAAGGATTCTAATCCCGACTTTGCCACTCACTAAGAGATGGTCACAGGCCAGATACTTTGAGAATGTCAGTATGGTCTCACAGCATTGCTGTGGGCAGGGGTGGTCTTCAACATGCTGCATTTAACATCTGCTTCACAAGGGTGCTGGCCAGTCAGAACAGTCAATGGCTGTTAATATCTGGGGTCCGTGTACCATGCAAACAAATGAACATTAGCTCTGGTTGTAAAAAGAATAACAGATGAACTTCTTTGTAAGTTGTACAGCATGACAAACATCCCAGGCATTATTATTTTGCCTGCCGTGTCTCTGTTAGTTGCCACAAAGCCTAGTGTGTTCTTATGTTTTTGGTAGGTACTTAATACGGCTTTGAATTCATGGCTGAATCACCATCGTCCAGTTCCTCTGACCTCCCACAGGTGAGTATCAAAACCGGTAATTCCCTATTTTGGTTGAATGACGATACCCGAGATCATCTCTTTGACTACTTGGTAGTGAGGAGGGCATGAGCTTTTCAAACAGTTCTCCCCCCGGACTTCAGGTTGATTCACTGATTTGAACACAAAGTGATATATATCGTACTGTACCTTCAGAGCGATGGAGACAGGGGCCTTGAAATCAAATGAAAAAAGCTGAGGAAGCCAGTCTAGTCTTAGCTTCCCCAGGTCACCTGGTTCAGGCGAGGTGATCAGCACCCTGCTCTGCAGCAGGACTGATCCAGCTCCCTTGGGGCTCTGGCTGGCAATCCTCGGATCGCTCAGTGAATCGGCCTCGATTGCCCCGGAGCCCACCCACCTGCCTGGCACTCAGAGCCTGTTGCTGAACGTTCTTTTCGTCCTTCTGTTTCGTCTTCCATGGCTCTCACGCCGACAGCTGCAGGAACACATGGAGGTTGCTTGGCAGCTGCTAGACACAGATGCTGGGCTCTGTAATGTACTTTCCCCTCCTCTGCTGCTTGCTTCTGAGTGTTTCTCTGGCTGCCTGGATGTCTTCGTTCCTGCTTGTGGGCGGGGTGTGCTTTGAGGTGCTAGTGGGGTGTGAAACCTTGGGGGATTGGTGCTGCTGAGCAGGCAGGATGGCTGGGTCCTTAAGATTGTCTTTACCTTTTTTACACACCAGTGTCAGTTTTTAACTGTTCTGCATGCCTGAGAATGGTTTCAAGCTGGCCTGGAGGAAAATAACGTTGGGGTGTCTTTTTTCTCTCTACCCGTGGAGCACCTGCTTCATCCAGGTCTTCATTATTTCCTGGTTGCTTTTCTGCAGGAGTCTCCTGGCTTAACTGGCCTCTTTGCCTCTGACTTGCCCCTTTTCTTCCTTCCTGGCGCTACCTTCCATGGTGCTACCAGGGTGATTTTCCTATGACCAAATCTGACCGCATCTCTCTTTCTCTCTCTTTTAATCCTCATAGCTGGCAAGATAAAATATAAACTTAGTGTAACTAAAAGGCCCTTCATGACTCATCTCTGCCACAGTCGCATCTATTTTGACCAGAACAAATCAGCTGTTTTTAAACTTGGTCTTGGCCCTTGCATTCACTGGACCTAAGAATTCCTTCCTTCCTCTTATCTGTTCATTGAGTTCACTCTGTCTGAGCCAGAGAGATTTGTAGGGTACTCTCCTCTAGGTGTAGCCTCTCCCTTGGCCTGATCCTTGGTGGGCCAGACTGGAGACAGTTGCCAACAGAACCATCTCCATTTGGAGATACTCATTCAGGCAAAGCTGCTGATGAAGCATGCTATTTGGTGCCAGATGCTGGGACACAAGTATTAACAGGAGAGATAGCACCAGTCCCCAAGGAGTTAATCAACTATTGGATAGATGAATGAGAAAGCACACAGTTAAACTATGGAATGAAATGGGCTTGATTATAGAGGTGAGTGTAGGATGTTACAGGAATTAGGCGCCCTCCCTTTGTGTCCCTGTACTGTTTCTGAACCTCCTTTTATGAGCCCTATGAGACAGCTGACCGCTGAACAACATGGGGGTTAGGGGTGCCAACCCAACAGTTGCAAATCTGCATATAACTTTTGACTTTCCCCAAACTTAACTACTAATAGCCTACTCTTGACTGGAAGCCTTACTGATAATGTAAACAGGTGGTTAACACAGCTTTTATGTATGTTTTATATACTGCATTCTTGCCCTAAAGTAGACTAGAGAAAAGAAATGGTTATTAAAAAGATCATAAGGAAGAGAAAATACATTTATAGGACAGTACCGTGTTTATCCAAGAAAATCCGCATTGTGAGCATACCTGTGAAATGCAAACCAATGTTGTCCAAGGGTCAGCTGTACTTTGCGTGTTTTCAGTTTGTCTCCCCAACAATCTCTGAGCTTCTTGAAGGCAGAGACTGTTCTTATTTAAATTGCACCCCTCACGGTCCCCCAATGCCCAGCACAAAACTCAAGAATTGTCTGTTAGACAGTGGCATGTGCATGCTTGTGTCCACATGCAGGATGGCTTTGCAGGAGACCCTTTGTTCAAGGCTAATGTGTACCTGTCTGTGTCAGCAGCAGCCCCAAGGAAGTGTCCTGGAATCCTTTTGGGTTGAAGGACACGGGGAAGAACTCGTGGGAAGTTAGAGGGCTTGTAGGTTCTGGAAATTTTCTACCTTGTTTTGGAAAATGAAACTCTTCTCTTTCTATAAGGTTCTTGGTCCCGGGAATAGAGAACTAGGGTCACTCTACTTTGTCCTGATCTTTCCCCTCTCCTTTGAGAACCCCTCTCCTCTGCTTTACCTTTCTTCTGCTTCTGGTTAGAGAAAGCATTCATTAAAGAAAATTGAATGTTGTTTACAAGTATTACTTACATACATTTAAAATAAATTAATGTTGAGAAACTGACAAGTGAGAAGGAAAAACAAAACCTTGAGTGATCCCACCACCCAGAGCTGTCCGATTTGTTGCTGTTGATGTGTTGGTGCACGGTTTCCCAGACTTTCCTCTACATATATATGTATATATAGACAAATGTTTGAATAAAGGCTCTGGATTTGGGCTTCCTGACTCTGAAGACAGGCACTTTTTTAGACAATGTTTAACAGCTTACATTCTGGTTGAACCACCAAATACATTAACTAGTTTTGTTATTACAAAGAGTATCATATTTAATGGCATATGGAATCTGCTTTTCTCATTTACAACATCCTGCTGTGTATTATAACATTTTCTATGTCATGAAGCCTTACATTATTCCTATAATAGCGATACAGTATTTCATTGAATGGATACCACACTTTATTTAATAATCTCCTTGTGCTAGATATTAGGTAGTTTCTGTTTTTTTTTTTCTATTTTAAAGGCCAGTATGATGAAAATCCCTACATACACGTCTCTATGCACTTACCTGGGTATTCCATTAAGACAGGCTTAGAAGTGGACTCACAGATCGGGGGTATGCATGTGTGCAGGACTTCTAGTAGATGTGGCCTCCTGTGACGGTTACCCCTCGTGCGGTGGGAGAGAGCCCTTGCCTCCACACTCCCATCTGAACCAATACTGAGCTTTTAAATTCCTTCGAAAATTTGCAGAGTAAGGCAAAACTGGCGTCATGTCATTTCTATTTGCATTTCTTTAACTTCGAGTGAGGCTGACTTCATGTATATCCTTTATTGGCTATTCGTATTTCTTCTTTTCTGAGTTGCCTTTTTGTGTCCTCTAAAGCCTCCGTTCTGACTTTGATGGGATGATCGTGGATGTTGCTTAGATTGGATAGCTTTTCTCCTTGGAAGACCTGGACCCATGGTAGCTCTGTGAAGTAATGGTTTCAAGGGGCATGTGCTCAATCTCCTCTGCTACGTATTTGCATTTTCCACTAAAAATGTCTAACAGGTTATAAATTTGACTTTTCTGCACTTTGCCAGGGATGCGGTTTTAATACTAATGAACATTTTTTGTACATCTCAGTGAGAGCAAAGGCCACTTCCGCAGACTGAGAAATGCTAAATGATATCTGGTTGTATGTATGGTTATATGACCTGGTGCATTCCTGAATTTTCCTCTGTGGCAGGTGTTGGCATAGCTGAATACACACGTGTGCCTGTCTGCACGTGTCTGGGTCTTGAGCTGAGGTCGGAAAACAGAATATGGGTTTTGGGGTCTCTGTGAACCTGCACAAGTACCTTTGTATGCTCACCACCTGACTCTATCTCCTAAGGGACGTTTGGTTCAAAATTCACTTCTTTCAGGAAGACTGCCTTGATTATCCGCCCATCCTCAGGTTATTTCTCTAACTCTCAACTTCCTGAGCACATGTCTTTCACATCTAAACTTACTAATGCATTGCTAAAAATGTGCCCTCAGTGTAATTCATATGGATTAGTTCTCCCACGAGAACCCTCTGCCTTTGCCTGTGACCGTTTGGAAGCGAGACTCCAGGCTTTACCACATCCCCTCAAGACAGACCCAATCCGCAGAGCATCAGTGAGTAATAGAAAAATGACTGTGACTTATGGGGAGACGAAGGAGAACGCTACATGATACAACAATAAATACAGCAATAAATAAAGACTGAGATTTTCTCCTTCTCTTGGTAGTGTTCCTCTCAGTCACGGGCCTCTGGGTCTCCTTCGCCCATTCTCTGAAACTCTTCCTGAGGTGGCCACAGCATATCTCCTCCCTTTCTTCTCAGAGACATTTAGCTTTCTTCTGAATTTCTTAGTCGGAGACATCAACTGATCCTAATGCTTAGGAAGGCCGGCATCTTTTCAACAAAAACGAATCTCTTTCTGTGGGAGAATGTGCTGCTAAAAAAAAAAAAATAAGGTTTTCTCTAAGTTGTTCCACCAAGCTATATATAACGAGGATTTGTTTTGTCCCTTCAGCCAGTCTGATGACCAGGAACATGCCTTCCATTCAGTTTGTGTCCTGTCTCAGCCTCCGTTTGTCCCAGTGCTTCCTCCAAGGGCTGTGTTCTCCATAGATGCGTGCCCTCCAGTATGGAAGGTCTTGTCGATTTTCATTACTTAGCACAGCACATGGAACTTAGAAGGGACATGAATACACAGGCAAGTGAATGATGCAGGCTTGGTCTGTGTGTATCATAACGCAGTGAGGAAGATGGCGTGACTAGCTGGCCCCCTGCACCGCTGTGGTAACCACTGCCATCCGGGCCTTGGGCGTCTGCTCTTCAAGGATCGGCCATTCACTTCCTTCTACTTCTCTTTTTTCCTGTAGTGGGCTGGCATGGTCTTCTTCTCTAATTCCTTTTGTGTCTTCCTTTATAAAGGGCTGGGCCAATCCAGGAGGGGATTTCCGAGATCTGTTTCCCAGACTCTGACCATCATGGCAGCCTACCTCCTACCTCCGCCATCAGTAATGTGGTTCCTCCCAGCCTCTCCTACATGGGACCAGGATTATCTGGGGCCTGCTTCTGAGGTTCTGCTCCTCCCCATTTCTCCATAGGCCTCTTTCAACAACACATGGGTCCAGAGGAGGAAGACATTGGGAGACAAAAGTAGAGATAACGTTGATTGCATAAAGGGCAGAAGGGTCAGGACAGGGATGTGGGAAGGAAAAGAGGATTCCATAGGGAAGAAAGGTAGGCCTGTTGTACCTGGAAATAAAGACAACTGGATGATTGGGTCAAATCCATCTCTTGGACTCTTTTGTATGGCTACTTCCTCTGTGCCATGGTATTTCCTCATGATTTCATTGTTATTTTTTGGAGACATACAGAATGAAAAATGCCAAGCAAGTGTGACACGATGGGAAGCAACTGGGAGTCAGAAAAGAATTTCAGGATATCTTTTTATCCAATGCCTAA
Source organism: Neomonachus schauinslandi (assembly GCF_002201575.2). Taxonomy (NCBI): domain Eukaryota; kingdom Metazoa; phylum Chordata; class Mammalia; order Carnivora; family Phocidae; genus Neomonachus; species Neomonachus schauinslandi. Next base: position 38,706,812 of record NC_058408.1, on the reverse strand, counting down.
GGGAGTCTGGAGATCCATCAGGAAGATGGGGCCCATCACCCAGATAAACAATCTATCTAAAAAGCCCTGCAGATAAAGAATGTCTCTTGGCTAATTCTCACTCAGGAGACCCTGTGCTTTGCTTTTTTTCTACCTCTTCACCAATAGTGAAATCTCCTAGGATTAGAGGTCATGAATGAATGCTAATTGAAGATTAAGGTTTTCTTTTACAACAGTTTTTAATGACTACAGGTGTTTTTGTCTTCTTTTCCAAGGGCCTCTGATTGTAGGCATTGCAAGCCTGGCGCATCTGCTCTTGCCTGAATCAAACTCATCCTGTACCTCTTCAGCCTAAACCCATGCTTTTTAAAGAAACTTATTTGATTGAGGCAAGAACCCTTGACATGAGATCTACTCTCTTAGCAAATTTTAAAGTATACAACACGGTATTGTTAACTATCGGTTCGATGTTGTACAGCAGAACTCTAGAGCTTATTTATCTTCTTAGCTGACACTTGATGCAGGTTTGTTGTAACCCTCTATTTCCCCCTTGCCTGGTGACCACTCTTTGACTCTATGAATTGGACCATTTTAGACCTCATCTCCGAGAAATCATCATAAAAGACAAATCATTTGGCCTTCTGTTCACCTAGCAGATGTCTTCAAGGTTCTCAAACCCATGCATGTAAGCCCCTGCCCGTTCTTTTGCGACAGGGTATAGGACAGAACTCAGAGTCCTTGCCCACCTCTTCTTTGTTCATATTCTAACCCTTTCCTGATAATTCACTGGCCTCCTGGACCCTGGAGCCCTATTCCCCAAACCCATGGTGCTTCCCTAATCTTTTCCCTGTGACCCCCCGCCCTCCCCAGGCCCTACTTCCAGGCTGCCTGGCTCTCTGAACTGCACCTGCTGCTGGAAGCTTGCCTGCCTCCTCCCTGCTCAGCTCTCCTGCCTCTCCAGGCACCCAACCCACACCCCTCCTGCCCAGACCTGCCCCGCTGAGGCCCCTGCCTGGCAGGACATGGTGCCTCTGAGGACTAAAAATAGGACTTGTATAAAAGAACGGTGGGACCCAAATAAAGTCTGAGACAGGAAATATAATGATCCTCCAAAAATATGATTCTGGTGCTTCCACAGGAGCCCTGTATCTGCTTCAAAGGCATGTGAACTATCTTTATTTTGCATTCAAACTATCTTTTGGGGCCAGGTTTCCTTCATAACACAGCTTATTGCAAAACTGATCTGAAGCCCTAGGGAGTTTATCTGTAGTTAGGTGTGTTTTTTTTTTTTTTTTTCCTTTCCAGTAACTGTGGGTCGGAGGTATTCCAGCCATTATTAACTAAAGGACTACTCTGTTTTATGACATCTAATCAGGTGGATGTCCCACTGGGAGAACAGATTGTGTCCCTTTTTCCCCCTCTGAACTGAGGAGATAAAGAGATAAAACTCATACGTTGTTTTATTTATTTTTTTAAATCAACAGCAGAGTCCCCTGTGAGATCTTCATGTGAGCCTATTATGCATGTGTGCCTGGGTTTAATGGGGAAACCTAAGGGCTGGTGAGTGGGACATTTTGTCTCTCAATAGCTGTGCTTGGTCCGGTCCCTTCTTGAAGCACCTCTTAAGACCACTCATGTCTTGAAGTAGGATTACCTTTTATTTGTCTTGAGACTCCCTCCTTCAAACCAGGAGATGTCTCCTGGTTTTAGAGCTTTGGGATTTGTCAACAAACCTGTTTTCACTCTGCTGGCACTTTTCATGATGGTGTAAGTTCTGATCATATTCCCTCAGGGGCTACTTTTGTGGGCATCAGCAGATCTCATTCCTTCAGGCTGGGCTCGCCCAGAGGTCCCTCCATCCCCGTGATCCTTTTAGAGTCTATCTGAATGCCTTCTGTCCATTGGCATTTCCATATGCGCATCTGCACCTGTCTTGTCTTCCTTCACTGCAGGTCCCCAGAGGGCAGGAAGCACTTTCCTAGTAATATCTCAGCCCAGTGTCTGCCATGATGTCATGCCTTGACAAGCACTTCGAAAATTGATTTTGGTGAAGAATTTGTAGCCAGGACTTCAAGGCCAGTTAGTCAGTTTCAATGGCTCTGGCTCATCAGATCTCAGGGCTCAAGGAGCTTCTAGGAAGAGACTCCAGTATTCTAGTAGAGTACTGTCCAAGTTTTGGTGGGAAAGTAGGAGAAGGATTTCAGAGTCTGATTTCAGAGGCTCGGGAAGGTACTCTGTTCACAGCTCTTTGATTTAAGGCATATCCTTTGTTAGAAGGAGGGCCCACCTGGTGTGCTGGGTCATCACACAGGCTCTGGGGCTGGACCACCTGGCTTGAATCTTGGCTCTGCCGTTTCCTAGAAGTGTGACTCGACCTCTTTGTGTGTCAGTTTTCCTGTCTATAAAATAGGGATTTGAATAGCACTTACCTAACAGAGTTGTGAAGATGAACTGAATTAATATTTCTAAAGTATGAGAAGATGCCTGGAAAGAGTCAGTGCCCAATAAACAGACAAGCGTAGTTCCTGGGAAAGACACGGATCGAGGTCACACTGAAAAATACCAACATGAGAATGAATGGCTCTCTCCCACCTCATGCAGGAGACAATTAGTAGACAGCAGGAGCTCCTGGTAGCTCAGAACAGTCAAAAACAGCCCCGGGGAGGGCTTTGTCTCAGAAACAAATAATAAAAATAACAAATACTACAATCATGTACTGAGCACCTACTCTAGGCTGGACCCTGTGATCAGGGTCATTCAGCCTTACAGCAACCTGGTGACAAAGAGGCAGTTTCCTTCTGTAGATATAAAAGCAGAGACTTGGAGAGACTGGTTAACTTGCCCAATAGCACATCGTCAGCAAGGGATAGCGCCAGGAGTCAAAGCTGGTGCTCTCAGCCAGTAGATCCTCTACGTTTTCATCTGTGTACCCATCAGTGTAACTTCTGATTTAACTTCATATCTCCAGTGGGTGTCATCATCATCGCTAGGATGCTGGAGTTCATCTTATCAGTTAGTAATTTGGCTTATGGAAAGAGCGCTAAATTAGAAGTCAGGAGACGTAGCTTTTGGTCTAGCTCTACCACCTACTATACCAGCTGGGACCAGCTAGTTAGCCCTGCTGGGCTATAGCATGGGGACTGATAATGCCCGCCGTGCCTGTCTCAGCAACTATAATGAGCAGCAAAAGAGATCATTCACATTCAAATTCATTAAACAAGGAGTGCTCACTAGAGGCTCAATTCTATTCAACCTGCATTAACCCATATTTTTCAGTATTGTGAATTAACTCAGGAAACACTTAAAAGAGCAAGATAGCATTTTTCTTAAGGGCCCGAGTGCCCCCAAGCAGACCAAATATTAAGGCTCCAGAGCTGGGAGACCAAGCCGTCTATTTGAGAAAGCCAACCTTACTCTTGAGACCTAGCCTGCCTCCTGCCACCTCCAACAGTGGTGGCACAGTAAGTGCCATGTGGTCTCAGGGCTGACACACTGCAGCTGACGTCAGGGAGGACTTGAGGGAATGTTTCCATTCAGCTGGCTGACCTCTGAGAACAGGAGCCGGATCTTCTCCAATTCTTCATCATCGGTCCCGTACCGGTGTGTTCAGAAGGTGCTCAATATGCGCTCAGTGAATGAATGGACCCATCAGAAAGCATCCAGGGAGTGCCAGGTTAGATGAGGTGCTGGGTTATTCCAGGCAGAGAGTGAAGGAAAAAGAAGAAATCACACCTCTCAGAATTTTAGCTTAGGGCAGATGATCCCATCCTGACATGACAAAAGTAAAGGACACACAGATTTTTTTTTGTGCCAACAATGAGATTTCGTTTTTAAAAAGTAAAGGTTATCATGAAATAAAATGCAAGAACCAGGGGAAATGGAGGGCGAATAGAGATTTTTCTTGGATATCAAGGCCCCAGGGGAAGCAAATTCCTTTGGAAACAGCCCAACGAGGAGCATTTCCCATCCCTTCCTTTTGCAAAGGCTGGTTTTGTTGGGTTTTTAGCTGAGAGCCTCAGGATGGAGGGAGAAGCTATCTTCTCAGCGCAGAGTTTTCTCCCCCTCATCCAGAGGGAAGGCAGATTTGGGAAGCTGGCACTGCCCCTGCCCAGATGGCAGCCAGCAGCTGGCTCTGGCAAGGGGACATTCTCAGTCTGGGCGGCTGGCTGCCTGGCCCCTCCCGCATCCCCAGCGATGCCGGGCCGCTGGAAAGGAGGGAATGTGAGAGCCCGGCCATGCGGGCCGCTCCTCGCCACCCTGGCCCAACGGTTCTGGCTCTGACACCCAGGCCTGCAACCCCGGAGCGGGGCGAGTGGACCCAGCAGCAGTAGCCCGCTGCCTCGGCCTCCCTCGTCCTGCCTCAGCTGCTGGTCGGACCTGCGCCCAACCATACCACGGCTCCTGACATCTACGGGGCTGCAGCTTGGGGGACAGGGCTGGTGGTGATTTCCGAGAGACTGGCCTGGCCACGCAACCACAGGCTGATTGGGGTCGCAGGGCCCCAGATGATCCAGGTGGCCCACGGCTGCCCCTTCTCACAGCAGACACTGCCCCGTCTCCCAGTGGACCCTGGGGGTCCTTGGTTCCTCCACCCCAGGCATATTTTCCTTTCTTCCTTTCTCCCTCCCTCCCTCCTTCCTTCCTTCCTCCTTCTTCCTTCCTTCTTCCTTCCTTCCTTCCTTTCCTTCTTTCTCTTCTCACGATGTCTTTCTCGCCCTTTCTTGCTTTCCTCCTCCTTTCTTTCATTCTTCAAACCTGTATTGATGACACATTCTGTATCACTCCTCTGTTCAGTGCCGAGAGTGCACAGATATAATAATAGTTGGCCCTGCCCTTGAGGAGCTCACAACTCAGTGAGGACATTTGCGCACGAGATGGGATGAGTCTATGACAATTAGCGACAATAGAGTGTGTTAAGTACTATAAAAGCACACAAATTACTAGGAAAGCAGAGGAAAGAGCCATTAATTTCTACCTGACCCATTTTGGGGAAAAGTTAGCTGAGGTGCTGCCATTTTTCAATTTAGTTGCTCACTCTGCTTCTTATGTTCCGGAGAAAAGGTTTTATGTCGCTAAGTCTCGTTGGAAAAATGAAAGGTTTGCTTTTTGTTTCAGTTCCTGCTTATGACTCAGGTCCTGACGTTTTGAATTTTTATCAAGTGCGATTTTATTTATTTTTTTTCTTTTATGGATAACACTTTTATTGCTGTATCTAAGTACTTTTTGTTTGACCCAAATGTTACAAAGATTTTCTCCATATAATTCTATAATTACATTTACATTTATGATCCATTTTTGTTAACCTTTGTATGTGGTATGGATTGAGGTTCGTCTTCTTTTTATTTATTTATTTTAAAGATTTATTTATTTATTTTAGAGAGAGAGAGAGCACAAGCGTGTGGGGGGGGAGGGGCAAAGGGAGAGGGAGAGAATCTTAAGTAGACTCCTCACTGAGCACAGAGCCTGACATGGGACTCGATCTCACGACCCTGAGATCACGACCTGAGTTGAAACCAAGAGTCGGACACTTAACCGACTGCACCACCCAGGCGCTCCTTCTTTTTTTAATATTAAAAAAATAGTGTTTCTAGTATCAATTATTCCAGTACCATTTGTTTCAAAGACTATCGCTTCTCTATTGAATTGTCTTTGCACCTTTTCAAAAGTTATTTGACTATATTTGTGTGGGTGTATTGCTAGATTCTTCAAGAGGAGTATTGTTTCTGTAAAGATTTTATTTCTTTATGAGAGAGAAAGAGAGCGAGCAAGCAGGGGGAGGAGCAGAGGCAGAGGGACAAGCTCCATCTCAGGACCCCGAGATCAGGACCTGAGCCGACACCAAGAGTCGAACCCTAAAACGACTGAGTTGTCCAGGTGTCCCTTAGAGGAGTATTTTTATGTGCAATATATTATTTCACGCATTCTCTCTGTCTCTCTCAAAATAAAGGCATTCTTACCATGCAAATAACACCCAATCTATGGACTAGAGTCATGACTTGACTAGGCAAAAGAAAAGAAGTCTGGCAAACCAAGATTAGAATTAACTTTGCCACTGATTGCTGTGTGACTTTTGCATTTGGGACTTTTTGATCTCGAAAAAACACAGGTGAGACTCAATAAGGAGAGTCATAAAGATTAATGAGGGCCATGGCTGGGAGAAGAGCTGGGATTTGCCTCCTCAGCATGCAGATATTCATGTAATTCCTTCTGTCCTGTTTTACAGTGAAAATATTTGGGGGGGGGGGGGGGGGCAGCAGCAGGGAGGCTGTGAGAGTAAGCATGTTGTTAGACTACAAGCACCTTAAAGGAAGGTCTGTCTTCTTTTGTAAAAGGGAAGCTCTTCCTAAGGTAGGCAGCAAACAGGTCTTCAGGGTCTCTTGTTTACTTTCCGCAGCATGAGGTCAAATACAAGAATTACCCAGGAGAGCCTTATTCCCCGTTACATTCCTTTGGCTCTCCTTCACCAATAGAATTGTTCTTTTACAACTTTGGAATGAAAAGCATGCAAAATGGTGTCTTCATATTGCTTAAATGCTTTCCACCCATGCCACTCATTTCTGATTTTTCATGGCCTTAAACCACCATCTGTTGGGAGGCTGGGAAGGACACTTGCAAGGTTGTCATGCCCTTGCCTCCAGGCTCAGGCTCGCCTGCTCTTGGGCCCATCACATGAAAAGTGGGTGTTTTTTTTTTTTTTGGTCTTTCTCCAAATTGTTTTGAGAAACTTCGTTCCCCATCCTTGGAACTTTCCTCTTCTGGGCCACGCCCGTTCTCCTTCCAAGGACTGTGTTCCTGGGTGATGGTGATGGACAAGGAGCCTTCATTCATGCCAAACACTCGGGGAAGCTCATACCGTGATAACCATTTCGTGTCTTTGATTAACTTGGCTTTATTTTCCTTCATAAATTGTTCAAACACTTTAAGTCCAAACACTAACACTGGGGACAGCTTGTGATTAACCTCTCTCTACTCCAAGAAGTAGCCAGCATCAGTGATTCTGCCTTCTAAAATAGCTTAACCAGTTTTTAATACACCAAGAAGACTTTTGCCCATAGCCCTCTGGTCATCTATTTTCCTTAATAGCCTTTTATGAGGGACCTTATCAAAAGCTTGCAAGGAAATCCAAGTAAATTATGTTCCTTGGTTCACCTTTACCTACTATTTCATTAACTTTTTCAAAAACAATATGACATAGTTTTCAACATAATTAAAGGGGTTGGGAAAAAGGGAACTTTAACTACCGTTTGACAGTTTCCATAGTTGCTTAGGGGAGCTGGGTCACTGCTCACATTCTGCCTCCGCTTAAGGACACTAATTCATTTCCCAGGCTGTCTGGTGAGGTCAGCCACTAGTTCAAGGTGGAAATGACAAGTTTTTAGGCTTTCAAGTGTGCAGCACTCGGCTCTCCAGAGAGCGTGAAGGAAGGAAACCGCAAGTTTATCCAAGTCTGGCCCAGAGAAAGAGGAAATGATGGGGAAAATCAAGACGAGGGCAGAGGGCGGTGTCTCTGTGGAAGGGAGAGCTAGCCTGGGAGAGTCTCCCATATTCCCAAACAACTCTTTATTGTTTGCATGAGAAAGGGAGGGGATGACCGTAGAATCTGGGAAGATTCTCAGTGTTCCAGGGGAGGTATGGAAGGCCAGAATGCAAGGGTGCATAGAGGCTGGTGGAACGAGAAGGGAAGAATTAGATATGGAAGAACAAGTCATAGCACTATTAAAAATGACGGTTATCATCCTCCTGAGAACTGCAGTTGTATTTGGGTATCTCCTACGTGTGAGGCTGTGCTGGGCACGTGTGTATGCCTATCTCGTGTAAGCATCACGGGTGGGGAGGGACGATAGCATTCCCCTCACTTATAAATGAGAAAAATAAGGCACAGAGAGTTCAAAGGACTTGAAGATCACACAGTTAATAAATTATCACATTTGGGAGGCGACCTCGTCCGTCTAATTCTGAAGCGCATGGATTTTCATGTTCTAAACATTCTAATTATGAATTAGCTGTTTTCATGAAGTATCACTACTCAGTCGTTAAAAAGGGGCAGCCGCTATTTAATTTGTATTAACGATTCACAAAGACATTTAAGGTTACAGTCCCTCCAAACAGCTTTATGAATCTTCATTTTCACCGGTCTGGGAATTTGGAAGTATTTGTTTACAAAGGTCTCTGGCTGACAGAATGTTAGTAAAATTGGCTTTTAATGTAGAAAGGAATAGTAAAGAAAAGCAGAAAAGCTTTCATTTATTTCTGGCTTACTTCTTGGTTTCCCCTGGCTCCATGCCTATTTTTTCCTTATGTCCTGAGGAATTGGCCATTTTTAGCCTTTTCCACAACTTCAGAAAGCCCACCATAATTGTCCTACCACGTGCTTTAGACTCCACAGGATGTGATGCTTGCATATTACAAAGCATTTCTCTAAGTGTCTTCTGAAGACCTGCATGCTCACTTCAGATGCTTCTGTGGGCTGGTTTTCCAAGCAATCACCGCATCTTACTTTCTGCCTTGTGCATGCTTCTTGGGGAATGTCCAGTATCTAAGGGGATAGGTAGGTGTCTGAAGGCACCTGGGTGAGCCTAAGCAGCCCAGCAAATAAGTTCCCCGATCCTGCTGCTGATTTGTCAAGACCATGGTCCTGAAGACCAGGAGCCTGAGAAGCTGAGGAATCAGAAAAGCAACTTGGCCTTTTCTTCAAAGAACTGAATGCACTAATTGGAGTGAATGCAAAAGTGGCAGCCAGAGAGAAAAAAGAATTCTTTCCCTCTTGCATCAAAATAGGGAAACTGAGGGAAAAAGAACAAGTCTCCTGACTTAGGAGGGGAGATAGTGTGGGCTGCTGGATCTCAGTAAGATCAAATAAAGGCAGAGGTTGGCAGTTTGACAGGACATTTCAGTGTCCATCTCTGGGCAACAGGAGGCATCAGCCCGGTGCATTCATCAGGGGTGCAGTCATTAGGCAGGGGTCTGTGTGAAATGCTGGGCAGGGGTGTGAGACCCTGGGCCATGCAGGGGAACAGAAAGGGTCCTACCGAGGTCGTGTTGGTGCATTCCAATATGAGTTCTGGTAAAACTAGCTTTGGTGACCTTGGAAAAATAAATCTTGATTTATTAATCAGAATTTGAGTTTCCTCATCTAGAACGTGAAAATAATGCCTGATTTACTTGGTACTTTGAGGAATACATAAGATAGTATATGTAAAGTCTCTGACAACATGCAGCAAATAATGTCTTTCCCAGGAATGTTTTTTAAAGATTTATTTATTTATTTGAGAGAGAAAGAAAGAGAGAGAGCAGGGGGAGGGACGGGGGGGGGGAGAAGCAGATTCCCCGCTGAGTGGGGAGCCTGAAGCAGGGCTCGAGCTCATGACCCGGAGATCATGACCTGAGCCAAAACCAAGAGTCCGTTGCCTAACCGGCTAAGCCGCCCATATGCCCCTTTCCCAGAAATTTCTGATGTGTTGTTTTTCTAAATGACAAATATAGATTCATAGCACAACTACATGTATGACTTTGTGTTTTTTATCGCAGGTATATCTAGGAGATACTGAGGGCTCCGTTCTAGACCACTGCAATAAAGCAAATATTGCCATAAAGTGAGTCAAATAAATTTTTTGGTTTCCGAGTACCTATAAAAGTTATGCTTTATGCTATACTATAGTCTATTAAGTGTGTAATAGCATTATATTTAAAAAACCAATATAAATACCTTGATTTAAAATTACTTTATTGCCAGGGCGCCTGGGTGGCTCAGTCGGTTAAGCAGCTGCCTTTGGCTCGGGTCATGGTCCCAGGGTCCTCAGCAGGGAGAGCCTGCTTCTCCCTCTCTCTCTGCTGTTCCCCCTGCTTGTGCTCTCTCTCTCTCTGTCAAATAAATAAATAAAATCTTAAAAATAAAATTACTTTATTGCCTAAAAAACACAGACCATCATCTGAGCTTTCAGTGCCTCAAAATAACTGCTGGAGAGGGTCTTGCCTCGATGTTGATGGCTGCTGACTGATCAGGGTGATGGTTGCTGAAGGCTGGAGTGGCTGTGGCCATTTTGCAAAATAAGACAGCAATGAAGTTTGCCACAAGATGGACTCTTCTTCTCATGAATGATTTCTCTGTAGCATGCGATGCTGTTTGGTATCATTTTGCCCACAGGAGAACTTTTCTCAAATTTGGAATCAGTCTTCTCCAACCCTGCCACTGCTTTATCAACTAAGTTTATTGTAATATTCTAAACCCTTATTTGTCATTTCAATAGTCCTCACAGCATCTTTACCAAGAGTAGATTCCATCTCAAGAAACCACTCTCCTTGCTCACCCTTAAGAAGCAGGCTTCATCCCTTAAAGTTTTATCATGAGATAGTAACAATTCAGCCCCATCTTCAGGCTCCACTTCTGATTCCAGTTCTCTTGCTATTTCCACCACATCTGCAGTTACTTCTTCCACTGAGGTCTTGAACTCCTCAGAGTCATCCATGATGGTTGGAATCAACTTCTTCCCAACTCCCATTCATGTTGATATTTGGGTCTCTTCGCATGAATCATGAATGTTCTTAATGGCATACAGAATGGTGAATTTTTCCCAGAAGGTTTTCAATTTACTTTGCCCACATCCATCAGAGGAGTCATGATCTATGGCAGCTACAGCCTTATGAAATGTATTTCTTAAATGATAAGACTTAAAAGTCGAAATTACTCCTTGATTAGTGGCCATCTTGTTCCAAATCCAGATCCTTGCATGTCCTCTGACCTCTGCAGAATGGATGTTGTGTTAGCGGGCATGACAATAACATTAATCTCATTGTACCTCTCCAGCAGAGCTCTTGGGTGAGCAGGTGCATGGCCAATAAGCAGTAATCTTTTGAAAGGAATCTTTTTTCTGGGCAGTAGGTCTCAACAGTGGGCTTAAAATATTCAGTAAATGATTTGTAAACAGATGTGCTGTCATCCAGGCTTTGTTGTTCCATTTCTAGAGCACAGGCAGAGTAGATTTAGCATCATTCTTAAGGGTCCTAGGATTTTCAGAATAGTACATAAGCACCGGCTTTAAGAGAAAGTCACCAGCTGCATTAGCTTCTAACAAGGGTCAGCCTATGCTTTGAAGCTTTGAAGACAGGCATTGATTTTTCTCTCTAGCTATGAAAGTTCTAGGTGGCATCTTCTTCCAAGAGAAGGCTGTTCTGTCTACCTTGAGAATCTGTTGTTAACGTAGCCCCCTTCAGGAATTCTCTTAGCTAGATCTTCTGGATAACTTGCTGCAGCTTCTCCATCAGCACTTGCCGCTTTACCTTGCACTGTTATGTTATGGAGATGGCTTCTTTCCTTAAACCTCATGAACCAACCTCTGCTAGCTTCAGACTTTTCTTCTGCAGCTTCCTCACCTCTCTCGGCCTGCATAGAATTAAAGAGAGTAGGAGCATTGCTTTGGATTAGGCTTTGACTTCAGGGAAGGTTGTGGCTGGTTTGATCTCCTATCCAGACCACTAACACTTTCTCCATATCAGCAGTAAGGCTGTTTTGCTTTCTTACCATTTGTGTGTTCACTGGAGTAGCACTTTCAATTTCCTCTAAGAACCTGTCCTTGGCATTCACGACCTGGCTAACTGTTCAGTGCAAGAGGCCTCGCGTTCAGCCCATCCCAGCTTTCAACATGCCTTCCTCACTAAGCTTCATCATTTCTACCTTTTGATTTAAAGTGAGAGACCTGCGAATCTGCCTTGCACTTGAACACTTAGAGGCCATTGCAGGGTTACTAACTGGCCTAATTTCAAAACTGTTGTGGCTCTGAGAATAAGGAGGACTGAGGAGGAGAGAGCTGCGGAATGGCTGGTTGGTGGAGCAGCCAGAACACACGTAAGATTTGTCTCTTAGATTTACTGTCTTATATGGGAGTGGATCATGGCACCCCAAAACAATTACAATAGTAATGTCAAAGATCCCTGATCACAGGGCGCCTGGGTGGCTCAGTTGGTTAAGCGACTGCCTTCGGCTCAGGTCATGATCCTGGAGTCCCGGGATCGAGTCCCGCATCAGGCTCCCCCTGCTCGGCAGGGAGTCTGCTTCTCCCTCTGACCCTCCTCCCTTTCATGCTCTCTGTCTCTCATTCTCTCTGTCTCAAATAAATAAATAAAATCTTTAAAAAAAAAAAAAAAAAAGATCCCTGATCACAGATCACCATAACAAAGATAATAATGATGAAAAAGTTTGAAATATTGTGAGGATAACCAAAACATGACACAGAGACACGAAGTGAGCAAATGCTGTTGGAAAAATGGCACCGATGGACTTGCTCTATATAGAATTGCCACAAACTCTCAATCTGTAAAGGATGAAATATTTGCAAAAAAAAGTGCAATAAAATAAGGAATGCCTCTGTTCTTTCTATCGATGGTAAAGAAATAAATTTTTAGGTGGAAATGTAGTGACTGAATTTTTTTCCCTCCAAGTGGACTTATGATATAACCCCCCCAAATTTTATAATTTAATAATAGATGAAAAGCCTTATAAAACTATATAATTTAGATGACATTACATGTATTTCTATTCACCTGCATTATATCACTTAAAGCATGGGCAGGGCTTCTGGGCATTTTGACCAGCAACTTTGCATCATTAATAGAGTCCGGGTTAAAAATCACATGCACTACACTCAGCTGAGTTAAAAGCATAGAGCATGTTACTTTTTGATGTAATTTTTCATTTTGCTCTGATCCCTTGTCCCTTTCTTACGGGAAAGTGGAGGTGCACAAGATGCGACTTAAAATTGACAACTAAAGGCAACCCTTTCTCACATTAACAATAGCCTCTTTGGGGTCAATGTCAGTCTTTTAGGGCTTTTCTTCTCCCCTCCCACCTGCCAGCTATGGACAGCATTTGGGCTTGGGAGGAGGCTGTCCTGTGGGTGGGGAGGGAAGCTTGGGTTGGCTTGTTCCCTCTAAGTCCTTGCTAGTCTTTGCTGCAAGATAGGTTTGGTCTGTTCCCTGGGTACACTGGGCTGGTGGCCACAAAGGAATAGCTCTTTCATCTGGTCTTTTGGGATTTGCGTTTAATCCTGCCCATGGTCCTGGTCATTTGCCTCTGTGGTGGCAAATGGTGGAGTGTGGAGTCCTTGCACTCTGTGGCCGTCTTGTTCCTACTCCAGATCCCTGCATGTCCTCTGGCCTCTCAGTACCACTGTATTGTTTCACAGGACCTTATGGGAACTTCTGGATTCCATGTATACCGAGTACAAACCTTGGGAAGCCAGGGCACCTCAACAACTCCCTCAACCAGGTTAACCTACCATATTGTTGAGGTTTCAACACACATGCAGGCATTGGGGGGAGGGGCGAGCAGGATTGAAATTCTCCTGGTATGTTCACATTGCTCTGGGGAGTTCCTAGTGCGGGTCATGAAAAATCAGGGATATATGTACCTGCTAGTTTCCTTTTTTTTTTTTTTTTTTTGCATTTTCCACTTCTTCTTCCTCCCTGGTACAGAACAACTTCAAATTTTCTCCCCAAGCAGGTAAGAATGCCCCTTGTGTCATATTCTAAATTCTTTACTCCTGTAAAATTCCATATTGTTACACCAAGTACAGCTTTGCTTACATACATAAAGGGAACTTTTGAAATTTAGAAGTCCCTTTTTCTCAAAGCTTAGCTTTCAAGATGATCATTTTATTAAGCACTCACACACACAAAAGGAAATACTAATTTGATAAATTTTGGGCAATGACTTTCTTTTTCTTACTGGTATTTTGTCTATCACTTAAAAACTGGGAACCATAGATTTGATGGATGGAAATCATAAGGAATCATGATTTAAAGGAAGAGGGAAATTATATCACTTTAACTTAAAAAAATGATACCTGTTAGGTATTGGAGATTACCCACCCTGGTTGTTTTAAGCCATTCAGCTACTTAAGGGGACCTTGGGGAAGCTTTAGGGAAGGAAGGTGCTTTGCTGAATGACCCATCAAAGCTGTAAGCGTATCACCAGTGTGTGCTGAGCCTGGAAAAGTGGGCATTTAGACAATGAGTATGTTAAAACTTCCAAAGAGGGCTTTTCCTAGGCTGACTGCCATTCTGATCACTAGATTTCATCAAAACATCTGCTAATTTCCTTCCTTATGGATTCATATCAATTCATTGTAAGAATTGATCAGCAGTCTTCTTTATCTCTTTTTTAAGGAGGTGAACTTCTACTCACTCGGCCTGATTTGAAGACTACAAAAAGCTGCAATTCTGCTGAGCAAAACTTTTTCAGAACTTTATCAAACAAATTAACGTTTAACCAATATTCACTGGGCGCCTGCTATGTGCCAACCCACTGTCCTAGGTACTTGCCATGTCTCTGTTGTAGTATCACGTATGGAGTAGAAAAAGAGAACGTTTGAGAAGGGAAATAGAAAGATAAGGATTATTGCATTGGAAAAACACCAAATACATCATACCTTATCAAAATCTCACAAAAGATATACATTTTTAAGTTTTCCTCTGTGTACAAATTTAGCAGTTAATAGAATCTGTTATAACTGTGTCCACATCACTGCCTTCTGGAAACAATGATCCTTTTGGGACTGGGATTTTGCCCTTTTTCGTTTAAAAATTAAGCATCATTTTACTCAGAATGAATGTACATCTCTGGTGATAAAGTTCATTTCTCTTTAGTTGCTCTCCTCTCCTGTCTGACTGGTCTCCTCAGTGTTCTCTACCAAGCTTTTTGCAGAAACACCTCCTTTCCTCTGGCATCCTCCAAACTCATGGGATCACCTTCTTCACGGAACCTTGTTTGACTCATCCAGCCAATTCTCACATGAATTCCTTCTCTGAGTTCCTATGACACTTCTAGTTACCCTTACATAGTTGCCTCAAAACTAGATTGAGGTTGGGGCCTGTCTTAAATTAAATTTCTTTGTATCTTCCATAATGCCTAGAAAAATTATAGGCCTATTGTAGGCATAAATAAATAAAGAGGTAGGTGTAGACTTATTTAGTACACTCAGGGATGATATTAAAATTGTCAGTACCTAATATAGTATGAACACTGACCATTGAGGATACTGCTACCAATTCATATGGTCTGAGTATCAGCCATGCTGTGTGTGTGTGTGTGTGTGTGTGAGATGTTCACACTATTATACAGGTTAGATATATTATCCTCCATTTCACAGTTGAGAAATGAGGGAACTGAGTTTCAGAGATGTTCAAATTACTTGCTCAGGACATACAACCAATGGAAGACCCTAGATCTCTTTCACTCAAACCCTTGCTCTTTCCACTCTACTACTGCACTGATTACTACTTGCTGGCAGGTCAGGTCCTCTGTCCCCTTGGATTGAGGTGTGCCTTTCAAAGAAAGGAGTTGGGAGTTGGGTGACTGGTGAGTCTGACTAGAGTGTGTGGATAACCAGCTCACTTACACTAAGCCATCTCCATCGTGGGGACCTGCATGGTCATGACTAATTGTCATTTATGGCCAGTTTACACAGTAATTGCTTGTGTTATACAGATTTGGTTGGAGAAGGTCATCTTTCTTTCTTTTTTTTTTTTTTAAGATTTTATTTATTTATTTGACAGAGAGAGACACAGCGAGAGAGGGAACACAAGCAGGGGGAGTGGGAGAGGGAGAAGCAGGCTTCCCGCGGAGCAGGGAGCCCGATGCAGGGCTCGATCCCAGGACCCTGGGATCATGACCTGAGCCAAAGGCAGACGCTTAAGGACTGAGCCACCCAGGTGCCCCAGAAGGTCATCTTTCAAAGCCAAAGTTCTGGTAGCTTGTTGGATGATTCACAGTGGGTCTCATGACACCTCTTACTGTTTTAATTTTATATTGTTTGTTAAGTGGGAAGAAAATTATACTTGCCTTAAATTCTTCATAAGTAATTTTAAAGTGTTTTGAACCTGCATTTTTAATATAAAAACAAGATGTCTTTATTGTCCAATAATGGCCGTCTTGTTGGTGACTGAGAAAAGAAAGGTAATCTCTTCTCAGTTTGGTCAGTCATCAGTAAGGAGTCAATGAAACATTACAAATAATGACACATTATCACACAGGAAGGAGAGCTAAAAGCTCATCAATCCCATTTCCTGTTCCTGAGCACATGGGAACATTTTATTTCCTCCTTGCTAGGTTGGGGTCATGTGACCGGTTCTGGCCAAAAAAAATAGGACAGAAGAATATATGCCACCTGTAGCCCTGCCCCTTAAAAACATCTTAAACAGTATCCGGGCTTCCCTTCCCCTCCCACAGTGTTCAGTTGCCACTGGTTTAAGATTCTGACATCACAGAATGGAAGGAGTGTGGGTTCCTGAGTCACCACTTGGAAGAGAGCCTTCAAGGAGAGCTACCAAAGTTGCACTGACAGTGGCATGAGGGAGGGTATTCACCATCAGTCTTCACCATCAGTCTGATACAGTACCTCTAGGTATGGTAGCCCACATATTAAAAAAGACAAGTTATCTACTTCTCAACTTCCCCACAATCACAACCCATTTATAATGGAAAAGAACAACAAATAATCCGTTTGAAAAGGGAAAGAATGGACAACATGCAACATTATGGTCCACAGTCATACTAAAACCCTTCTGGGTCAGCACTGTGATGTCCATACCCTCCGTACATGGTGGATGTGAGGGAGAAATGAACTTACGTGTGAGACCACTGAGAGAGTTATAGTAATAGGTATTTATGGCTCTGATATAGAAACTGGTACCAGAAGTGGGGTGTTCGCATAACCAAATCATATTCCTTGACTGTTATGCTCTTTTAAATATGTATCATTTGTTTAGTAGTTCAGCATCAGGCAGAAAGGCAGCTAATATCAGAAAACGGAAGACAGAAATTCAGGTCATGCAGTGACAAATCATTTAGTATAACTATTGCCTGCTATTAGTTAGAAGATAGCCAACATGCACAGTTTATACATTTAGGGGAAACGGTTAAAAACAGAATTTCAGCAGTGTTTTTGATATCACAAGAAAGATGTGTATTACAAGAAGGAGATGACTCAGGAAAGCACCATGAGTTTGCAAGCAGAAATAGAATACAGAATCCAGAAATTTGGGCTGTATGATTGGAAGAAATAAATTTATTTTAGATTCACACAGTAAGCCATGGTACCAAGAAGGGCTTTAAGTGATAAGTATCTAGTAAAAGTTCTCAATTGAATGGAATTATTTGAGACAAAAATCAAATCAACGGTATGCCCTTCCCATCTATTATTTCTGAGAGCCTTAATGCCTTTAGATAATTATATTAAGAGAAAGAAAGGCATGGAGGAGAAGATGCAAAGAAAAAATCCAGATTTGATAACAATGTCTAGAAAATAACTGGGTATGGCTGCTGGCACATGGACCTGAATGGAAGCAGATATATCCTATGCCTTCTAAGTTTTTGAGGACTGCATTACCAAAGAATCCAGGGGCCTACACCTAAAAAATCCTTCCTTGTTCAAGGCTTAAAATAATTCCTAAGTTCCCAACCCATTCCAGACTGAGCAGAAGTCAAGCTTTTAAAGTGTCACTGTTTTGAATGAAGGGTGTTCCCCCAAACTCACTTCACATGTGGCCAAGGAGAAGAACAAAGAAGGGAATCCTTTCTAGAGCAAACTCTACACACATCCACCATGTACGGAGGGTATGGACATCGCAGTGCTGACCCAGAAGGGTTTTAGTATGACTGTGGACCATAATGCTGCATGTTGTCCATTCTTTCCCTTTTCAAACGGATTATTTGTTGTTCTTTTCCATTATAAATGGGTTGTGATTGTGGGGAAGTTGAGAAGTAGATAACTTGTCTTTTTTAATATGTGGGCTACCATACCTAGAGGTACTGTATCAGACTGATGGTGAAGACTGATGGTGAATACCCAAGTATTCTGGACATTGATCTGAAGGCGGTGACTGGATGGGATCTTGACTGGTGAGGTGAGTGTGCTCTGTGAGTGAAAGGAAGAGTATAATGGATATTGGATGTACAGAAGGGCAGACTATGGCAAAAATCTTTCAGTGTTCACCATTTGGGGTTTTTCTTGGACACAAGGAAGGCTACATCTCCTAGGCTGCGTTAAAGTTAGATGGGCCACGTGATCCTGAGCTTTGCTCAGTGGAATATGGGCAGATGATTGTTACTTCAAGGCCACCTGTATTAAAATCTGGTACGTCTTGTTTTTCTTTCATCTGAATAGCTGGAAGCAAAGGACTGAAAGATGGACAACCACACAATGGAAGGAGCCCAACCTACCCCAGATGTTCATGAGTAAGTAATAGCCTTGTACCAGGTTCTAGTACTCATATTTGGAAATTGTATTTTATAGCAGCCTGGATTGATTACCTTAACTAATACACTAGAGCTGGAAGAGCTCTTCATTTCTCTTGAAAGGAGTGAAATCATCCTCCTACCCCATCATCATCATCATCACCATCATCATCATTGTTCAAAAAATACATTTTGAGTATCTATAACTTGTCAGGCACCGTGACAGAGACTGGAAGGCAAAAAGGAATGAAACGTTGTTCCTGGTCTTGTCCATAATCTGGTGGAGAAACATATAGATAAACAGATAATGACATCAAGAATTATACCGTAAGTGTCACACCATTAACATATGACATAGTTCATTCTGTATGGAGGTTGGGTGGGGCAGTGAGAGGTACAGACCTCACAGAGGAGGTTACATATGTATCAGGTTCTAAGGGATGAAGAGGGATTTTCTAGGCAAATAGGGCAGGTGGAAGGCATTCTAAGTAGAAGTAACAATTAGTCTGAAGGCATGCAGATATGCAAGTCAGGAAAATGAAATTGATTTCTACACTTGGAGATGGAAAACATATTTATCATTCTCATCATCATCCTCAAATGTATCATCCTACCATCAAAATTATTTATTAATTTCCATACAGAGTGACCACGTGGATTTGATCCTGTTCTCCAGAGGATCTCAGCCCAAGGGAGTGTAGGTAGCAGATTACACACTGACCAGGAGCGTTGCCCTATAGAATGCTCTATTATTTCCTTGCTATGTAATATGGGCCAAGTCACTTGACTTGTCTTTATATGACTCATACTGTTGTACCCAAGAGAGAACTCATATTTATCCTTTCTGTCTTGAGGAATTGTTATGCACATATGGTAAATAAAATATATGAAACCTGATTTGAAAAAAATATACAAAGACCATACTATATATGTTTATATTTTACAAAGACAGTTAATGAAGGATGGGTGGGGTGGTATGGGCCATGGTCCACAGCTGTTTATATTGTCATCCCATTAAAGGACCCATTTTACTTCTTTCTGTGGCAGTTGACTGGTATCCTCAGACAGATCCTCCCTGTTGGTGGTACACCGGGAGGGAGAGCCACTCTCAGGGCATGGGGACACATTGACAGGGAGAGGGGCCATGTGGCCATCCAGACCAGGTGGACGTGTTTACTCAGCGTGCATGAAGGCAGCCCAGCCTGAGCAGGAATAGGGATCAAAGTTTAAGAAGGAAATAAACATTTTAGTCAGAGGGTGGCTGGTTTGGGGGGTGAGTGGGTAAGGCTCTCAAAAAGAAAACCAATCACCAGACCTGAGGTCCAGTCAGGATGTAGAATGTAAGTGAGTAGGGACCAGTGGTTCAGAACTAAGGGTTCAAACAGTGAAGGCATTGGAGGACCACCTATCACAGTAGTCCCTTCTCAATGGCCTGGATATTTTTTGGGTCACACCTTTTTCTATGGCAGGATAGCACACTTTCATTTATACATAGGCATCTAGGACATGGCAAAGAGTTTTGAACCTCAGTCCTTACCCTGAGAGCTCCAAGTGAAATAAACGCTTGGTCAGTTGCTTCCTGCCATCTGCCTTCCTCCCCATTTCTACTTGTGGAACACACTTTACAGCTTCAGCATGGTAGTGACTCTCCATCTATCAGTGCCACCCAAGGAGGCCATGCAGTAGGCTTGGGAATGCCATCGGCCCCCTTGATTGGCAGTAAGTGCCTCAAATACCCCATTTTCTCCTGATGGTCCATCACCGAGCTGTGAGGCATGCAGTTCTCTAAAAACCCTCTTAAGCCTATAGAGATCATTATAATCTATAACCTTGCAAGGACATGAGTCCCACATAGACAGCTACTTTGTCAAGTAGTACTTCTATGTCTTTGAGATCCTAAACCTGCCTCATTGAAGCATGAACGCTTCTAGTGTTTTGTTTTGTTTTGTTTATCATTACAATAAACATTTATTTAAAGTAATACAGGGACACCCGGGTAGCTCAGTTGGTTGAGTGTCTGCCTTCCGCTCAGGTCATGGTCCCGGGGTCCTGGGGTCAAGTCCCGAGTCGGGCTCCCTGCTCAGCGGGGAGTCTGCTTCTCCCTCTGCCTGCCACTCCCCCTGCTTGTGCTCTCTCTCTCTCTCTCTCAAATAAATAAATGAAATTTAAAAAATCTTTTAAAGTAATACATTTGCAGCTCAAACAGTTCTAAATTGTACATTTCAGGTTTACCCAACTTAAAAATATTTGAAGGCAGTGGCAACCGCAGATTTCCATTCCATGATTATTTCTTTGCCCATTCTTCTCTCCTTTTTCTTTCCTGAATAACTTCTTTCAGATATGGTTCAAGGTAGAATTTAGCCGCCTCATATTTTGTCCACTGCTCTTAAAGATCAGATCTGCTGCCGCATGGTCAGGTCCAGGGCTCTCTCAATGTGAAACATCCTGTCGTTATAAAGGTTCTCAGGAAGCCTTCATGTGGCCTCTTTCACATCATCATTCTCGTATGCTGTATCATCTCACATTAACCCTGGTTTATGGAACCCTACAACATTGTAATAACATTTTCAAATACCCTCCAGCCACCGGCTTGATGCTGCAACCTGAGACCGCAGCATTGAATGCTTCTAGTATTTTGTGATTGGGTAAGCCATTTCATTTTTTACTGCTGAGATCTTAAAGATTGTGGCTGAGGTCTAGGGCTTTATCTTCGTAACCTAGGCCTACATGACATTACCTAACTCAAAGTCACTAGCGATGCATCTGAGAAGTTCATGCCAACCAAAACCCAGCCTAGGGACTTGGGTGACATTGCGGTCCGTCCAACCCATCGATAAATCCTTGAAGCTTTAACCCTGCCCTCCTTCTCCCCCTATTTTGCAATGCCCTCTCTTTTACTTTGCATTGGCATTAATGGTATAAAGAGCTACCTTCTCATCTGAGTAATGCTAATTCACCTCCATCCCTGGTCATTTGCTACCTATTAGAAATATCCTGACAGCCTGCATCTCATTACCATCGCACCAGGTCCAGCTCCCAAGAATAACCTTCTAAGGAGGATGAAATGTACGCCAGTGGCATCTAATACCAGGGCATTCACATTCATATTTTTAGCAGCATATATCAGTGAGCCCAACCTTTAGTGTACTCTATGTACTTTTAATAATCTCCATAAAAGCCTGATTTCCAATCCCTAGGCTCAAGCTGACAGTGTAAATAAAATCACCCAAATCCACAGGGTAAGAGAAATGAAAATGACAAGGATTAAAATTTGGTCAAACCTCTTTCTTTTTAAAAATTCTGCTTCCCTTCCAATTGGATCACGACCCTCTGTGTGCTCAGCTTAAGACCAGACGGTATGCTTTCACTTTTATTCCTCTCTGCCACAGGCTTACAGTATTTAGTGAGAGTCGGTAAAGAATGTGTGCTGGGTAGAGAGTTAATACCATAATCCCCTATCGTTGGGGTCAAATGCTGAATAGAGCAAAAGAATTAGAAAACATGTTACATACAATGGCAGGAAAAAATGCATCAGCACGCTGTTCTGTGAACGCTAGCATCCATCACCCGCAAGGGAAGGCCATGAGGTAACAGAGTGCATGAGAGATGCGGAGTTGGAGTCTACTTGTGCTCAGAAGCCGCATGGAGACCTGAGCACAAGTCTTAATATGCATATACCGTGGGAGGTGTTTGTCACCATTTCGAATTGCTTCTTTCCAAGTACCTGCTTGGATTTAGTTCCTAAGTAACACATTTAGCCGCTAAATTGTTTCACAGAGCTGAACCTTCAGCTATCTTTTTTCACTCTCCAGCAATGGGTGTGAATATTGTTCTCAAAATGCTGTAATACATCTGTCTCTGGAGGGTTCTCTTAACGAACGAGTAGAAATTTGAGGCACCACGGGCAAAAAGGGTTGAACAGCCACCTTCCATTGTATCTTGGGAAAGTCAACCGAATTCCCCTGGAGTAAGATTACAAGCAAATAAATAACTTTTGTCTGGAAGTTCTACACAGAGAAGTGTGTGTGTGTGTGTGTGTGTGTGTGTGTAAATGGTTTAACCAAAAAGTGACAAGTCGAATTTATTTTAAATAACACCCTTTGAAGTAGTAATTATTATGGATCAACATTTTAAAATTTTTGTTTTATTCTTACATTTACATATAGTAAAATTCTTTGGAGTATCGAGTTCTATAGTTTTGACAAATGCGGAGTTGTGGAAGCATCACCACAATCAAGATACCGCATGGTTCCGTCACCCTCAACAATCCCTTGTGCTGTTTCTTTGTAGTCAAACCCTTCACCCCCAAACCTACAAATCTTACATTCTTATCTATGATTTTACATATATATAGCTTGTACAATGATCAAAATGATAACCTGAAATTGTATTTTTATATAATTTATATGTAATAAAAAAGCCCCAAACAACATCATCTGCACATTTTAAATAAGATCATATATATATACACACACACACACACACACATAAATAACTAGAGAGCCGATGTTCTCTGATCATAAAAAGGCTTACTTATTGCTCAATAAGTTCAGTGGGTGCAGGGAGAGTCACCTAACCCACTATTGTGTCAGCGTGAACAAAAGTGCTTATTAAATGTATACTGAGTTGATTATTAAGCCATGGGTTGAGTAATGATTTTTATTTAAATTTTTAAAAGCTCATGACAACTGTAACTAGAAATGTGACATTCATAGTGTTGTAATTGTACCTTAAAAACAGCCAAGAAGGAGAAGTGAGGTTTAGGGAAGGGGGAGAAAGATAGTGTGTGTGTGTGTGTGCGCGCGCACACGTGCGCATGTGTGCACATGTATATGAGATGACATCATACATTTGCTCGCTCACCAATAATAAAAATTGAGTTGTTTCTGCACATAACCAATACTGTGTATGTATATGACTCAGTGATTACAAGCTAATGGCCTTAAGGAGAAACTATTAGAAACATTACTAACTAGGGTTTTGAGCTATATTTGTGAGGATAATCTTTGTTTATTTAAATAAGGCACCATGATTTATATGAAAATACTGAGCAAGATTGGATTCTAACCAGGAAGTATAAGACATGTTATGAGTCACTCAGCATATCCCCTCTTTCCTGCAGGGGCAGATTGATGAAATTACTAAAGAAATCTTATTTCAAGCAAATAAGTCATTATTGTTTAAAACAAATATTAAAGTGTCCTTAATTTTATACATTACCTTATCTACATTTCTATTAGCCCAAGGTCAACCTCCCAGTCTTCTTTTTTTTTTTTAAAGATTTTATTTATTTATTTGAGAGAGAGAATGAGATAGAGAGCATGAGAGGGGGGAGGGTCAGAGAGAGAGGCAGACTCCCTGCTGAGCAGGGAGACCGACGTGGGACTCGATCCCGGGACTCCAGGATCATGACCTGAGCCGAAGGCAGTCGCTTAACCAACTGAGCCACCCAGGCGCCCAACCTCCCAGTCTTCTTTACTGGCTACTCCTCCTCTAGTTGATACTCCTTTTCTCATACTTCACTCATTTTCATGGAGAAATCATTTATACCCAGAATTAGAGATTCTCAATCTCATCTCCAACCCAGGTTTTCCTCATGAGTTACAGACACATATTTCCAGCTTTTACTTGATATCTCTCCCTGGATATTCCACAAGCCCAAACTTAAATTGTCCAAAATGGATCTGAATATCAGTCAAACCAAATGGTTCCTCCCCCATAGAATTTTCCATATGCTTCCATTAGCTCTTATCTCACTTCCTGTTTCTTTCACTGGACTGAAGGCAACGAACGTGTCTTTTCCCTAGTGCCTGGCACAGTGCCTGGCATCTGGTAGGCATTTATAAATATTTGTGGAAGGAATGAGCGCACATGACACTCATATGCATATAAATAGGGATTTATTTCCACCCTAAACCCCAGTGTTTATGAATGGTTTTTAAATGGATGAGTAGCTCCAATATACATATAGATATAAGCATTTGTTCTCACATCAACCACCAACTACTATGTCTACATAATGTCTGGAGATCAAATAATGTCTGTTTTATGCAGCAGGGAAAACAATTAGCACATTTCAGGGTTTTTTTCTATTTTTTCTCATTGAAATCATATTCTTTTTAAATTCAATATGTAGCATAAACATTTTCTATGTCTTAGAAAGCTCTAGATACTATTTTCACTGATTGAATAGTAGTGCCTCAGAAAGAAGTCCTTCTTGCTCCTCCAAAAGATTAGTTTGAAGCATTATGAGGACCTCATGTAGAACCTACTCCTATTCAACAGTCTGGACTCTCCCCAGTGATTCTCAGTGTGGTCCTTAGACTGGCAGTATCAGCAGCATCTAGGAACTTGTTAGAGATGAAAATTCTTGGGCTCCATCCCATACTTTCGGAATCAGAATCTCAGACATGGACCCCAACAATCTGTGCTTTAACAGGCTCTCCAGGTGATTTCAATGCACAAAAAAAGTTTGAGAACCACTATCCTACACTTCCCAGTGAAAGAATCCTCCTGAACTTTTTTCCCACCCATCTCCCCCATTCAGTTAGGTGCCTCATTAGTTTCATACCATGTTCATATTGAAAAAAGCCTTCTATGTTTGACAATGAGTCTTTAGGATAGGGCCTGGCTTCTTATACCTAAGATGTAAATATAAATGTGATTGTAAGGCAGTAGTTTAAATTTTCTTCAAAGGAAATACTATACAGAAGCCCTGTGTGTGCTCATGCATGAGCTCGCGCGCATGTGTGTGTCGTATAAACAGGAATTGCTGTGATTGAATGTGGTTGAAAGGATGGGGGAAACACAGTCTGTCCACTCCACCAGGCTCCCTCCCACCCAACCCTTTTCTCCATGACTCCTCCAGGGAACAGAACCTGAAAACCGCAGAGGCAGTGGAAAGGGAACTAGATGAGGAGTCAGGGGACCTGGGCTCCAGTTTATTCCTTTGGGCAATTCAGTTAGCATCTCCAAGCCACATTTTTGTTGTCTGAACATGACTTGTCCAGTTGGAAGTTTGTTTGTTTGTTTGTTTGTTTATTATTGTTTAGCTTCTGGTACAAAGAGATCTGGGCTGTCTTGAAAGTTCTCCCTTCCTTGGAGACACAGGAATAAATGTTGGCTCTGTCATTGCTAGTCTTCTGTCTTTTACTTCAGTATTGACTTCCAGGCATTAATGAATAAACAGGGCCAGGCTGCCACCATTAGGAGTGCCAATAAAGAGAAGAAAATCTTCCACCAGAGTCACATTAACATTGAACAGATTTTCAACCCCAGCATTTGATGGGGAGTGTGGGCCGACGATAAGGGCATATGTGAAGAATTTAGAGAGTATAGCAAAACATTGTTGCATTGGCCTTTTTTGCAGCCTCCCCTCCACCTTCTCTTTCGTCCCTCTGCTCTCTTCTTGT
Organism: Neomonachus schauinslandi; assembly: GCF_002201575.2. Taxonomy (NCBI): domain Eukaryota; kingdom Metazoa; phylum Chordata; class Mammalia; order Carnivora; family Phocidae; genus Neomonachus; species Neomonachus schauinslandi. The sequence goes on along the minus strand of NC_058408.1, from coordinate 38,681,192 downwards.
TCCTTCTCCTCCTTCCTCTTTCGTCCTCCTCTTCCTCAGAGAGCTGGCAAAGTACTGGCCTATAGTCACTCTCCCAGTATTACATTAACCTGACTCTGTATGTCCCTGTTACTCTCAAGGCCAAAATCCACAATGGGTAACAAAGTGTCCAGGTGCCCCCAAGTATCCAAGTATAGCAAGTGTTACGTTCACACTCCCTCTTGCAGGGATCTCTGTATTTCCATCTTCTCTCTCCCTGACTTCCTCTTGCTCCCTCCCGCTTCTTTCTCTTCTTCCTTTCAGTTCCCCTGAGGCCACTTCTGGGAGACAGTTCTGAGCTTACCGGTGACTATCAGGGTGAAGGATGGGAGGTGAGCCCAGAGCTGTGCTATGTCATGGCTCTAAGACGAGATGTTTGTGTCCCTCCAAAATTCCTCTGTTGAAAACTAATGCCCAGGGTGATGGCATCCGGAGGGGGGGGCATTTGGGAAGGGATTAGTCAGGAGGGCAGAGCCCTCATGAGTGGGATTAGTGCCCTTCTCCCAGAGCCCACAGAGCTCCCTCTTCCCTTCTGCCAAGGGAAGATATAGTGAGAAGCCAGCCATCTGTGAGCCAGTAAGAGGGCCCTCACCAGACTCCAAATCTGCCAGCGCCTTGGTCTCGGACTCCAACCTCCAGAACGGGGAGAAACAATTTTCTGTTGCTTATAAGCCATCCAGTCTGTGGTACTGAGTCACCAGAACAGACAGAGACACCCGTCCTGATGGAGAGTAGGGTTTGCACGTGTGTGGAAGGGAGGTGGTGGTGGGAGAGCAATGGAGACCTGAGGGAGCAGGGTGGGCCTGGCCTTATAACTCTTGAAACTTTACTCCCACAAAGTCTCCTGTGACACCTCTGGAAAGGTCACTCTGGCCTCTGCTCAGCCAATGGCGAGGGGCTCATTCTCTGAGATGCGGAGACCTTGCTCCATCCGTCATTCCCTGGTGTGTCAGAGGTTTTGACAGAAATACCAGATGCACTTTAATTGAATTTGTGGACCAAAAATGGTCTGACGGGGAAAGCATGTTGATAAAAATCTATGTTGTAGTTACATTTTACATTTACACTGAACTACTTATGCACATACAATTACTTTTTTAAATGGGATTTAAAAAATGGAATCTATATGTCTGTGCTTTTGTTTGCTTTTATCAAATGGAAAACTGAAGTACTAGACTGCTTGGTTTGGACAGCTGGCTGCTTTATCCACCCCCTTTTCCTCTCCCTCCTGTATTTTTAGCTCCCCTCTCCCTCAAGCCTTTGTCTTCTTTTTTTTTCCTCATGTAAATGGGTACAAATTTCACCTCACCTATCTTTTGCCCTTGTGCTTCTTGCTAACCGCTGGTCTACTTCATTTGCCTTCTCAGTCAAGCTCTTTGAGACAAGAGTTAATAGTTGGGGTCCACAGGGGTGCCCCTGCTGTCTTCCTCACAACCACCCATGAATCCCTGAGCTTCCATTATCCTCAACCCCCGCTCTGCTGAAACTGCTCTTGCTGGGTCACCCATCTCCAAGCCCCAGGCAGTGTTGCAGTCATTATGACATTTGGCCTCCCTAAGAAAAACGGATTATTTCCTTCTGGAGTCTCTTCCCTCCTTCAGAGTCTGTGGCCCTACTCTCTCCTGCTTTTCTTCAGAGCACATTCATTCACTCTCCCCAGCCTTTGCTGGTCCTTCAAATGCTAGCGCTTCCCGCAGTTCTGTCTTCTGCCGCCTGCTTTTCTATGCTATTGACTCATCCTGGGCCAGACCATCCACACGCGGGGATTCAACCCTCACCAACATGCCTACACTTCCCAGACCTTTACCTGCAGCCTCGGTCTGCCTTTCTTGGGCTCCAGACATATTTATTTTAGAATGTCTCCATTTAATAGGTGGCTCAAACTTCGTTCTGTGAACAAATTAAAATTATCATCTTAACTTTTAAACTCTGCTCCTTTTGCTCGATGAAGAGCACCATCCAGCCATCTCAGCGAGGAACTGAGACTCATCCTAGACGTGGCTACACCTAAGTTCCATCAGTCTGACTCCCTAACACTACATTTGATGATTTTCTCTGCTGTCTCCACCAGTTACTATCACTGCCACCCGGGTTTTAGTTCAGACAGTGTCCACTTCTCATCTGGGGCGATGCCTTCTGGGCTCCCTGCCCTCAGCCTCTCACACTTCCAAGTCACCTTGCATCTATTCTCCATTAGATCCTTCTAAAAAGGTGTTGTCCAGCATAGTAACCTTTAGGCACATATAGCTATTTAATTAAAATTAAGTAAAATTTAAAATCCAGTTCTTGGGGCGCCTGAGCGGTGCAGTCGGTTAAGCGTCCAACTCTTGGTTTCAGCTCAGGTTTCGATCTCAGGGTCCTGAGGTCGAGCCCTGCGTTGGGCTCCGTGCTCAGAGGGCTATCTTCTGAAGCCTCTCTCGCCCTCTCCCTCAGTTCCTCCCCCACCCCGCGCTCTCTCTTTCAATCTAAAAATAAATACGGCTTTAAAAAGGAGAATAAAATTTTAGTTCAGTCCATGGCTAGCCACATTTTAAATACTTAATAATTAGCCCGAATGGCGAGTGGTTACCTACTAAACAGTACAGATAGAGAGCATTTCCATCATTGCGGAAGGGTTACTTCGATAGTGCTGTTCTAGAATGTGATGTAATCATGTCTTATCTCTGCTTGCTTCCATAATGATTCCCCACATACTTCAGAGGAAACTCCAAACTCGTTAGCGTGGCAGGTAAGCTCCTGCCTTCAGTCCGCTCTCCCTCTCATTGCCTCCTCCACTCGAGCCTTTTCTTCCCTCGTGTCAACCCACTGCTCCCATCCCCGTGCCTCTGTGCTTTCGGTTATACTGTTTCTGGCGCTTAGAAGGGCTGCCTTTCTCTGTCCCTTTGGAACTCCTGTACCTTCTTCAAGCTCAGCTGAAGCATCATTCCCTCGGTGAAGCTTGTTCTTGCCTTTCTGGGCAGAGTTTAGTCTCAGCTTTTTGTAACTTCCCCACTAGCAGCTTCTATTGCTATGACACGCAGCATTAAAAAGAAAAATCTATTGATTTGCCATGAAAGTCTGAATAATGCTACCCATCCCCAACCCCCGCCCAAAAGGCAACCATGTCCTAATCTTCCAAACTTGTGAATATGTGACCTGACATGGCAAAAGGGACCTTGCAGGTGTGATTGAGTTAAGGACCTTGAGATGGGGGAGATTATCATGGATTATCCAGCTGGACCTAATGATATAATCACAGAGGTCCTTATAAGAGGGATGCAGGGATGTCAAAGTCTGAGATATAGAGAAAAGGATGATGGGAGCAGAGTTTGGAATGATGTACTTTGAAGATGGAAGAAGAGGCCACAAGCCAACAAATGAAGGTAGACTCTGGAAGCTCTAAGAGTCAAGGAAACAGATTCTTCCCTAGAGCCTCCAGAAGGAACACAGCCCTGCTGACCCACTTTTGGACTTCTGACTTCCAGAATATAATAGAATAACTTTGTATTGTTTTCAACCACTAAGTTGGTGGTAATTTGTTACAGCAGCAAGAGAAAACCAATATATTTACTCTTTCATCTATCCATCGAACATCTACGCCACATATCATTTCGTATGGATTTACTAAGAGCCTGCTTTGTGCCAGGCCTAGTATTATATGCTAAGAATACAATAATGAATAAGATCCAATTATTGTTAGGGGAGGTATGATGGGGCAAGGGAGAAGGCAGGAGTCCTGAAACTTGGAATTGTTAAGGGCTGCTGTCTAAAGTTGAGGCTGTTTTCTGTAGATAATGCAGAGCCATTGAAGGTCTTTGCCTTATTAGTTCATGACTGGATCTTTGGCTGCCCTAATATGGAAGTGGACTGATGCTCTAGCAGGAAGACACACCAGGCTGCTTGCAATATCTAGGTGAGAAATGATGAAGGCCCGAACCGTGGGAGGGCAGTCAGGAAGTGCATGTGATAGTATCTGGGTGATATTTCAGAGGTAGAATTGATGGGATTTTGTGATCAATTAGATACTGTGCCTGAGAGGCAGAATCCAAGATGACTCTGCTCCAAGATGACTCTGAGAACGGGTGACTCTAAGCTCAGTGCCTGGCACACAGTGGATAAGAAACAATTGTCTTGAATTGAATTGTGTGGCAAGAAGACAATGGAGTAGATCATCACTGGGAGGGAAGGATGATGCCACTGAATCTGAATAGTGGAGGAAAATAAATAGAAGAGTAAGTGTGTGTGTGTATGTGTGTGTGTGTATGTGTGTGTGCAGGATGCTGGGAAAAGGATGTGAAATGTGTGCCCTGTTAGCCTGTATGATTTTTACTGCTCAATTTAAGCTTTTGTTCTTTAAACTAGAACCGTGTTCAGAGAGAGAATTTAGAAAACTACAACCACACTGAAGATGTCAGATTTCTCTCAATGGCAAGTTTAGCTACTGTTTTGATCTGAAATGGTTTTGGGCAGGAGAAGGAGAGTATGTTGTTTGGGTTGATTTTTGGTGCATTTGCTGTATCATTCTGGAACGAAGGCAGTGTCTCTGTTTTCTTCCTCTACCCATTCCCCTTTGCTACGGGCAAGCCTTGTGTATACACCCAGGACTGGACTGTGTCTGGTACTGTGTGGGGTTATTTGCACCCCCACCCCTGCCCAAGACCCCTTGCAGTGACCACATGGTGGTGGAGGTTCACTATAGTGAGAGGGCACTTATGATCTCTGCTCCTCAAAGTGGCATCCTGGTTCCACCACACTGATGGAAGGATGTATACAATTATTTCGCAAAGGCCCTGAAGCCCTTGTGTCCCACCAGCTTTGCTCTGTGGCATATTGACTGTGTCCCCAAACAGTCATGTAGGGCCTTTGGTGGGTGGACGAATCTCTTCTTAGATTCGCATTCACATAGAATATTATTCTAAGAGATATTAACTGTGACTCTGTAGCCTGAAGGAAGGGGAAGACTCTTTCAGTCGAATTAGTCTGGAAAATGCTGGGTTGAACAGATGTACTTAAGTCTGCAGGACTTCCCAGAAGCTTTACTTTACAGATATACTCTGTGAATGTCTGAGAGTGAGATAAAGATTTTCCTAAACTTATTTGACTCCAGAGCACTATAAACATTATGTGGCAAAGAGCTCCATGCAACAGGGTTTAGAAAGGGTGGTCCTACAGAAGCAGCGGATGTCCAAGATGTTCTCGTGTGCCAGGCACACTCAGCAGGAGGCCACAGTAATGACATTTAGCCATTATCCATCTTCACAAAGCCTCCAGTGGACATGAATCACTAAAGATAGACTGAAATGGTAATTGGACCAATCTTTTTGTTCTGACATTTTTAGTTTGGATTTGAACTCACTTCGCTGATGAGCCAGGATACAGTTATAATCCATAGCTACGAATATCATCATTCCGTATCTTTAAAAAAAAAAGATTTACTTATTTATTTGAGAGAGAGAGAGTAAGCACGGGGAGCGGCAGAGGGAGAGAGAGAATCCTCAAGCCGACTCCCTGCTGAGTGCAGAGCCTGATGTGGGGCTCGATCCCAGGACCCTGAGATCATGACCTGAGTCAAAAATAAGAGTCAGCTTCTTAAACTACTGAGCCACCCAGATGCCCCTCATCATTCTAGATCTTATCATACTTACCATTTCCTTCCCCCACCTCTCAAAGGTCTTATAATAAAACAACCCATGCTGGTTTCCTTCTTAAAAATTGTTTTACAAATAATTTGCAGGGTACCTGGGTGGCTCAGTCGGTTAAGCCTCTGCCTTCGGCTCAGGTCATGATCCCAGGGTCCTGGGATCGAGCCCCGCATCGGGCTCCCTATTCAGTGGGGAGTCTACCTCTTACTCTCCCTCTGCCCCTCCCCCCTCCTCTTGCTTTCTCTCTCGCTCACATGCTCTCTCTCTCAAATAAATAAATAAACAAAATCTTTAAAAAAAATACTTTGAAAACACTAGGTAACTTTCTCTGGATATTGGAGCATAATACAATAGTGTCTTGTTATTTATGTTCTGTTTTTCTTAATCCCATGTGGCTACAAATGCACAGTATTTTGTAATTTTCAGGGATTTTTATCATCTAGAATTTCATTTGATCCTTGAAACAACTTTGTAAGGAGGAGATGATGAAATCACATTGTCTCAATCTGTTTGGGCTGCTATAACAAAATGCCACAGAATGGATGGCTTCTAAACAGCAGAAATGTATTGCTCACAGTTCTGGAGGCTAGAAGTTCAAGATCAGGTGCCAGAATGGTGGGGGTTCTGGTGAGAGCCCTCTTCTGGATTGGAGACAGCTGACTTGCTTTGTCCTCACACAGTGGAGTAGGTTAGGGATCGCTCTGGAGCCTCCTTTATGGGAGCACTAATTCCACTTATGACAGTTCTACCCTCCTGACCTAATCACCTCCCAAAGCCCCCACCTCCTAACACCATCACAGCGGGCATTAGGTTTCGACCTGTGAAATTTGGGAGGATGCAAACATTCAGCCTACGGCACCCTTTTTATATAGAAAAAGTGCGGCAAATAACATATTTGGATGCCTAGCTCGTGCCAGGGATTGAACTAAGTGTCTTACGTATATGAGCTCGTTTAAAGCTCTTATCAGCTCTCCGTATTAGGACGCATTATGCTCATGTTAGAGATGAAGAACTTGAGGCTAAGGAAGTGAAGAACTTCTCCAAGGTCACGGAATTTATACAAGGAGGTCTGGTGTTGAAACATGTTTGTTTAGCCCCCAAATCCCCTCTCCTTCCATAATGCCATCCTGAAAGACAAGGCTGAGACCAAGGGCAGTGAAGATGGCCCACGTTCACACAGGGAGTTTGGGAAAGTGCTAATTCACTTGACTTTTAGTCCAAGGGCTTCTCTTCTACATATTTTTGCCAGGTCACTGGAGGGCATTTTCAAGAATAAGTAATGATCTGTGAAATGTCGCTGACAGCGACAACAATAACAACCCAAAGAGAGCAATGGGGAGGAGAAAAAATGCTGGGGCTCCAAGTCTCCCGCCCGCCCCTCCACAGCCTTGGAGTCGCAAAGTAGAAGTGAGCCTGCATTTCTAAGAAAAATGCCACCCCAACTTTGTTCTCTTGTGTCACACAGATTAACAGGCTGGGACAGCTGCGATAGAAAGAGGGAGTTTGGGCTCTCCTCACCTCTTCTTGTCAGGACCAAAAAGAAAATAGCGGAAATTCTACCCTCCCGCGGGTCTGCCACTGTTTCCACTAATCAGATGCACGCGATTCCGTGACCGTTCGCGGGGGTTCCCCTGTGGGCGAATCCCTGGGCTGGTGCCGTGCGGGCCGCAGGGGAGGTGAGTGGGGCACGTTTTCTCAAAGCGTGCAAGTCTGAATGGAGGGGCTGGGTGTGAAAAGCACGACTGAAGAGGTACAAACTGCCGGGAAAGCCAGAGGCGAGGCACTTAGGGGGATGAAGAGGGAGTCTTGGGCATTTAGCGCACATAATGTCCGTGGTCATCACTCCAAACAATTGCTGAGGGTGTCCTGCTTGCATTTACCACGTCCTCCGTTGGTGCAGTGCCTTGACTCTGTAGCCCCTAAAATGCAACCACCGTGGGGCACACTTTTTTTTGCCACTTTCCCAAGCCCACAGCCCTTTGAAAGCTGTCCTTGAAACCAGGTTGGAACACAAAGGTAGTTATGTTTCTTTAACCTGGTTGCACCCTGAGAGCTCCTTGACCCGCACCCCACAAGACAGTGAATCGTGAAGCCAAAGAGAAGGTGGCCTGGTCTGTATGGTGTTGCTGAGTTCCTGCCCTCCTCCCGGGGGCTGGGAGTGTCTGCATTCATCTTCTGCCTCTGTTTCCCAACTGTCCCTTTCCCCTAATGCAGTGGTGGGCAGGGTGTGAGCTTGGGTCCTGTGCAGGGTCATTGCTGGTGGGAATCATGCAGGAAACCCTTCTGCGTCAGTCCTTGTTCATTCAGGCTCTGCGGGCCGGGCAGAAAAGAGAGGGGTCCAAAGGCGAAGCTACTGGATGTGCTCCATCTTGGCTAGCAGGAGCCAAGGTGGCAGAACCTATCTCCGCCATTTTGGATTATTTTATTACTCATGTATTCGAGTCTTTGCTATTGAATGAGGATCTGTAGGTCAGGACTGACTTCAGTGATTAACAAAAACTTTGAGGATGACAAAGGAAATACAGAAAAGGGCTTAGGCTTCTCAAAGAAGAAAAGGCACTTTATAAATCCAAGGCAGTTACAGTCTCTTGGGTGAAAAATTCCAACGGGCTCATTCGCATTGGCCGCACTTACATGAGCCAATGCCCAGCGATTTCCCCTCTTGCACATTTAGGCTTCCAGATCATTAGGCTGAGAGAAGCAAAAGTGCTTCCCTGGAGGAAACCCAGAGTCACTGCTCCACTATTCTCCCAGCCTTGCCATTGATTCAGGGAATCTCTGAGAATCTCTGGAAGGGACTTCAAAAATCATTTAGTCCAGCTGCCAGTGTATTCCCTCGATAAGCAGACAAGTGGGAATATAAAGTAAAAGTGCAGTTAATTCTCAATTATTTGGATATAGATTATCCACAGGCATAGAGTGCAAAATTTGTGTCTTTGGAGACAGTGATCGGGTATCTTCTTCTCTGTTCCTTCTCCAAGCTAAACAATCACAGATCATGTTAGCGGTCCTTAGAGGACTGATTTCAAACTTTGGAAATCACATAAATTGAAGCCATCTTCATCTCACTAGGTTGAAGCTGCCTTCATTTTCATTCCAGAAACTTTTGGCTACCCCCGTTCAGAAGGGACTGACTGCATCCGAAAAGGGAGGACAGAGGAATTACTCTCACTGAGATTACCCTTCAGCTCCATCCCAGAACCAAGAGACTCTGCTAACTGCTATTTGCCATAATGACTAGCAATCACGGCACAATCACGGAAATGAATTAAATTATTAATTTCAATAGCACCCCACGGTGCATTTATAAATTCCACCATCTGGGGAACATAAATATGGAGGTCCACATTCTAAACTTGGAGGCACGGTGCTCAGTGCCAAGGGCTGTATCTTTGAAGGCAGTAGAGATTTTTCAAGATACTGTATGTGGAGCAGCAAGCTGTGCATTTGAGAGAAGGCTCTGTCCCTGGGTCTCTGTTAGCTTTACCATTTATTTAAGGTTCTCTTTGCTCTTAATTTTTAACCAGTTCTTATCTTAGAGACCCAGTGCATTGAAATCCACAGGATGGGAAATAAAATAAACCTCAGACTTGAACTATTGAGTTCTTCATCCCCTTTTCTCATTGAATTTCCTTTTGTCCTCCCCCAAAGTCTCTTACTGACTAGCTTCAAATATTTAAATCTGTGTGTTAATAAGTTCTTCGTACTGAGACAGCTATTCTTGGGTTTTGAATGTTTTCAAAATCCATTTAAAGCTTTAAGATAATTGTTTCTGAAGCATGGGGGATGGAGGTCCAGGAGTGGTGTGTAACCTACTCTAATAAAAGAGATTTCACTTTCCTTCCTTATGTGGAACCATTTGACCAGATGTTGGGGTTCAGGAAGCCTTCCCTGTTTGCCATCTGTGACATCCCCAAGGGCCAGGGAGAGAGGGGCACTTCTAAAGACCATATGTAAATGACTTCCATGGAGCCCTGCAGGGGCACTTCTTCCTACTATGGATTACCAACTCAAAGCCAAGAAACAGCCCAGACCTCAGTCACTCTGCCAGTTTCCTAATATCCACAACTGGGTTTCTAATCAATGAGTTCACTTAAGAAGCAGAAGAAGAATGCATATAGCCTTCTACAGGATAAATAATACTATGGCATCGGTGGTGGTGTGCAGCTCTTGATCTTTTAGCTCTCTGTGTATATGGGGCTTTGAAACAATTTGGGAATCTTGAGCTAGCAGATGATGAAGATGACTGTTGAACAGTAGAGCTGTTCATTTCAATGCTTCTTCCTGGGCACATCGACCCAGACACAGCTCAGTCCGTTCCGTAAATTAAGGTGGGCCTGCAGGCCAGTGATTTCCAGTTGAAACTGAGGGTCCCCTCTCAAGGTCTCCCCCTGGCTCCATGCTGCCACCACCAGTGCTGATGTTCACTGGCTTCAGTATGTGAGGTTAAGTGAAAGTATTTGGGGATGGGATGTTTTTGCAACTGTCTGGCAGGTGGGTTCCCTTGAATTCCCTGTAGCGTCAAACATCAGGGTAGCTTGGGATATGGTGATCTGAAGCTTTGGGAATAGGTGGTTTGTGCCTAATTCGATTTTCATTTCTTCGTTGTTTTAGATGCCGTTCTCATAACATAGCCAAATTAGCTTATTATTAGCCATTTACAACAAGAGAATAAACAGAAGCAGCGATCATGGTGGGTTTGCATAAAACTGCTGATCTTCATGGCAAGGTCCTTGCCAATAGCTTCCCTTCCCGTCCCTGGAGTGTAAACATTAATACTCATCAAATTTGAGGAGCTGGATCTCTAGGGGCTCCCATGTCCTGGGCTTATTAATGACAGTGAAGGACCCCAAATCAGTGATTTATGCAGTTGAGCCACAGGATCCCCCACCTCTGTAGGAGTTAGTAGACTGGAATAATTACAGACTAAGTAGTGATGATAAGGAGGAAATGTAGTGTAGTTGGAGTTAGTGGCCTGAGAAAACCAACTGTTTCCACCCTCAGGAGCGTATGTTTGCTGTTATAAAGGGGGAAGGATCGAAGCAAAGAGAGCTTCCCTCGATCTGTATGAGTTCAGTAGCTGGGAAAAACTATGCAAAGTTATCATTAAAAAAAAAAAAAAAAAAAAAACCAGGACATAATAAACACCAAGACTATTCAGCATCTTGCTCCCTGCTCCCAACAGTGGGAAGACAAACACTTGGCACAGTTTCTGAGGTGAAAATCTTGAACAGTACCGCTCTGCTATCAGAGCTGGTGAGCCTGGAGGGGCCAGTGTAACTTTGCTTTGGGGAGCCTGAGTTTGCTTCTGACTCACACATCAGAGGAAACCTCTCTCACGCAGAATTGAGCGGCTTACTGTCTTAAGGTGAGCCTGTCACAGCTCTTGGTAACTGCAGCTCTTCTTTTCTCTCTGGGTGTCAGAGTGGTTCACCCTAAACCACCAGCAGCTTTACATTAATGAGCTGAGCTCCTCTGAGACCCAGGTCAAGTGGCCTGCCCAAGGCCATGATGGAGGGCCTGTGGAGACTGCAGGCCCAGCAAGCATGGCTTCCTGCCAGACAATACCTTGCCCCTACAGTCTCCTTGAATCTCGCTACCTCGATAGACACACCATCTGACACTGCCCTGCAGTGAATAAAGGAAAAGAAGAAACCAGCATTTTTTTCTGAGATGAAAGCATATGGTGCTATCAAGGAGGGGAGGCGGGGAGAAGGAAGCCTGGGAAGATTCAAAAGTGTGTTGGTTATACCTGTAAGGGACACGTCGTATCAGACAGAAGCAAAATGTTTTCTCGCTTCTTGGGCAATGTCTACACAGCCCTTCACCCCAGGAAGGGAGAATGCCTGCCTGAGTGAGGACCAGCTCTAAATTGACTGGCACTTCTTGTTCAAGGGTAATTGTTTACCCAGGGGACAACTTTCAGGTGAAATTTTCTTTATAATAAGATTTGATAGCCAATTTAATTGGTCGCTTGGGCCACAGGCTAGAGAAACCACATAGCCCTATGAAGAATTCTTTAGGGAAATCTAAATAAAATTCAGAAAATTCAGACATCGATCCCTCCTAACTAAGACGGTGTCTAGAAGGGAAGAGGAAATTGACAAACATCAAAACAAGATCTTTGTAGGACTCACCATTCTTCTACTCAGGTGCTTCCTGAGTTTTTCATGAGGGAAGCATTATCAGATTTTGCTGCTTGCTTCTTTAGGGATCCGTTCTGAGGAGGTCTGGAAGAGGTAGCATTCCTTTGCACGGGGCCAGTTGCCCCAGGCCCTGCCCAGCTGCCCTGCAGGCTAAGAGCAGTATCTCCTAGCACACCTGTAACCCCTTCATGGCACCTGGCTGGGTTGTGACACATCTTTGAGGAAGTGCTGCTCTTCTCTATTGGGAGGCTCTGCGAAAGGAGAGTGACCCTGCTTTACTCATACCTCCAAATGTCCAACTGCAAGCTTGTCCCTGATGCTCCAACTTTAGGGCTGCCTCCAAAGCTCCCAAGAAACTAATCGCTGGAGTCTTCTTCTTTAGGGAAATTGAGTTACATACAATTTCTTTGGGACTTGCCTGAGTGATTCTACATGGTCATTATTGGGTATTCCTGGGTATCATTGGATAATCTTTGTGATTATCATGTGAATAGGTCAGGCCCACCCACACCTCATGGTCATCTCTGGCCCCAAGCAGGGGCAGGGCTAATCCGCTTCTGAAGAAGGATAACATAATATGGAGCTGCCCCCAACCAGGCCTAGATCCTATCCTCTCATTGTCCACATGTTATGTGTTTGCTTGGATCTCTGATGCTTGCTCCCTGACTCTTTCAGATAGGATTCTCTAGAGAATAGACTCTCAGTCAGAGAGTTGTGTGTATGTGGTTTACTGGGGATTAGTCTCAGAAACAACATCACTTCTTGGGCAATGTCTACACAGCCCTTCACCCCAGGAAGGCAGAATGCCTGCCTGAGTGAGGACCAGCCCTAAATTGACTGGCACTTCTTGTTCAACGGTAATTGTTTACCCAGGGGACAACTTTCAGGTGAAATTTTCTTTATAATAAGATTTGATAGCCAATTTAATTGGTCGCTTGGGCCACAGGAAGCAAGACTGGATAGAGGGGCAAGGGGAACTGTGATACAGTTATAACAGGGGATTGGCCAACTTCACAGTGAGCTCTAGGGCTGGGATGGCCTTTCAGAGTTGTCCCAAATTGAGGCAAGTGTACCAGGAATTTTGTACTTCCTGATCCTGAGTGAGCTAAAGGAGTTCAGCAGAAGCCAGTCAATATGGCAGCTCTTAGCAGTGGATGGGGGCTGCTGGAGAAGGGTTGCATTTTCAGTGAGGTGGCTCCCTGCAGTTGAGGGAAATTCCCAGAGAGGAACCCAGCTGTGAACTCTTGGGAACTACCTCACAGTTGTTGGTGGGAATAAATGTCTTGGGTCTTTGAGAGAGAGAGAGGAGGACCACGTGTGTGTGTGGGGAGGGGAGGCTAGTGGCACTGTGTGTGTGTGTGGCTGGGTGGCACACCATGGCAAACACTAGAGCCACCCTTGAGCCTCTCAGATATACTTCATTTGTCTAGTAAATTTGCCCAGTCTGGGAATAGCTCCTGCAAGATTTTGGATGGCCTCTTTGAGCTAATTAATTAATTAATTTAAAGATCTTATTTATTTGTTGGAGAGAGAGAGCACATGAGCAGGGAGAGCAACAGGCAGAGGGAGAAGCAGACTCCCTGCTGAGCAAGGAGCCCAATGCGGGACTCGATGCCAGGACCCTGAGATCATGACCTGAGCCGAAGGCAGACACTTAACCGACTGAGCCACCCAGGTGTCCCGACTCTTTGAGAAAGTTTACAAGATTAAGAGGAATGGGACAAACTAGTTCCACTATTACAGCTGGTCTTCAGGCCATAACTGGCACTCATCATCTTTGTCCTCTACTATTGATTTCCTATTTTCCCTTAACATCTGCACCTTTGCCCTCAGTTGGCACCTAAGTCTGGGTGGTCATCAGACCATGACTTGCTGGCCTTATCTATTTGCCATCAAAATTAGGCAGGAGAGTATCAGAAAAGTTCTCCAGTGGGTCAACTGTGTGCCAGGTATATTTTTTCTGCCCCTATTGTAAGATTCCTACTTCCTCCTCTTGATCAAGGTCAATTATCCCTACCAGTATAGTGACTCCTTTTCTTGCCTGCTTATCTCTGGGCACAAGGATCCTGAAGTGACCACGTGGCAGTTGTAGCCTTAAGCTTTAAGGATATTTTTATTGCGTCCTTAATAAAAGCACCCCCACTCTGGGAACCAGAACCTCTAGACCCATAGAGCCTAAAGTTGTGGGATGGAAAACTTGGATTTCTCAAATGGGCCACCAGGAGTGATGGTGAGCAGGGCTAGTCCTGCTTCCATTTCTTGGTCCCCATTTCCATGAACTCTCCCTATCAGGGCACAGCACCATATAATAGTTGTTGATTTAAGATGTTTATCTCGTCCTGAAGGATGGTGTCCCATTCTTGCTGGTATCATCGTCAAGAGAGCACTTCCGCTGTGCCCTCAAAAAACTGTTTCATTGCTTTTCAGGTCTCCAGAGTCTGTGTGTTGTGATATTTCATAGGACCACTGGATCCTTTGTTTGTATATCTACTGCCACACTTCATTTTCTGTAAAGTAGTTCCCTTAGTCAGAGGTGACAGTGACATAATAAGTAACATATTAAGTGGATGTCAGTAGATTAAACATCTGTAGTCAAGCTGGCCAAAGCCTTGCAAGCAATATATATGTTGGCTTCAGTCACTAAGAATTGCTACCCCATCCAGGGTGAAAGTGATCCATTTTGATCAATTCACCACCAAGTGGCTGGTTGGTCTTGATGAAAGATGATGCCATGGGTTGGCTCAGTTGGTTAAGCGCCTGTCTTCGGCTCAGGGTATGATCCTGGAGTCCCGGGATCGAGTCCCGCATCGGGCTCCCTGCTCAGTGAGGAGCCTGCTTCTCCCTCTGACCCTCCCCCCTCTCATGTACTCTCTCTCATTCTCGCTCTCTCAAGTGAATAAATAAATCTTTAAAAAAAAAAAAAGAAAGAAAGAAAGAAAGATGATGCCATGTAAGGGACTCGACACTAGTCTTTGTGAATGTTGAGTTGGACATTTGGCAGTGACAAATAAGTTGGCTTTGGTGAGTGGGAGCCCATACTTTAGGGCCTATGCATGCCTTCTATTCCTGTCACAATGGCTATCCCATTTGTGAACCCATCACACCAGGATTAGGGTGACTAGTGATAGTGGCTGGCTGACATCGACTGGCCTGGTTGTTATGTTTAGTTGATTATTTAGTTGGCTATTTATTCCGTGGAGGTTACTCTCTGATGGGCATTAACATACTGTAAAAAGATTTTCATATTCCGTGCCCTCTCCTAGAGATTCACGTTTCTCAATTTCCTTGTCTCTAATCTTCTCAACTTCTTCATTCTAGGGCCCTGTCTAGCCAAGCCATTCACCACTACTCATGGGTCTAGGTATATTCTAACCTCAGATGACTTTTCTTTACATATACAATTTATGATCACATATGACAACTACAGCTTTGCCTATGGGAAAGATTTCTCCTTATTGCCGAAGGCCACCAGTTAATGGAACTGTATAGTTCATCAGGAGTGCATTTGTAGCTTGCACGTACATATGGAGCCATCCATAAACCAAGTTTGGCTTTTTCTCACCTCCATCAGGTGGTCATAAGGTGCCTCCCATGTGGTCATAGATGTGAGCTGAAGGCAAATGCCATAGTAGTGGATGACATGGGTTTCTAGGCCATCTGCTTTTACAGTTTATACTGTCTGACTCTGCTCATATCTGATGCTGCATGTCCTACTTCCATCTTACAATCGATGGCTTTTGTGTCTGATCAAACTTTTATGACTTGGGGGTCCAATAAAACCCTCATGATGGGTAGCTCTGGCTGCATGGCCACATGATGTCTTACGGTCAATGCTCCATCTCTCCCAGGGTCCAATAGCATGCAAGGAACTCTTTTTTGAATGGTATTTAGTTCTTTGGTATAGATGGCATACCCTTGCTTCAGAAACCTAGGGTTCTACATCCTGATTCTTCTTCTAGGGTTTGCCATATACTCTGCACAACACATTTTGATACCATAAGATCCAATAGGTTGTATAGAACAAGTGGCAGGCCTCTTGTACCTCAGTCTGAACCTGCTGCAGGTCCTTTCCTTCTCTGTGCCCCACTCAAAGCTGTGTGATTTATGCTGTGGCTTTCTAATTTCTATATCAGCAAGTTTAAACCACTCTGTTTGCTACATTTTAGATGACCCACCTGCCTCAAATTATTACTGATCAACATCCCTAGTCTCTCATCGGCTGGCCTCATGCCATCTAACACTACTCTCTCCCCTTAGTTGAAGGCCTTTGCTCATTGTGTTTCTCTTGTCAGACTTACCCTTTCTTTAGCTTTATCCAATTTCTCACTTTTCTACATAAAACCCTACCTTCACTATGAAGACTTCTTGACTTTTTCTGACAAGTCATGTCTCTCTTCTCAGCAATCCTAGGGTATCTAGAGGTGCATCAATGCAAGTTGACACTAACATACCTATTATTGCATAATGCTTGCCCCGTGCTTCATGTTCATTAGCTGTTTTTACCCTAAAATTAAGAGCTCTTAGGTAAGGGGTCCAAATCTTCTTACATTTTTGGTAGGCACACAACTAGTACTCTTGGTGAATACTAGCTGATGGAGCTATTCTCTCCTTATCCCTCAGCCAAAACCATCTAGGCTAGTAGCACCACCTGATATATACTCCGAGGGCTGAGGATACACTGGAGTCCACACTTATCTTTTCTATACCAAATCCAGAAAGACTCTATACATTGACAAACTTATCAACATTTATGTAAGCTCATGAATTGTTAGTTGTCCCATCAAATTGTTTCAATTCGGAAATTTTGCCTTCTTGCTTGGCACAGTAGCCTGATCATGCCACCAATGTGCTTCACGTAGGAAGCCTGTTAGATCCTGCCTGGTTCTCAGCCTCTTCATCTCATGTCAAGTGTCCTAGACACCATTTACTAGGCACGTCCTTCTCCCAAACTCTAGGTCAAATCTTAAGTTTACCCATAAAAGATCAAAGGAACTACAGCAGTTGTTGTGACTCAAATGCCCCAGACTTTGGGCTAGAAAGCTAAATAGTTGACCTTGGCCTTATTTCAGAGATGTTTGGGTCTGAGAGCAGGATCCTCTTTGTGCTCCCTATCTCAGAAATGCAACCAATACTCCAAGATCTGTCTTATTGAGTGAGGGTTTACATCACCTTGCACACTTCCCAGATTCTCCCGGCCTCTCTGGGCCTCCTGGTGTCGACCTCAACTGGATTTACCCAGTAAAGTAACCCTTTTTAAGTCATATGAAGTCTCTTGACACCAGTTTTTGCCTAATTTTCACCTACTACCTGTTGGATTCAATTTCTTTCAAGCCTGTTGTAGAATCTGCCCTTTTGCCTACTCTAATATTGAAGTGGGGTTTGTCCTGAACTTCATCCTTCTCAGGTTGCCCTGGGCTTTTATATAATTGAACCATATCCTAGGACATGATAAGAGCAAGTGTCATCAAATTCAGATGGTTCAACAAGAGGTGCATTGGCAACTTGACAACTAAGACCAGACCTGAAGAGAGAGGACAAGCAGGGAGAGTTGAAGGCTGTGGCTGAACCCTGGGAGAGCAGCACAATGAACAGGCAGTGTGACAGGCAAGATGGCAAACCAGGAGCAGTTCAAATGGGGACTAAACTCAAACCAGGTGTCAGGGCATGGTGTCAAGGGGTGGAGGCAGAAGTACAGGTAGAGGCAGAAGATTCCTAAAACTACATTAATGCTGATGTTATGGCAAGTGCTAGGTGAGTGTAGGGTCGAGTCAGAACTCAGAAAGAAAATGGAGGCATGAACCCAGTTACGTAGTCCAGGCCAGTATTGTAGAGAATGCCTTAGTGAGCACTCAGGTTCCCAGGACTCTTGCCAAGACTTCAGATACCGTATCCCTACTGTCTGAGAGGCTGAGATGCTGAGATGCTTTCTTTTCTGGTAAGGCAGTTAGGATAGACTATGGAAAGAAACAACCCCAAACTCTCCATGGTTAAAATAACAAAGGTTGATTTCCTGCTTACCTTATCATCAAGAGGTGGTGGCTTAGGGCAGCTCTGCTCTGTGCTCTGTGAAGTGATAGACATCACTTCAGATCCCAGGCTGATGGGGTGCCATCCTTCCTGAGGGAAGGATGATGAGCCTCATTTGGAGGCTCAGGTTTGTCTCTGAGTTTGTCACTGTCAAGTCTAGAGAATTGAATATAAGCAATCAAATGTTTTGGACTCATGATCACATTTCATTGGCCTGAATGACTCACATGGGCATACTTCAAAGGGTAGAACTCTGTAATCTTCCTATACCTGGAAGTAGAGGAGAATGGGATGTTGGAACACTAGCAATGCCTATCGAATTGAGTCAGAATCAATTTATAAATTGGACTTCGCTATGGCTGTGAATTGTATATATATATGCTTGGTGGAAGGCTGGGGGACACTTCATTGTTGTCTCATACTGGGAAGAGTAGAATAGAGGGGAAGAACAGGTTAGCTGTATAAAATCCACAGAGTTAAAAATCCTCTATAAAGTAAAATATATTCTGAAATATAGGCACAGTTTGTAGTCTGGAACCATGATTCATCTTTGGATGGGCCAGCTCTACTTCTGGGCATGTATCTTCTCATCCATTGCTCTTAGTGAACAAGGACAATATAAACTAAACCCAGCCATCAGAATTGGCTATTATTCTCCAGAGGAGGAGATGTTTCTACAATGAACTGTCCATGCTCTATCTCTACCTGTTCTCATTATGTAAATCACATTATATGTAAGCTGGGTGGCCCTGCCTAGGGTGGTGGCCCATGGTAGAGATAAGCCCCATAACTGGTCTGGAAACTGAGCCATCTTCTTTGGTTTTATTAGCACCATGCATTGACTGACCAACACACTCTTTGTATCCTGAGAACTTACTGAAATCGTTTCAGCTTTCAAAAAAAAAAAAAGGAATACAACTAATTGGATGTCATTCAACTAATTTTAAAAAAATCTTTAAAACGTATATACAGGGGCGCCTGGGTGGCTCAGATGGTTGAGTGTCTGCCTTCGGCTCAGGTCATGATCCCAGGGTCCTGGGATCGAGTCCCACATCGGGCTCCCGGCTCAGCGGGAAGCCTGCTTCTCCCTCTCCCACTCCCCCTGCTTGTGTTCCTGCTCTCGCTGTCTCTGTCTCTGTCAAATAAATAAATAAAATCTTTAAAAAGTATATACATATGCAGACTCGTGCACACAGAGACACATACACAAATTTGCTACCTTTCAGAACAAGGAAGTTGTACTTCACAGTTTAAGAACCACTTTGAGGAACCTCTATACTACCAGAGAGTAACAAGAGTCATTTCAATTGTAAAATCCATTGTGGAAATATCTCTGCCATAGACCCCTCAACTCTGTTCGTAGGCAGAGCTTCAAGTGTCAGGACTAACAGTGTGGAAGGGTTTCAAAGAGGAGTCTAGGGGTGGGGGATCACAACTGCAGAAGATTCAAGTTGGATCTGACGTGAGCATCTTTGTGAGAAGCACACTCCAGCACACTCTAGCAGATCCATCCCAGGATGATGCTCCCAAAGCCTTCATCACCTTCCAGCCTGAAAACCACCCTGACAGCAATTCTTGCTAGACACAGCCATGCAAGGAAGGAATATTCTTAGAAATTGCTTGTGGATGTTCATACTGTGTTTATTTGACTGGAGAAATGTGTCTTCTTAATGACCAGCAGTTGTGGGCTTTTTGTGGCTCCAGGTGAAGAGGTGACTTCCGTCTTTGATTCAGTGTTCATAATTGGGCTGTCTGTTAGCAGAAGTGGTAAGAAAACAATGCTAATGAGGTCAAGGGTTCAGTGCCCATGTGGGTCAGTTAGCTTTCCTTTGTTCTTTGGCCAAAAGTCTGCACAGGCTTACCTTGTTTTATTTCTTCACTTCATCACACCTCGCAGATATTGTGGGGTTTCTTTGGGGTTTTTGTTTTTGTTTTACAAATTGAAGGTTCAAGGCTTCAGTGGAGGAAGTGACTGTAGACGTGGTGGAAATAGCAAGAGAACTAGAATTGGAAGTGGAGCCTGAAGTTGGGACTGAATTGTAGTCTCATTGTAATCTCATGATCATCCTTGAACAGATGAGTAGTTGCTTCTTATGGATGAACAAAGAAAGCAGTTTCTCGAGTTGGAACCTACTCCTGGTAAAGATTCTGTGAAGATTGTTGAAATGACAGCAAAGGATTTAGACTATCATATAAACTTAGTTGATAAAGCAGCAGTGGAAGGGTTGGAGAGGACTGACTCCAATTTTGAAAGACGTTCTACTGTGAGTAAAATGCTATCAGAAAGCATTATATGCGGCAGAGAAATCATTCGTGAGAGGAAGAGTCAATGGATGAAGCAAACTTCATTGTTGTCTTATTTTAAGAAATTGCCACAGCCACCCCAGCCTTCAGCAGCCACCACCCTGACTGGTCAGCAGCCATCGACCTCAAGGCAAGACCATCCACATGCAAAAAGATTATGACTTGCTGAAAGTTCGGATGATGGTTACCTTTTTTAGCAATACAGTATTTTTAAATTAAGGTACACACAGTTTTTTAGACATGATGCTGTTGTATACTTACCAGACTACAGGATAGTGTAACCAAAAAAATCATTTGATTCACTTCACTGTGTTATTCGCTTTATTGAGACGGTGTAGAACCAACTCCGCAATATCTCCAAGGTTTGCCCATAGCCTCTGTGTCCAGCGACTATGAAGACAATAGTGATTGGGAGAGAGTAAGGGAAGGTAGATCACTCTTTAATCTTAGACCTTCTGCGATGAAGAACAACTCTAAGTTCATGTCGTTTTGCAGCAAAGTCACCTTCAGGGTTGGAGGACTGCCCGTTAAGAAGTAGTAAGGAAAATGAAAGGTATAGTTCCCCGGTGGTGTTACGGAGTCTGAAGCTACAGGATTAATGCTTACAGCTAGAGCATCAGCTTGGTCATTTATGCCAATTAAATGAAAGCAGCAGCGGACATATTATTATTTACAGACAATTTTCCATTTATTAGCCAAAGTTTAAAAAATTTCTAGACATTTGTGTATGGAGTTAAAGCAGATTGGTATGAGTTTCATGTCTTCTTTTTTTTTTTCTCAGTCACTATCAATTGGAGATTCAAATGAATGATGACATGCTCATAGATAGCTGGAAAGAGAAGGCCTGAATATTCCCACAAGTAGGGCTCAGCCCTCGTAATCACAATTCATGGTTCCCCCTGCTATGCACAGTTTTCTCAGAATTACTTCGGTAATGCTATGTGGCAACATAAGTCAGAGTAGGCACTAACCAAGAATGGTGGAAAAACTATGGGCTTCTAAGTTGATCTTATGACTCCTTAGCTCTGTGTGTGTGTGTATGTGCACCTGCATCTTTGGGAAAGCTAATTAATGGCTTTGAGCCTCAGTTTCCTTGCTTGTAAAATGGGGATATTAATGTTTATCTCATAGGGCTGTTGGAAGAATTATATGATAGAATATATAGTCCACTGTGGTAACTGGCAAATTGCAAGTGTTTTCCTTAATGACAAGAGTTCTTATTATCAACATTGCATATATTTATTTTAATTGTTTGGCAAATTTCCCCCACTTTATTGCAAAACCAAATGTGTAGAGCATCCATTACTAATACCTCCTTAGCAAATGCTGCTGATTGCCTTCCCATGTCCTTCAGCCCACCTGCATTCACCACCAGCCATGATAGACAGTCGACACCTTCCCACCTCAGGGATCTGGGTCTTTCCTCTTCTTTGCCTGAGGGCTGTCAAAGGCACTTACAAAACCTAGAAGCCTAAGAGTCTGTGCTTCTAGGGTCAACCTTAATCTCAACCAAATGAAAGATACCTGCCGTTAGAGTGATTCTGAGACATATTCCATATGGCTTCTCAGAAGATGCTCAGCAGGACTGACCTGAAGCTGTCCACAGTGCAAACCCTCACATTAATGCCCTTTTTTGGTTTTTACTTTTCTCCTTTCTCTGTCTCATTGTTCCCATTTCTTCACTTGTGATTCCTGGATTCACTTTGCAAACAAATTCCTAACCCCCAGTTGCTTCTCTCAGGGTTTTCTTTTTTTTTGGATAACTCAAACTTGAACACATACCTCATGAGGTTTTTATTTTTATTTTTAAATTTATACACAGTACACTTTATTTTTTGGTGTGCAGTTCTATGAGTTTTAACAATGTATATGTTTGTGTATGTACCACCACAATTAGGATACAGAGCAGTGTCCTCACCCTAAAAATTCCCTCCTACTGCCCCTTTAAAGTGAAACCATCCCCCACCCTCACCCATGGCAACAATCCCATATAGGTTTCCTTTCTCAGAATGTCATGCTGGGGGCTACCTTTTACAACTGGCTTCTTTCCTCAACATAATGCCTTTGGGATTCTTCCATGGTGCATGTGTTTCATTAGGTTATTCCTTTTCGTGGCTGAGTAGTATTCCATTGTATGGATGTATGACAGCTTGTCACTGAATTTGTTGAAGTACATTTGGATTGTTTCAGTTTTCTAAGATTATGAATTAATGCTGCTGTAAATATTCACATGGGTTTTCATTTCTCTAGGGTAAATACCTAGGAGTGGATTTGTTGAGTCACATGGTAAGCGTATGTTTCACTTTATAAGAAACTGCCAAATTTTTCCAGAATGGCTGTACAATTTTGCACTCCCACCAGCAATCTGTGAGAGTTCTACTTACTCCACATTTTTGCTTGCACTTGGGATAGCCATTATTTTTTTATTTTAACCATTCGCATAGAGATGTAGTGGAATTTCTTTGTGCTTTTAATTTGCATTTCCTTAGTGGCTAATGATGTTGAACACTTTTTTTTCATGTGCTTATTTGCCATAATATTTCTTCTTTGGTGAAGTGTCTATTTAAATCTTTTGCTTACTTTTTTGGGTGATTTACTTTCTTACTGTTGAGTTTTGAGAGCTCTTTATATATTCTGGATACAAGTTCTTTATCACATATGTAGTTTATAGATATTTTCTCCCAGTCTGCACCTTGCTTTTTCATTATCTTAATCACAGGGTTTTATACATGTAGTTCTTTGAAGGTGAAATAAACATGCTACATACATGTCAATTTGGACATGTAATATAGAGAAGTTGGACTTGGCATTCAGACACACTGGGGTTTGAATCCTGGGTAAGTTGCCCACTAGCTGCTTTGCCATGAACTGTCCTATGAGTTTCCTCATCTGTAAATGAAATAATGGTCAGGAGCTTAGCCCCAGGCCAGAACATTGTGAATATCCTGTAACTGTGAAGATTCTATTCATAACATGACATTCTTTTTCTTCTTTTAGCCTTTGCATAAACTTTTTTTTTTCTAGCTAGGATGACTCCTATTCCAGGGGCTTTGCTTGACACACCCAGTAGGGGCCAGACACCCCTTCCTGGTGCTCCCACCACCCTTTAACCACCTTCCGTCACTGTGTTTTAAGCACAATGAGATGTGAGCAGTGCGAGGGCCAGGCTAATGTCTTTCTCCTCAAAAAATAATTCCAGGTTGTGTTTGAGGAATGAATGAATAAATGAACCAATTCATCTTATCCTTTGTCTGGGAGTTCCCAGTAGACGTTCCTCGTAGTATTGCCAAATTCAGTCCCTTTAAGACAGCCTTAAACACCCAACATGGATGTCTGTGACTTACACCAGGACGCTGCGCGCGCTCCGCCAAACACTATATCTTTGACAAGTTGGATGCCGGATGGAGAAACTTGAATGCTCTGCATCTGTTTACTTTTACCACATGCCATAAAAATTAAAAATACATTGTACCACAAGTGCAGTATTTAGTGTTTCACTTTAATTACATTCAAGTGTGTTGCTAAATAGTCTTGAGAAAACCTTAATGACCAGCTGTTCTACCCTTTTCCCATATGTCAGAAATGGTTTCTGAAATCACATTCTGGGACAGTAAGGTTGTATAATTAGACAGTGTATAGTTAACACTTCTAGATTTTCCCCTTAAACTGTGGACCCTTTATGCTAACATATTGCGTGATTCTGCTGGTTTGGCGCGATGCAATTAAATGATGTGCCAAACAGCGATGGAGATCTGCAAACTCCATCAGAATTGTTATCATTGCATCATTATTTCTTCATATCTTTTTCATCGTCGGGATGGCATGCTTTTGTGTGTGTGTGTGTGTGTTATGCAATATTCAGCATGTTTGGCTGACGAATAAACTTAGTAAAGAGGGCTGTAAATTTTTAATATTCCCTTCATAATGCCATTTATCTTACTAGAATTAGATGTAAGAGTGGCTTTTGCATCCTTTCGAACAAAGAGCTATCGCTCAAACACATAGCAACCATTTAAGGAAACAAAAAAAGCTAAAATTCCCCCAGGTCGTAAGAGAAGCCAATATTTTTCTGTCACTTCTGGTGAGGAAATGGGGATCTTAGGTACCCCCAAACTGGATTTGGGAGATAGAAGAGGTTGAATTAAGACAATTGGTTATTGTGAAAATAAGTCATTACTTACTTGCAGTTGCTTGACTCTGAGCTTAATGAGTTTTTTTTGAAATCATAGTAATATTTTATTTGATTAAATTTGGCTAATTCTTTGATTTTTTGAGTTTAGACAGGAGACTGAAATAGAAATGCAAAGTAAGGAAATGGAAAAATTCTATCAACTAATAATATTCTTTGGCTCCCCTTCTTCTCCCCTAAAGAAAATACCCTTTACATTATCCCAAATCACAAGTCAAAAGTAACTCTGATTTCTGATTGAGAATTGCCCAGATAAATACATTAAGACCAAGTCCCAGCTGAAGCTTCCTTGAGTCCTTAAGCATCACATTCATTTTTTTAAAAAGGCTAAGAGAGATCTTTGCTGTTCTAAGACCAATTTCCAACATTTTTTTTCCTTCTAAGCCTGAATTTCCAAAGACTTATTTAGATGTAAGCACTGACAGCCATAAGCATGTTTTAAATCTTGCTTTGTATCCTTAGTTATAATGTTGTTCAATTAATATTCAGAATAATGGAAGTGATGTGCCGTTTTGAATACGACTTGAATACAATCCAATGCTTTGGGAAACTGACTCTCGAGAGGATTAATCAGCATTTAAAACTTGCATTAATAAAAATCTGATCTTCCCCCATGTGGCACACATAATACTTTTCGTTTTTAAACATTTAGTTTAATAATACGGCATCCTTTGTCCTGATTTTTAAAGGGATTTTAAAATTGAGCTCCTTCAGATCCATTCTGCCTTGACCCTTGTACATAATTAGACACTTGCAATTTAAAAATATAAGGATGCTCTTTTGCATGGTGCACTAAACTGGATTTCCATTATTGAAGAGAAGGGCAATAATGGATGACAACTTTGTACTTAACATTTCAGTTTTTTCCCTCTCTTTATATCCAAAGAGTTTTCAATCTTTCTTTAAAGCTCAATTATCCAAACCCAGTCCTCAAGAGAAAAAGAGCTAAAAACTATCTTTAAATAATGAAAAATTAGCACTCGTAATAGGATCTTTTGCTGGAAATGGTATATGTCAAACAATATTGATAATTAGTGGTCTCTTTTTATTTGTTTTTAAATAAGCATAAATAACACTGAGTTATTTACATTTAAACAAGGATTTGGAGTCTAAATTTAAAATAAAATGACATGATGGAGAGTGAACTGGGACACAGCGGACTAAGGGCTCTGTTTGGCTTCTAGCTAAATGGGAATGAAATCAATTTTAGAAACAGGGAAGAAAGATGATTGTGAAAGCAGAATAGGGGGGAAAAAAAAAACAACTGCTGTTTCATCCTCATCGGGTAATTGGTTGCTTTATAACCAGAAATCAAGTCAAGTGAGCGCGTGCTTCTGTAGGTTTTCTCTCTCTCCTTAGACCAGCGGCTTGCTCTCTGGCCCAGGGCCAGCTGCTTTTCCTCTGCTGAGACCCTGTCTGACACGGCTGACCAGAGGGAGAGAGAAAGGTCTTCGTGGTGCTAAAGGTGGCCCGGAAGGATTTTATTCTTCCCCTTGCATGATTTTAGAAAAATCTCAGAGCTTCTATGATGAAGCAGTAGACACCGCAGAGCAAATTCTTATCACTGCTGGGCCTTATTAGGTTTTTATAGCAGGCACAGCAAATGGTCAATAAATGCTTATTGAAAGAATCTCTTTAAAAGCCCTAATTAAGTGCCTGCCGGCCTGCCGTGGAGGGACCAGTTTCCGCTCCGGAGAGTTTTGCTCACCTGGCCACCTTTCCAACAGAGGGGGCACTGCTTTTCCTTGAGCGGCAGCCTCCTTTGGTCTTCTTCAAGTCCTGTAACTGCTCTGAGATGGGGAGTGGGGGTCACGCGAAGAAGGCGGCAAGGCTGTAGGGAAGGCCAGGGTCGCTGACCGCCCCCTGCCCCAAGGAGCACTAGGTACAGTGGGTGGGGAAATGCCTTCGAGGTAGGGACAGATAATCAAGAGAACAAAAGCATGTATTTAAGATACAACTGGACCGAGAAGTGCCTGCATCATAGACACACCTAAGGGCATATTCCATTAATGAGGATGTTACAAACATGAAGATCAAAAAACGGTGAAGTTTGATGGAAGCATTGGTGGCCACTGAATTTTACCCACAGACCCAGTACCTTTGTGCAGGTGATTGCGAGCTGGTTTGAATGGAGAGAGCATGAGGGCCCCAGCTCTGTCTTTCGAATAGGAAAGTGCCTGTGTTTCAAAGTCTCTTTCTCAGACTATGGAAAGGATTTTTGTTTGTTGGTTTGTTTGTTTTTCTTGCTCTGTAGTATTTTTCTCTCCACCTGTGGCTGTCAGGGCGGTAGGTGACAAAGTTGGGCCCTGGGCCCCAGGGGGTACCCTGCCCCCTTCTAGAGGGAATGGGACAATGAAGGTCTGCTCCCTGAAGACACTTTCTCAGAATCCTGGCATTTGGGGAATTTGTTTAGCTTCGGAGGGGGGGGGGGGGGCGGTTTTTACTCCCCCTTTTTTTGGGTCGGTTTTGGAACTTTTTTTTTTTTAAGATTTTATTTATTCATTTGAGATGCAGAGATACAGAGAGAGAGAGAGCATGAGCAGGGAAAGAGGCAGAGGGAGAGGGAGAAACAGCCTCCCTGCTGAGCCAGGAGCCCGACGTGGGGCTCGACCCCGGGATCATGACCTGAGCCAAAGGCAGACGCTTAACCATCTGAGCCACCCACGCGCCCGATTTTGAACATTTTAACAAGCTCAAGGCTTTTCTGCTCTTGGCTCAGGATAATCTTTCTAAAATTCAGACAAGATTAGGGCAGTTCCTTGCTTTAAAATGTAAACGACTTCCCTTAGCCTATTAAAAGAAAGCTCAAACGAACCATGAGAGACTAGGGACTCTGAGAAACAAACTGAGGGTTCTAGAGGGGAAGGGGGTGGGTGGATGGGTTAGCCTGGTGATGGGTATTAAAGAGGGCACGTACTGAATGGAGCACGGGGTGTTATATGCAAACAATGAATCATGGAACACTACATCAAAAACTAATGATGTAATGTATGGTGATTAACATATCATAATAAAATAAAATTAAAAAAAAAAAGAAAGCTCAAAGCTTTAGCATTACCACCCTTGCCTTCACTATCTGACCCCAGACCTCCCCTCAGGCTGTTATCTTTTCTTTTTCTTCCCCTATCCCCAGACATCTTGCCCTCGGGTCAGAGTAGCCTAGACATCACTCCTTAAACATGAGTGCTTTTTCTGACTCAGTGCCCCTGCTCAAATAATACCCCCTCCTTTACATTTTGCCTGGAGAGCTCCTACTTATCCTTCAGTGCCCAGCTCAAATGCTGCTTCCTCCCTATGGCTCTTCCTGGCTCCCCCAGTGCTCTCCAGGCTTCTGCCTCCTTCACCCTATCCCGCTCAAAGAGAATTAGTCACTCCTATGGCAGTGTTCCCCTGACTAGAGCATTTATCACTTAGGCTATGAGTACTTTTTGTTATTGTTTCTCCCACAATACTGTAGTATTATGCAAGAGTTGGAATACTGGTTCCAAAGTTGTTATTTCCTAAATGTTTGTTGAAGTGAATTTGCCCTTCAATACGCACGAAGTGTATTTCAAAATCTTAGAACTAAAAGAATATCAAATAGTTTATAGTTAAAAGTTGATTTGTTTTCCTTAAGTCTACCAAATATAATAATTATAAATTAAGAGCTGAGGGACGCCTGGGTGGCTCAGTCGGTTAAGCGTCTGCCTTCAGCTCAGGTCGTGATCCCAGGGTCCTGGGATCGAGTCCCGCATCGGGCTCCCTGCTCCGTGGGGAGCCTGCTTCTCCCTCTGCCTCTGCCTCTCTCTCTCTATCTCTCATGAATAAATAAATAAAATCTTTAAAAAAAAAAAAAAAATTAAGAGCTGAGACCAACCTTAGAATTTAAAAACTGTCTTTCAAAAGCTCTATATTTATTTTCTACGCCAGATCCTAAGATGCAGTGATACATCTAATAATCATAAAAATACCTATTTTTTTTCTGATCTCAGAAAAACTTAGAATGTAGGTAGATTAATTTCGTGGTGTAGACTGTATATCTAGTCAAACTCCCTATCTCCAACAAGAAGGGTGTTTGAATATGGATCTTTGCAAAGTATTTGATCAGATTCAAAGTAAGAATTGTATGGCTTGCAAGGCAATGTGAAATTGCATTGAAGGAAGTTTTCCGCACTCTGATGTCCATGGGAGAAGCAGTATTCTTCTGTTCATATCTGTGGTGGGGTCGGTCCCACACCCTCCAAAGTCACGATGTTTTCTAGGCAAGTAGATCTCAAGCCTAGTTGCCTGTAAGAATCATCTAGAACAGGACGTGGAAAACTACAGCCCACAGGCTAAATCCCACATGCTGCCTGTTTTTGCAACAGTGAAGTGCTATGGGAACACATCCACACCCTCTCATTCTTGTGTTGTCTGTGGCTACTTTCACGGCACCATGGCAGTGCTGAATAGTTGCAACAAAAGTTGTATCACCCACAAAACTGAACATATTGACTATGTGGCTCTTTACAAAAAGATGTTTGCTGACCCCTTGACCTACAAGTTTCATTTTTGTTTTGTTTTTTTAAATAACATAGATGGCTGAGCCCTGCTATAAGTGGATTAGTAATTGAAGGGATATATTCTGGTCATTTGTATTTTTAAGATGCTCCATCCATGTGTGATTCTGATTACAGACTCCTAATTTTTATTTCTCAAGAAGTTATCATAAATCATGCCAAGCAAATTCTCACAACACAAGGAATATCTCTCTAAGGCGAGCTCCGTATTTTATCTATCTTTGCATCCATAATACCCAACACGGCTCCCACCATAATTAGATTCTGATAAAGCTTTTGCTAAGTGAATGAGTGAAGGGCAAGGGGAGCGGTCTTAGATTGCAGATGCTACTAGAACCCACTAAAAATCACAATCAATTGCAAGTATCCTCTCAGGCCCTGGATATGTGCCCTATTCCTTTCTAGTGAGATTTCTTTCTTTCTTCCAACTCCAAGCTAATCTAGAAAGACATAAATGCTACTGATTCTCTGTGGATCTGAAATCTAAAAAAAGTCCAAGAGTATCAAATGATGCATGCCTTGGTCTGCATAAACATGGTCATCTTCTCATTGCTTGGGACATTCAGGGGGAAAAAAAACCGACTCGTCATGAGAAATGGTGCAGATGGTATATTTGGCATCACCAGCCTGCATAGATCAGAGATGCATTTATTTACATGACTTCGTTTGCATTGTGACCATTTATCTGGGCCCTTGCTCACATTTAACCTTTTGAAGGGTCAGGAAGGAGTGAGCCATTCTGCCCTAGGGATCGGATGCAGGGAGCCCCTTATACAGATGATGTTTGCATTTCCTCCTACCTGCAAAATATTCATTTCTTACAGCATCAGAAAACATTTGGTTATGTTATCTCGTGGGTCCAGGAGGAGTGTGGAGTGTGCCAAATTTAAGAGCCATTGCCAAATGCCACGGTTTGCATTATGTAGACAGCAAGCCAGTGGAACTGGCGCTAACTAGTTGTAGATTCAAGAATGCCCTGGCCTCAGAGGCAAAGGACCCCTGTTAGTCCTTTCCAACTGGGATCATGCCCTTTGCCTTTGGTTATGAGATATCTTTGTGTCTGTGCGCAAAGCGTGGCCTGTGGGCACAGCTGACTGACCACTGTGACTGACCTCTTCCAGGCTGGGACAGTGAGCCCCCAGAGTGGTGTCCCAAAGGCCTCAGACCCCATGGGTGACTTGGAGATGCTAAAAAGCAGTGTGGTGCCTTAGAAAGGGCCTTGGAGAACTTGGTCCTAGACCTAGGCATACCTCCTGCTGGGACGAGTCACTGGAGCACTCATCTGTAAAATGGGGACAGGTTGCTGTCTTGATCTTTGGTCTCCTCATCTTTTAACAGGGATCATCAGAGTTGTTAACGACAGCCCAGCTCATCCATACAAGTCACTGGGCTCCGGAACTGGCACCAAGTAAACTCCCAATGAAAGTTTTTATTATTACTATTATTATTATTATCGTTATTATCAATATAAGCAGCTTGCCTCTTGCACATTGTGGGTGTGAAGATGGAACAGCTGCTGATGTGCTCTGTGAATGTGCAGAGCTCAGCAGGTGTGAGGAACGATTGCTTCAGAGGGAAGGAAGGTAAGTGCTTCTAAAGCCTATCTGTCAAAGCACATTTCAACATGACTCCTTGGCCAAGTGTCCTGAATTTTTTTTTAAGTTTTTTTTTTAAAGATTTTATTTATTTATTTGAGAGAGAGAGAGTGCAAGTGAAAGCACAAGCAGGGGGGAACAGCAGAGGGAGAGGGAGAAGCTGAATCCCCACTGAGCAGGGAGCCCGACGTGGGGCTCCATCCCAGGATCCTGGCATCAAGACCTGAACCGAAGGCAGACGCTTAACCCACTGAGCCACCCAGGCGCCCCGTAGGTTTTTATTTGAATTCCAGTTAGTTAACACACAGTGTTCTATTTCTGTTAGTTTCAGGTGTACAACATAGTGATTCAACACTTCCATACATCATCGGGTGCTCCTCACAAGTGCCCTCCTTAATCCTCATCCCCTATTTCACCCATCCCCCCACCTACCTCCCCTCTGGTAACCATTAGTTTGTTCTCTATAGTTAAGAGTCTGTTTCTTGATTTGTCTCTCACTCTCTCTTTTTTTCCCCTTTGCTCATTTATTTTGTCTCTCAAATTCCACATGTGAGTGAAATCATATGGTATTTGGCTTTCTCTGACGGACTTATTTTGCTTAGCATAATGCTCTCTAGCTCCATCCATGTCATTGCAAATGGCCCAATATTTTTGAAATAAGAAGCTACTTTTTATTTTGGTAAACTCTTGAGAGACTCTGTCCATGGGTGAGCAGTTATTCTGATGGGCTGTGGATGAGTGAAGAGGTAGCTGATGTGCTGTGGGAATGTTCCTGAGCAGAACCAAGGTGGGGCCCGCTGCCTGAGCTGCACTTCCGCTGCGTGTGAGGCAGTCACAGGGGGAACGCAAGAGGACTTGTACCGGAGAAGGCAAGCACGTGAGCCATCGACCTGGAGGAGCGTCAGAACAGAGAAACCATTCCCCGGTTTGCTTAAATTCGTGTTACTTCATTTTGCCTGTGAGCCTCGTGGTTCCATTCAGCGGGCATCTCCTGCTCAGTTACCGCTCCTAGACCCCATACAAAAGGGGCTGTGCTTTGAGGAAGCTGAGTAAAGTTATCTCTCTCCTGGTGGAAACATGAGAAGATGGAAGGAATCAAGGCTGCCCTTGAAAATGATGGGAAGATGTGGGTATATGAGAGCCCATTATTTTTTATAAGCACATTACAACACTGCTTCATGAGAAAAGATTATTGCGCAGTGTTGTCTACCAGGCTTTCATGAGGAGTCTTAAATGCAACTAGAAGAAATCCCAGATGCTCACAGTGACAGCCACTGGTCATGACAGTGGTGTCTCGGAAACTCCGGCGCCACACGCCTCCTGGGTGGGATGCTCCCAGGTGCCCTGCAAGGCCTTGTTGGCACCGCTCTGAAACACTCACCTGGGTCAAGCAATTCAGTAGGTCAGGCCAGTCAACACACACATCTCACCTGCCTACAGAAATTCTAGGCAGATAATAGGTACTCAATAAAAACTTAAGACTAATGTAATAGTAACAATAATAATAATATATAATATTCGTTAAAGACTTACTAGATGCCAGGCCCTTTCATATGTACCTTATATGTGTTGATTAATAGTAGCCTCACTATAGTCGAATGAGATAGCATTATTATTACTGTGTTTAGAGGTGGAGAAATATAGCCTTTGAGAACCTAAGTAACTTGGTCAAGAGCGTAGTCAGAAGTGGTAAGGCTGGAATTCCACCGAGGCAGACAGACTCTGAGCCCATAAACCATATGCTGGTGGCCCTACAGACTTGATTTAAAAGTAACATGCAGCTTTATTCTTTTTTTTTAAAGATTTTATTTATTTATTTGAGAGAGAGAGAGTACGAGCGGGGGGCGGGGGGGAATTGGGACAAGCAGACTCCCCGCTGAGTGAGGAGCCTGACTTGGGACTCGATCGCGGAACCCTGAGGTCATGACCTGAGCTGAAGGCAGATGTTTAACTGACTGAGCCACCCAGGTGCCCCCCAAAGTAATACGCAGCTTGCAAAAGAAACCAAGTGTTGGATCAGGGGAATATCTGCTAAAGGTGCTTCTTTAACTGATTGCATTTTAATTTTTGGCCCGACAGATTTTTTTTTTTTATGGGTATAACTTTAGTAAAAACTTAAAAATTTATGCAAAACAAATCTTAGAGCATTGTAGAGCAGGTGCTCGATGATTGGTCTGAGGCCATGGAAGGAAGGAAGGAAGGAAGGAGGGAAGGAAGTGGGGGTGGGGAAGGAAGGAAGAAAGAAGGAAAGATAGGAGGCTAATTTGATGGCATAAATAGAAACTGTGTGCATCATTATAAGTTCTTCTATTTTCTTTCTTTATGCTTCCTGCTTCTTTATAGTGTGCACTTCTCAGAGAAGTGAGAGCTGCCTAACAGTCTGGGCCTAGTTCTGTGTCCTCCACTGTGAGAGGGAGGGTGGGACAGAATTACAGGAAAGAAGGAATGAGGTCTCTGTTCTCCTGTGTGCAACTCCACCCCAGGCACCAAAGCTCAAATAGGCCTTCCCTTCAGCCTGGGAGCAGGAGCGAATGACAGCCAGACTTGAGAACCCCTCCTGAACCCGAGCTTCTCCCAGGTCCACCTGCAGGGCAGACCACACGGAGGGAGGCAAGGCTGCCACACGCAGCAGAAGATGGCGGTGGATGTACTACACAGAGCTGAGAGGCCAAGGAGTGGTGATGGCGGGGGTTCGGGTAGCCTGCTCTTGCATGGCACTTTGCAGAGGGAGTGGATGGTCTCCAACATCTAAGAGGGTTGCAAATGAGATGAAAGGGGAGATTTCTGCTGGAGAGAAAGAAGCATGGCACACACAGGTCCCTAGAGGAGAGAGAGCAAATGGAAGGCACCCAAGGAAAGATGCTTGTCTCATGAAGAGGCATTCAGCTGTTCCAGCGGAGAGGGAGGTGTGCATGGTGGGCAGAAGGAGCACATCTCATCTTTGTAAAAATGCCCAGGCAGAGTCAGGTCTCAGGCCTGCGGAGTTAGAACTCTCCTAAAGGGCTTTGAAACACAAGAGAAAGTAGTATTCACCTTCCGAGTGGCGGAAGAGGGAGTGGCAGGTGACAACTTACTAAGTGTTTTTCCCAATTAGTTGCTGCCTCTGGATAACTGACTTGAAGAAATGGATAGCTTCTTTGTGCATTTGTCCATGTTGACTTTGTAGTACAGTTTTTTCAGGGGCGCTATGGACTGCCTTGTGTCCTCCTAAAACTCATGTGAAGCCCTAAACCCCAATGTGACTGTATTTGGAGTAAAAGGAAGTAATTAAGGTTAAATAGGGTCCTTAGGGTGGCATCTTGCTCTGATAGGATTAATGGCCTACTAAGAGGTACCAGAGAGCTCCTACTCCCTGTTGGTCAGGTGAGAACACAGCAAGAAGGCTGCTGCCTGCAGCTGGGAGAGAGAGCCCTCACTAGGAACACGATTAGCTGGAGCCTTGATCTTGGGCTGCCCAGTCTCCAGAACCCTAAGAAAATAAATTCCTGTATTTATGTGTGATCAGTAGTATTTTGGTCTGGCAGCCCAAGCAGACTAAAAAAGGAGGAAAAAAAAGAAATGCTCTAAATATCTGCAAACCCAATCTCCTGTAGGCTATGCTCAGAGAAGATTATAAAGCAAAAGGTCTTTGTAAAACTTTGGCTTTCTTTATGGGGACTGAGAGATTATCCCCAAACGGTCCATCTGAGCCCCAAGGTTTGTATTTGGGAGGCCAACATTTATTTTCAAAAGGCTGGATACATTTTGAAAATGAAAAGGGCTGTATGGAAAGTAGCACTATTAAAGCAGAGAGTGAATAAAAGATGAGAGAAGGAACCTAAAAAAGAAAAAAATCTTACAGAGAGGAGAATGCTTAGACCAACTTCAGTACTGAATATTTCCTTTTAAAAAAAATTCATGTCTCCTAAAACCAACTCCAAATGGAATCATATAAACCCAAACCCTAGAATCAGGGGAATTTTCCAGTGAGGGAGAACATTTTGATAGTATTAGTAATTTAGTTTTCTCATAAGGAAATAAAAAGGAAATTAATTCAATGATTTGTTACGAATAGTTACAAAAACGTACAGTTTCAGAGATTAGTGGGGAATACAGTTCCTGCTGGAGGCAGCACTTCTCTGCTCTGCTAGAGGGGATGAATTATAAGATTTTATTTGTGTTTGAGGTGGAAGAGGGGAATCGGAAACTCCCTGCCTCCTGTCCCTTGTCCTGGAAAAAGTACACACATGCAGGAAATGCATTTCCTGCTTTCTTGCCTTATTGAATTTCTGCTTTCTTTTTTTTCCCCTTGTTAATATTTGCTTGACATTTTTTCTATCTTTATTGAGACATAATGAACATGTAATATTGTGTTAGTTTAAGGTGTACTACGTGGTGATTTAATGCCTGTATATATTGCAGTATGATTACAAAAATAAGGTTAGTTAACACATCCATCACCTCACATAGTTACTTCTTTGCGTGTGTGTGTGTGTGTGTGTGTGTGTGTATGGTGAGAAATTTTAAGATCTACTCTTTTAGCAACTTTCAAGGATATAGTATAATACTGTTAACTATTGTCACCGTGCTGTACATTAGATCCCAGATATTATTCATCTCAAAGCTGAAGGTTTGTATCCTTGGACCACCCTCACACATCCCCCCCCACCGCAACCACCAATCTGTTGTTTCTATGAGTTCAGTTTTTTTAGATCCTGCATATAAGTGAGATCATACAGTACTTGTCTTTCTCTGACTTTGTTCATTTAGCATAACACCCTCAAGGTTCATCCATGTTGTTGCAAATGGCAGGATTTTCTTCTGAATAATATTCCATTATATGAATGGAATATATAGATAGATAGATAGATAGATAGATAGATAGATAGATATAGATATAGATATAGGTATAGATATCTCACATTTTCTTTTCATTCATCTGTTGATAGATACATTATTGTTTTCATGTCTTGGCTATTGTAAATAATGCTAAAATGAACCTGGGGCACAGATAGCTCTTCAAGATAGCGATTTCATTTCCTTCTGATATATACCCAAAATAGAATTGATGAATCATATGGTAGTTTATTTTTCAGTTTTTTGTTTGTTTGTTTGTTTGTTTTGATAATAGCCACTCTAACCTATGTGAAATGATGGCTCCTTGTGGTTAAATTTGCATTTCTCTGATGATTAACAATGTGATGAATGTGGTAGACCTTTCCATGTACCTGTTGGCCATTTGTAGATCTTCCTTGGGAAAATATCTATCCAGCCCATTTTTAATTGGCTTATTTGGGTTTTGTTTTTTTGTTGGATCTTGTTATTGAGTTTGACTTCCTTATATATTTTGGACCTTAACCTCTTATCAGATACATGGTTTGCAAATATTTTCTTCCATTCCACAGATTGCCTTTTCATTTTTTTGATTATTTTTTTTGCTGTGCCAAAACTCTTTGGATTGATGTAGTACCACTTGTTTACTTTTTCTTTTGTTTCTTGTGCTTTTGGTGTCAAATCCAAAAACACCATTGCTACAGCCAATGTTAAGGAGCTTACCCCCCTCTGTTTTCTTCCAGAACTTTTACAGTTTCAGGTCTTAAATTTAAGTCTTAATCCATTTTGAGTTACTTTTTGTGAATAGTGTAAGATAAGGGTCTAGTTCATTCTTCTGCATGTGAATATCTAGTTTTCCCAACACCATTTATTGAAGAGACTATCTTTTCTTCATTAAGTAGTATTAGCTCCTTTGTCAAATGCTAGTTGATCATTTATGCATGGATTTATTTCTGGATTCTCAATTCTGTTCCAGTGGCCTATGTATCTGTTTTTATGCCTACTTTTTTGATTGCTCTAGCT
The DNA here is from genome assembly GCF_002201575.2 of Neomonachus schauinslandi. Lineage (NCBI taxonomy): Eukaryota > Metazoa > Chordata > Mammalia > Carnivora > Phocidae > Neomonachus > Neomonachus schauinslandi. The sequence goes on along the minus strand of NC_058408.1, from coordinate 38,644,919 downwards.
TTGTGATATAATTTGAAATCAGGAAGTGTGATACATTCAGCTTAGCTCTTCTTTCTCATTGCTTTGGTTATTTAGGGTCTTCCATTTTTCCATATGAATTTTAGAACTTTTTTCTATTTCCATAAAGAATACCATTCAAATCTTAATAGGGGTTGCACTGAATCTGTAGATCACTTTGACTAGTATGGATGTTTTAACAATGTTAGTTTTTCTAATCCATGAACACAGAATATCTTTTAATTTATTTGTGTTTTCTTTAGTTTCTTTCATCAGTGTTTTATAGTTTGGAAAGTGTACAGATCTTTCACCTCCTTGGTTAAATTTATTCCTAAGGAAACATTTTTTTGATGCTATTCTAAATGCTGGGGTGGGGAGGTGTCTTTATTTCATTTTAAAATAGTTCCTTGTTAGTATATAGAAATGCAGTTGATTCTTGTATGTTGATCTTGTTGATTAGAAAAGGAAATGAGAGTGATGGATAGGCAAATGAGTGATATCCAAAGAGAGGTTTTGGGATCTCAATGGGATTGTTCTTATAACAGGTGGTATAATAAATGCATCATTTTCAGGAGTATAAACAAATATTTTTTAAGGGAAAGGCAGAGAAATCTGTCTTCTCTCAAAGCACTGCTGAGAATAGAGCTGATGGCCTGACTGATGAGGATTGTGTACTTTTTTTGTGGTTTGTAAAACACTACATAAATACATTTTAATAAATTTCTGCTTTAACACAGAAAAAAAGTTTTTAGAGTTTTTTATATATAAGATCATGTCATCTACAATGAGAGACAATTTTACTTCTTCCTTTCTGTTGGATGCTTTTTATTTCTTTTTCTTGCCTGATTTCTCTGGCATTACCTTGATACCAAAGCCAGATAAGTCCTCTGGCTAGGACTTCCAGTATGGGGTTGAATAGGAGTGGGCACCCTTGTCCTGTTCCTCATCTTATAGGATAAACTTACAACCTTTCACCATTGAGTATGTTGTTAGCTGTGGGCTTGTCATATATGGCCTTCATTATGTTGAGGTATGTTACTTACATATCCAATTTGTTAAGAGTTTTTATTATGAAAGGATATTGAAATTTTTAAAATGCTCCACCCCACCTATTGAGATGATTATATTAATTTTATCTTTTATTCTATTAATGTGATATATCACATTTATTGATTTGCATATGTTGAAACATCCTTGCATTCCAGGAATGAATCCCACTTGATCATGGTGTGTGATCCTTTCAATATGCTGTTGAATTCTGTTTGCTAGTATTCTGTTGAGAATCTTTGCCTCTATATTCACCAGGGATATTGGCCTGTAGTTTTTTTCTTGTACTGTCCTTATCTGGCTTTGGTATCAAGGTAACGTTAGTAGTATCACGGAATGAATTTTGGAGAGTTCCCTACTCTTCAGTTTTTGGGGAGAGTTTGCGAAGGATTGGTATTAATTCTTCTTTAAATGTTTGGGAGGATTCGCTAGTGAAATAATCTGGTCCTAGGCTTTCCTTGGAGGTTTTCAATAACTGATTTAATCTCCTCACTTATTATTGGATGTAAAGACTTTCTATTTCTTTATGATTCAGTCCCACCAGGTTGTATATTTCTAGTAATGTATCGATTTCTTCTAGGTCATCCAATTTGTGGCATAAATTGTTCACAGTAGTCTCTTACGATCCTTTGTATTTCTGTGGTATCAGTTGTAATGTCTCCTTTGTCAGTTACAATTTTATTTGAATTCACTCTCTTTTTCTTGGTTAATCTAACTAAAGATTTGTCAACTTTGTCTTTTCAAAGAACTATTAGTTTTCAAAAAAATCTTTTCTATTGTTTTCCTATTCTCTATTTCATTTGTTTCTGCTCTAATCTTTATAATTTTCTTCCCTCTGCTTACTTTGGTCTTAATTTTTTCTTCTTTTCTAGTTCCTTGTAATGTTGTTTTTTGAGATCTATCTTTTTTCTTAATGCATGCATTTATAGCTATATATTCTCCTCTTAGAAATGTTTTATCTGCATCCCATAAATTTTAGTATGTTGCATTTCCATCTTTGTTTGACTCAAGATGTATTTTGATTTCCCTTTTGATTTTTTCTTTGACTCACTGGTTGTTCAAGAGTGTGTTGTTTAATCTAACTGAATTAAATGTTCTTTCTCTGTGCCCATGAGATAAATAGATGGTGAATATCACTATCAGGATACTTGCTATGTTGTATGTGTATGTGTTGTATGTATGCATTTCTCTATGTGTGTTCCTCGAAGCAAAGAGTCTATGTTTTTAATCTTTATGTTGCCAGTGGTTGCACAATGCTTAAAAAATGAGTCCTGGATGTCCGTATTAGTTTCTGGATAAAGAAATAAGGGAAAAACCGTAGCAAGTTTATTATTATGGGGAGACAAATAGATTTGAAAACAAATATGTTCATTAAAGGCATTGTAAGAAGTCTATGCAGGAATCCAAGAAAGAAAGGCAATCAGTTCTAAGTGATGGGTGGTGGCAAGAAAAAGATTCAAAGAGTAGGTGATTTTTGAGATCACTTAAAAAAGATAAATAGATGTTGGTTTGCTTGACAGGGATGGGGAAGAGGTGTTAGATGCATTGCAGGTAGAAAAAAAAAGCTGAGCAGAGATATGGATCATAGTGGCATGGAACAGCACTGTGAATGACAGAGATGAGAGATGGGAGAAATTTGCTCTGATGAGAACAAAAGGGAGTGGACAGAAGTTTGGTGAGAGAAAAGTCTAGAGAAGAATATCTGTATGTCATGCTAAGAAGTTTGAGCTTTATCTCAAGAGCAATGGAGGTCTGTTAGAGGTTTTTAAGCACAAGTGATTTAAATAGAACTACTTTTTGTTTTTGTTCTTAAGGAAGATCTCAGTTGATGATTGTGTTCAGAAGTGTTTTACAAGGTTAAGATCAGAGTAGACAAGTGTTTTAGGGAGAGGGAAGAGTGGGAAGAATGTGGGAAAGCTAGAGATCAGAAAAGGCTTGGCTCACCAAAACAAAACAACATTCAGAGCAGAAAGACCACACTAAGGGTACCAAAAAGGAAATGATTAAGATGACGCTGCAGCAGGGGGCATGAGAGAGGAGTGTGACACAGGAGAAAGCGTGTGGCACGGACTGGATATTCAGACAACGGATGGGGCTCAGGTGACCCCCGGTTTGGCTTGGGTGGACAGTTATGGCAGTTATGGACAGTTATGCCATTTATGACAATAGAAGAGCTGGGGAGGGGGATTTGATCAGTGGAGTTGTGTACATATTGTTTGGAGGTGCTTGTGGAATACCAGGTTGAGATGGTTCAGCAGGCAGTATGTAATTTAGTAGGAGTGGGATTTGAAACAGAAATGACAGCATTGGTGTCAACAATGTCTAGACCAGTAGAAGTTCAGGAAATGAAAAAGATTACCTAGGGGAAATCTCATTCAATGTATTATGAAATAAAAGCACCACGAAAAATAAAATCCTGGGTAGACAGAGGGTGTCAACATTTAAGAAATGGGCAGGAGCCAAAGAAGGAACTGGTGAATTTCTACACTTCTGACTGGGAAGGAGAGAGATAAAATAATAAGAAACCAGAGATTCAAAACCAAAATGAAGACCTGAAGGAGTTTAAAGTTTACAAATCAACCAAGGGGAGAGGTGGCAAATGCAGCAGTGGTAAATACTCTTATCTGAAGAGAGATGATGGAATTGGATGAAGAATGAGTAAAGAGGTAGATCTCATACTGAAGGGCAGATCGAGGGTCCCATGAAACGGGAGGAAAGGGAATAAATTGGGGAGAGGGTAGAGAGGACTCCAGAATTAGTTATAGATTAAAGAATGGGGATTCCTACTTGTTAACCCATATTTTCTCAGTAAAGTAAGAGTTGAGTTCAACTTGCTGAAAGAAGGAGGGTTGATGGTTGGAAAGAAAGAAGAAAATTGGAAAAGAGGCAGAATAGAAACGTTGGGAATTGGGAGAGGACCTGCTCGGATATAAACATATTGAAATTGGAGGGGTCCAATGGAATCCCATGCACCTCCTCACTTCCCTGATGGAAGACATGTTTCTGACTGTCAGAAAAAGGATAGAAATTCCCAAAGTACATGAAATTGTCTAAATAACTTGTGAAACAGAAACTATCTTCTATCTTCATGAAGTATGAAAATTCACAAAATTTTTCTATCAAAGTGAAAAAAGCCAAACAAAGTAATAATTGGGCTGTGTTGGGATTGGAACACAAGTGTCCAAAGATCAAAGATGAGAGAAACAATAGCATGGACTGTGGATAAAAATCATTGTTTTGACACCCTCCCCCCTAACAGACAAATAAACAAATAAAAACTACTCCAAGCCTAAGAGTAGATAGATTACACTGCTATGCTGGTAGCTAGATAGGTTTGCAGGCTGTAACTTTGGGGTGACACAAATTTAAACAGTTTTGAGTGCTTAGCAACTCAGCCATAAGAACAGTGTCAGATGGTAGATGGCCAGTTTGACCCAACACTGAGGGGTTTTGTATCCTATGTAGCAGAAGGACGGAGCAGAGGGTCCTTCCCTGGAGAAGCAGCTGAGTCCTAAGTGGAAGGCCAGTGTCCAATTAAAAAGAGCATTGGATCAAAAGCTTCAGCTTCCTTGTCCCAGTAAAAGACAATGTTCTGGTCAGTCTAATCAAGACAAAAAGATATATATTAAACATTAATCATAAATTTAAAAAGCTGCTCAAAATCTAGTAATGGAAATGTACTATCTTGATACGATTTAAAATTTCTCTCTGAGACAGACAGCCAATACGATGTTTAGAAGTAAAATAGCAGGAACATTTTTTTTTTTTTTAGGAGCAGTCTTATTAAAGGTAAGAGCAAGATAAAAGATGACATCATAGTTATTCATTTTACACTATTCTCAAGTTACAGCCAATGAAAAAGGGCAGAAAAGAGAAATAAATACAATTATTGGAGAAGAAAGAAAAATTATTATTTACAGATAATATGATTGTCTATCTAGAAAACCCTAAATTGAAAAATTATTTGAACTAGTTAGGAGTTTAGAAACATGGTCAGTTATAAAATTAATACATAAAAAGTTTACTACATGCCAGAATTTTATCAATTAAAAAGCATAATAAAAAATTCCCACTCACTGGAGTACATAATCTAAAATATCTAGGAATAAATTTAATAAGAGTTCTGCAGAAGCTACATGAAAAAAATTGGAAAATTTTACCAAGGGACATTAAAAGAAAACCCTGAAATAAGTTGACACTGCTGCTGTATTCATTAATGGTAGAATATGGCGGTATAAAAATATTGTTAGTCCCCAAACAGATGTGTTAATTTAATGTAATTTATATACAAATCCCCAACTGTTTTATGAATCTAGTTAAAATTATTATGATTTTACCTAGACATGTGAGCTTATTCTCATAAAAGCCAAGAAAAAACTGAAAAAAAAGAAGAGAGGAAATTTGTACCACCAGGGAGTTAAAAATTATTATAACTGTATATTTGTACATCATATAGACTAATATAGAACCCAAAATAAACCCTAGGATAATGAAGAACTTAGACTATGGTAATGTTGAAATTTGAATTGGTAAAAAAAAGGATTAATTATCCATTATGTGGAGCTAGAATAAATGGTTAGCTATTAAAGTCACATCTCCTAGACCAGTGTAAGTGCCTGTCTGGATTTGCCAGGTTCCACCAGCCTCCAGAGCACAGCCTCCATTGCTCCTGACTGTCACACAGGACATACAGCCGTTCCAACACCCAAGGAGGACCCAGCTGAGTCCATGGAGTCCACCCTTCCCTAGCAGTGCTTGGGCAAAACACCTCAGAAGCACAAACCTTGACCATTAAAAGAAAGGAGATAGTCAACAGATCACTTCCTCTCTCCTCATCCTCTCTCTGCTCCGCTGGACTCAGGCACTGGCTCTGTCAGCCTCTCTGTTGACATCCTGCATGACTGGGCAATGGCTGTGTTTTCCTGTGAAGCCACAGCCAAGCCTGGTAATAATGCACCACCTTTGATTTTCTTCCCACCTGCCCTTCCTCATTTTCCCTTTCTTCTCACTCTTGATGCCCTGGGATCCCTCTCCTCAAAACTTTTAACATGTAAGCTTTTCCTGCTTTGCAAGGAACTGGGGCTAAGACACAGTCTTTCTTAGCACTGCATACTAAAATACATCATAGATCTATGAGAACATTACAATGTAAAAACTGCATAAAAGATAAAAAAATATTAGTTTGTCTATAAATGTGTATGTTATTGAGGTGTGGAAAATCTTTTTAATGCAAGAATTTGATAGGTTTAAATTTCCAAATTTTAAACTTTTGCAGGTTAGAAATATAAACAAAATTAAATAACAACAAACAAAAAATATTTGGAATGCCTTTGGTTGAAACAGATTAACATATTAATATATTGGTGTAGATTTATATATAAAGAGTTTTCATAAATCAATAAAAACATGCCTCATTAGAAAAATAGACTAAGGTTTGAACAAGTAATCCACAAAAAAGAAACACAAAGGATCCAAAAACATATGAAAAAAATATTCAGGCTTACTAAAACCAAGGAAATACAAATGAAATCAACAATGATTTATTGTTTTCTCTGAGAAGATTTGCTAAGATTAAAACCAAAGGCAGTGTCACAAATCGGAGAAAAAAGGATTAATTATCCATTAATCCATTAATTATCCATTCATCTGTACTTTTGCAAACTACTAGGAGGCCTGTAAGTTGCTACGTTTTTTTTCTGGCAATATGTACCAAAAGGTTTAAAAATGTTCTTATCCATTAAACCAATAATTCCACATATAAAAATTTATGCTAAGGAAATAGCCAGAGATCTAAGACTTACATGGAAATACATTCACAGCCACATTTATAATAAACAACTGGAAACAATATAAATACCAAAGAAAGGAACTGTCTAAATACATTTTTATATATTAATAAGATGGGATTCTCTGCACTATTTCAAATTATGGTTTTGAAAATATGGAAGGTTGTGGGAAAATGTTCTCAATATAGGTTGGAATATAAAAAATACTTATGAAACGAATGCAAAATAAACTTTTAAATAAAAAAAAGGGCTTACACAATATGTGCAACTCGTTTCTCTCCTGCCACATCTTCTCCAAAACTAAACTAAACTAAACTAAACTCAACAAGAATTAGAAGCACAAACATTAAAAAATTAATGGTGAGTCACTCAGTGGTTTTTTTTTTAGAATAATTTTTGCTCTCATAATCATAAGATATTATTTTTAAATGACTTCAGACAATAGACCTAAATGTGAAAGATGAAACTATAAAAATCCTAGAATAAAACATAAAATCAAATCTTTGGGACCTCGAGGCAGGCAAAGATTCCTTAGGACATAAAAAGCTCAAACCATCAAGAAAAAAAAGTGACAATTGGACTTCATCAAAACTTAAAATTTGCTTTCAAAAAATACTATTAAGAAATGAAAAAGCAAGCCAGATGAAAGAAAAATATTTTCAATACATGTATTTAACAAAGAAATTATATCTAGAGTGTGTGAAAAATCCTTATAACTCAAGAAAAAAACCTGATTTTGAAAACAGACAAGAGATTTGAACACACGCTTTACAAAAGAAGATCTGCAAAAGGCTAATAAGCACATGAAAAGATGGTCAAAATCATTTAGTTATCAAGGAAGTACAAATTAAAACCACAAAGAGACTTCACTACAGAGTTGAAATTTAAATGGCTAATCATACTAAATGTTGACAAGGATGTGGAACAACCAGAAGTCTCACATATTGCTGTGGAGATATAAAATGGTGCCACTACTTCGGAAAACCGTTGGTTTCTTTAAAAGTTAAACATATTCCTACCATACCACCAGCTGTCTTATTCCTAGGTATTTACCCCAAAGAAATAAAAACATATGCCCACATGAAATACTGTGCACAATGTTCATGACCATGTATCTGAAATAGCCTCAAACTGGAAATAATCCGTGTCCAACAGGTGAATAAATAAGCAAATAGTGGTACATTTATACAATTGATTATTACTCAGCAATAAAAAAAGCGAATTGCTGATATATACACCAATATGGATGAATCTCAAAGTAATTTTACTGAGTGAAAGAAGCCAGATGCAGAGGGCCACCTACTGTGTGATTATATTTATATAACATGCTGGGGAATGCAAACTGATCCAAACTGGCAAGAATTATCTGTAGCTGCCTATGGCCAGGAGTAGAGGGGAGGATGGAGGGTTAAGGGACACAAGGTAATTTGGGGGGATTATGAAAATGCTCTATATCTTGATAGTCGTGGCAGTTTCCTGGATACATACATTTGTCAAAACTCAGTGAATTGTACACTTTAAATGGACATAGTTAATATATAAATTCTGTATAAAGAAAGTTAATTAAAAACAATTTCCTTCCTGTGTTCCTTGCTGGATGAAATCTATCCAATCTTGATTATTCCTTTGCTTATTGTCTTTTCTCCCATTTAATATTACATTATTATAATAGATTTAGAGACACAACTATAATTGCTTCTATGTGTGTATGTGTGTGTGTGTGTGTGTGTGTGTGTGTGTGAGAGAGAGAGAGAGAGAGAGAGAGAGAGATGGCGGGGGGGGGGGTGGGAACTGAGGAAGAAGAGATGGAAGATTCCAAAATGCTAGGGGATTTTTGGTGGCGAGGAAATTCCAGAGGCATGGAATCCAGAATCCAGATGGAGGCATGGGACTTGGAGTAAGGTGGAACACTGGGGAATTTGAGGTGGACACATGAGAGTCTGAAGTAGCCATGTCTGATGACCTCAAATATTCTACAACATGAAGTGACATGAGGGTCCTGGATGGGCAGGTAGTTGAGGAGAGTGGCGTGTACGATAGAAGTCACTGAGAGATAAATAAAGGATTCAGTTGAAACAGGAGAGGGTCAAGGGATGAGCAGAAATTTCCAGACCCAGAGGAGCCCTCTCCATGCTCTCAGTGGGTGTTCTTCTATGATCTGTTTGAAGGACTTGAAGGACAGCATGCTGCTGAGCACTGATTATCATCCCCACCTCAATTGCTCATCCAAATCTCACAAATGTTTGGCAAAAGTCTAGACCTTTACCGTGGAGAAATTAGAAAATGGAGCTGCTTCTGCCCTGATTATTGATAGATCTTTGTCTGGCTTTCTCAAGCATCACTGATGGAACTGTGATACTCGTGATGGAGACCCATCTCCAGCAAGCAACATTCCCCAGTCTTCCCTTACTGAAGGCTTATGTTATTTTGCATACAACGTGTCCATTAAAGAGCCTTTGCTTTTCACTGGCATGGCCTCGGTACTTCTCCGCTAAGGAGAATCCTTTGTGCCTACTAAGTGGATTGGGAAGTTGGAACAGTGGCTGAGAAGAGCCATGCCAAATAAATTTTATTCTGATGACTTTGGTCTGTATCATCAGTCTTAGATAATTGTACTGCAGCAGACATGACTTTCTTCCCGAGGCAGACTGTAAGAATGCATGACATAATAATGCCATGATCAATGTGACCTAGCCCTCACCGAGGGTAAAGAGGTACAAGTTCACAGGCTCCTCCCATTACTGTCAAATGATACATCAACTCAGCATTGGGAGGCAAGCTGGCAATCCCAAAGTATATTGTTAAAAATAACACCCAATGAAAACAAACATTTGGATCTTTGGGCCCCTATAAAGAAGGCAATTAACAGGTTATAAATGGTGTAGGCTTCCGATGTTTTAATTTGGGGCTTCAGAATTTGAACTTAGGTTGCTGAATCATCATTGCATCTTTATTGAGACTGTAGCAAGATCCCCCTTCTACCTTACGCTTACTTCTGTTTTTCTAAAACTAGGTAGAAAATGTATACATGGTATTGCTGAATGATACTTTCTAAATATTAGTCTCCAACCTCTCTGTGATTAATTGTGCACTCAATTAACCTTAATCGCCAAGATAGCAAAAAAGAGCACTCTTAACGATTTTTTGATGTTTTGTGTTTGATCATGGTTGTGGAAGAACTAAAAAATATTGGTTTCAGGAGAGAATAATTAGCCAGTTAATTAATTTTGGTCTGTTTATATTTTTATTTTCAAGGCATTTGTTGGTCTCGACTAAAATATTCTATTTTCATTCGAGTCATTAGGGCCCATAAAGGCACAGTGAGGCTACTAAGTTGAGGCATAGTGTGTAGCCGGGAGTCCTGCAGAGCTGGCTGTGCTCCATCCTCTTTTTTTTAAGCTAAGAATGAGATTGAAAATTCCAAGATACTAAGGATTATTAAGGGGAGAGAAATATCCCAAGGGCCTCTAGAGGTATAGGATCCAGGATACACAACAAAGAACCGGGCCTGAAAATGCTCTGTTCTGAGGGGTTTTATATGCATTACATTTAATCCTCACAACAACTCTCTGAGGTAGGTTTTCTTATTGTCCCTATTTTTCAGATGAGCAAACTGAGGCATAGGGAGATTAAGTAATATGTGCCTATTCACAGAGCTAGTAAGCAGGTGAAGAAGGATTTTTATCCCTATGATGTGGGCTGAAATTCTTATGGTTGTATTATAATTAGTCCAGCAAAAGTAGCTAGCATGATGTCCTTCCTATAAAAGATGCTTAATAGGTACCAAAATACGTTAGGTAGTATTAATTTATTTGGATTTCATAGTAAGACAAAGTCAACTGGTGTTTACAGATTTCAAGGTCTCAAGCCAATAGGAAATGATAACCCTTGAATACAGTACAAGCAAGAATAGAAACACGCCCTTTGTTCTTCCGTGTTGATGTCGGTGTGGTTGATAGGGGACCCCTACTCTGTAACCAGAGTTGCACCGTGTGTGTGGTGGTGAGGTGGGGAGGAGGGTAGACTGCTCCCGTCAGTCACATAGACATGGGACGTCAGTGCTTTGGTTTGCCCTGGCAATTCTAAAACAGCCGCTTAAATCAATCACTTCGGAGTGGAAGTGGGCAGTTTCATATCTGTTCGGCAACACAGAGAAAAAGCAACCAAATCACTTGGCTGATGGCCTCCAATCAATGCTCACAAAATTAAGAAAGCAACTTGAGCTGGCTACTTACTTTCTTTCAGAGCCTAAACTCCCAGCTATTTTGTAGAAGGAGTATGATGTAAGGACAAACACCGAGGCTTGGCCCATGAATTTTCCTGTGTTATTGGGAAGAGTGGGGTGTGGTGTGTGGGGGTGGGTAAGGTGCATGACTGACTTGGGACTTCTTGCTTCTTTCAAGGTTCATCTCGCTGAACTCATATCTAAAGAACCATACTTAGTGATGTATTTGCTTAAAAAATCTAGCAGATTCATAGCTTCCCTTGATGTAATAATGAGAGATTTTTAGCCATTCTCTTATTTGAATTTGATACCTTCTATACCATCATTACATAAATAAGGTCTGTGATATTTAAGCAGATTTTTATTTAAATTTCGTTTTACTTTTTAGCGACTTTTGTCTCTTGCTTATAACTTTGAGAGGACTGTATCAGGGCTTACACAGTTAATAAAAGCAAACTAAAGCAAATAATCACCTTCTAATACTTCTTTCAGCATATTCTAATTTTTTAATGGAGAAAATGCATTCTTAAATTAAATATGCATAATAAGGAATACTAATAATAAAAATAAAGTGGAATATGTGAGAATGAATCTAGTGTTGTAAGCAAATGCATTTGATTTGCTAAGGATAAAAGCTGGCTCGAATCAGTAAGAATCAATGCAAAAAAGAAAAGCCTCATAATGTTCATAAATTGTCCATAATTGTATGGATTTTAAATATAAAAGTTGGCAGTGGCAAAAGCTAAAAGCCATTAGGAAGTATACCATTGTGCAGTGCACTAGGAGCAGTAAGTCACAATCGTATGAAAAAAAAATCCCTAGCTAGAGTTTTCTAAAATTTTGATAACCATACTTGAGACTTATCTTGATGTTTACTACAATGCATGCATTGTTCAGCATTGGCATGGCCTAATGCATATATGAATCATATTTGAAAAGAGCTACTAATTAACATGAATAGTCTTCTTCTGTGAAGGTCGTTTATTGCAAAGTTTTACTTTTTTTTTTTTTGCTTTTTTTTTCTAGCTGAATATTGCTAAAGGAGCCCTCAACAACAGCCATTAGTTTAAGAGACTAGTCTGTTTTCTGCCTGGCATTGGGTTAGAGTTTTAAAGAGTCTTTTTCTCCTGTGAAGAAGCCATAAAAATAATATTTAAAAGTAAGAGGGAGGAAAAAAAAAAGAGGGGGGAGAAAAGGAGAGGAGAAGAGAGACCTTTCTCTTCTTGAGCGGTACATCCATTCATTAAATTTTATTCTGTCATCAACTGTATTTTCTCATGAACTTCTTGTTATAATATTGAAGAATTGTTTGGCTAAATTGTTAGACTCTACGTCAAATGGAATTGATCAGGAGTTTTTCTTTGAAAACTGCGTTGGCCAGCACTTTCCTACGACTCACTGGGAAGGTCCCTGAAATTTTTTCCACAGAAGTAAAAACACTTTGGGACTAGATTCTACTACTTTGCACTGAAGGAACCTCCAGAACCTTCCACCATTTCAGTTTGGGATGCGTAGGTTTTTTTTGGCTTAGATGTTTCAAGGAACTTAGCCAAGATGAAGGGATTTCTAAGGACTGTTGGGAAACAATATTACTCTGTGCAAAAAACCTCTCTTAGCTAAAGACCTTCAGTCAGAGTTTTGCCTCCATTTGTCGTAGTTAATTTTATGTGTCAAACTGGCTGGGTTACAGTGTCCAGTTGTTTAGTCAAACTAAACAGACCAGGCCAGTGTAAATGTTGCTCTGAAGATGTTTTTTAGATGTGATTAACATTTAAATCAGCGGACTCTGAGTGAAGCAGATTCCCCTCAGTATTGTGGGTGGGCCTCATCCAATCAGTTGAAAGCCTGAAGCGCAAAGACAGGTTTCCCAAAGAAAAAGAAATTCTGCCTTGGGACTGCAGTGTGGAAACTCTGCCTGAGTCTGCAGCCTGCAGGTTTTGGACTCAAGACTACAATGCCACCTTTATCCTGAATTTCCCACCTGTCAGCCTGCTCTATAGACTATAGGCCCCATGATCCTGTGAGCTAATTCCTTAAAATAATCTTTTAATCTCTTTATCTATCTATCTATCTATCTATCTATCTATCTATCTATCTATCTACCTGTCTATCTAACATCATCATCTCTATCCTCTTGGTTCTGTTTCTCTGGAGAACCCTGACTAATCCAATACACCATTTAAGTAAAACTAGTAGTAAGTTTATAGTACAAAACATGCTCTTGACCTCTCAGGAGAGAACTAGATTTGGGGCCAGGTTTGCTTGAGACAACAAAGGGATTAAAGAGCCAATCGCTTTGTGATTTTGCCTACATGATACCAGATAACCTATTTGATAAATACATACATTATTCTTACTGGTCAATCTGGTTAGAATAAGCCCCTGAGAATTTGTCAGTTAAATGCATCTTTTGATGTCTGAAGACTGTGGAAGTGTTGAGTGGCTATTATTGGAATTGCCTGAATCACCCCAGCAAGGCTTGGCTTTTAGAAATATCAAGCAGCAGTTCTCACGCTGACTTTGTAATGTATACCTTCTTATATTAAGTTTTGAACCATGTAAATGTTTTAAAAGACAAAATTAAATAAAAAGCATCTAAGAGGCCCTTTTGCTTGTACCCACTTGCCCCAAATGTCTCACACTACTAGTTAGCTACTGAAAGAGGCACAGATAATGGTGGAAGAGGGAGATGAGACCCCTCAGCTATCCCCATTCCCATCTTCCTGATACCCCCTTCATGAAGTCAGTGTACAAAATCAGTGTTTATTAATGGTTGATCATGTCCAAGTGTCTTACTCAGCTCCGCCCTTGCCATAAAAAGTACCATAGACTGTGGCTTAAACAAGAGTTATTTATTTTTTGGAGACTGGGAAATCTGAGGTCAAGGTCCAGTAGAGTTCAGTTTCTTTGGAGGGCTCTCTTCCTGGCTTACAGATAACCACCTATTTTGCTGTGTCCTCACATGGCCTTTCTTCAGTGCATGAATGTGGAGAGAAAGACTCCATCCTTATGATCTCATTTAACCTTAATTACCTCCTAAAAGCCCTGTCTCCAAATACAGTCCCATTGGGAGTTAGGGCTTTAACACATGAGTTTGTGGGGGCGGGGACACAATTCAGTCCATGACAACAAGGCACTTTGTTTTGTACTCAAGATATGTCTTTATTTGGGTACTCTCCTGGAGACAGCAATGCTGTAGGGGGGCTGGGCAGGTGTACAAATGTCTATGACATGAAGCAGAATGTGATAAATGCTAAAAGCAAGCGTCTACAGGAGTGTAAGGGATGGAATGGTCGATACAGCCGGGTGATCAGGGGAAGCTCCCCAAGAAGGAGACCTTGCATTAGACACTGAAGGCAGGAGGTGGGGGGTGGGGGTAGTGCTTGGGTCAGTGACAGGATGGAGACGATCTGCAGGGTAAAGATTGGCATAGGACAAGCAGTGGGAGAAGAACGCAGGATGGAAATGGTCAAGAAAGAAAGCCTGGTCCAGGTTGTCTGGCATTCGGAGGGACTGTGGTAAGAAGGGTAGACTGAGGTCAGAGAACAGAGGGACTGACATTCCAAGGGATTTGTTGGGAAGGTATTGGTGAGTCACCAAAAACTTTTGCCTAGGGAGGTACTGGTTATTTTATAAACTTCCTTTTACTGCTACTGAACACACTGCCTCAAACATCTTTACTGGAAAAGTCTGATTTTACCATTAAGAAACTGATTTCTCCAAAATTGGGCCATTCTCCCTCCAGATGGAATCTCGCCCTCTCGAAGAAACATGTCTGTGGGGGTAACCTGACAGGGGTTGGGCAGGCGGTCCAGGGCAGGAAGTGGTGAGGCTCTGAATGAAGTTTTCTCCATTAGCAGAAAGGATGTTGCAGTGTGTTTTCCTGTTTGAGAAGTTTAATTCTTCACGGTTTGCTTGGCTGTCGGAACGCTTCACATTTTTATTTGTGAACATACATGGTGATCATCCTTAAGACAAAAAAAATCTGATGGCAGGTCCCTCGATGCCCTTGTTCAGAGCAGATGTTGCAATCAGAGCTGGGCTTTCAATTCTCACCTCTGAGATGTTGTAAATTGCATTAAGAAGCACCTCTCCTAGTCTTCATGTTTTACATACAACTTATTAAGGTCATGTTGGGGGAAAGAAGTTGAAATAGACAAACTTAACAGTTTTGTAGATCGCTAAGACAGAGCCATCATCTGCACTGATGTAATTACTCACAGCTCATGTGACCATCAAAACATATAAACTCAACAGGGGAATCCAAAAGAAAGATGCACACACTCAGTTCATCAATATGGAACAGTTTTGCAGACCCGGAAGGTTCAGGAAAATTTCAGCAGTACTTTGTGTGTGTGTGTGTGGTGGGGAGGGCAACGAGGGGTGATAGAAGCAGAGACGGACGCCCCAAAGAGTGTCTTCATTTAGCAAATGGCAGGGCTCAGAGGATTATGGATCCTGAGCTGAGGAAGGAAGTTTTTCTCGTCGCGGGAAATGAAGTTCTCTTGTCCCCCTTCTCTTCACAGTGAGCACTTCTTCTCTCCAGCATCCCTGATGTGGGGCCATCTCACCTCTCCTTGAACCCTTCCACAGACTGAAGTTCGAACATTCCGACTAGTTGTTTGGACTCTGTTGGACATAACCTAAGTCTGCATGGCAGGGTGAAAATTGGATAAACAGCCACGCTGACTCCAGGGAGATTTTTTTATGCAAACATCTGTTTCTTGAATTTGGCCAGGGTCAGGCCTAAGGGAAGGTGGAATTTCAATTGATGAAATAAGATCAAGAAGATGCTGCCTCATTTTTTTTTTTTTCCTGTTTCGGGGAGTATAAACCCTGTCTCCCTCCAGCATTACAGAGGGAGGAAACCCTATCCAAGTTTCCCCTGATACTGGCTTTATGTCCAATTCTAGTTTAGATGAGATCATGTGGATGCTTTTTCTGGTACTTTGCTGTACAGGTACAGATGTAACCTGCTTTGAAAGAAATCCCATGCATGCAGATAAAAATATGAATTTAGAGTAAAGATGAATAGAGCAATCAACAAATATATATGAAGCACTTCCCATGTGCGAAGCACTTCCCATGTGCCTAGCACTGGGCAAGACACTAAAATATATTAAAAGAGGGGAGGAATGAGTCCTTGCATGGAGGGAACCCAAAGTTTTAAGAGGGAATTGAGGTGATAAAGAACAATAAACTATAACCTATGATTTGGTACTAAATTGTAAGGGACTGATATTAGTCACTGCGGTTATCTGTATTAGGAGAAGGCAGGGTGGGGCCCCAAAGCCGGAGATGGCTTCAGAAGGGAAGCTTGAATTATGCAGGATCTAAGATGCTGAGAAGCTCTGAACAGGCGGAGCAGGAGAGGAGCATTCCCAGTGGTGGAAATCGCAAGAGCCGGCAAAGACAATTATTGTGTCAATTGATTGTCTGCTGGCTAAGAGCTAATTGGGTGGGACATTGTTACCCCCATTTACCAATGGATGGATGAAACTTGGTAACAGATCAGTAACAACAGCTAACACTCATTTAGCACTTATTATGTTCCAGAACCGTTCTAGGCACTTTGTGTATTTTAAATTATGTATGGCTCATCACAAGCCCCGAGTTGTCCAGCCTCAGGTGGTCAAGCCAGTCTGGGTACCAGGGGCTGGCATTGGTAGCTATGGCTTTGTAGAGGGATGGCCAGAGGAGCAGTTGCTGAGGACCACTCCCCCCCCACTCCAAACAGGCTCCCAGCTCTCTCTAGGCTAGCTGGCTGGCCAGAGGGTACCAGGTGGGTACTATTGTTATACCCTCTTAAGGCATGAAGAAACTGAAGCAGAGAAATTAAGAGACTAGCCCAAGGTCACACAGGCAGTAAGTGGCTAAGCTGGGATGAAACCCAAGCCTCTTCAGTTCAAAGCTCACAGTCTAAGATGCTAAATGAATGAGGAGAGCAGAAGCGTGGTGAGCAATATAATATTGACCTTGCAGGAAGGATGGGGTGCCAAGGTGGGGGAAGTGTTGCATAGGAGAGGGAGAGAGAGGTGGACAGGCATTGTTTCATTCTCGAACATTCTTTGTGCGAACTTGTGAGAGCCCATAATGAATTTAAAGTGTGAGTCTGAACACCAAGATTCAAGCTTTGCAAACCATTTCAGGACACCAATGTTAGCTAACATATGCATCAAGCCCTTCTAGTAAAGAAGGAAACTTGTCAGAACGTTGGTCTCAAGATTCCCCACGCATTCAGCCTTCAGGGCCAGGCCCATCGGAGAAGACAGACCAAGAGCAAATGTGTGCCACCCCACCCCCACGCGGGTTCTTCTCTTATGAAGTACCTGTTACTAACTTTAAAACATTCCGTAGGTCTTTATATTTACTTTCTACACAGGCTTTGATCCCTGGAATTCAGTGAAGACATGGGATCATGTGGGCCCTCTTTGCACCTCATGTTAGAACAACCAACCCACCAACCTAACTGGGAAAAAAAAATTGATGATGTCATGTTGGTACTCAGAACTGGCCAACAGGCTAAATGGGGAGAGAGAGAAAGTGATGTAATCAGAGGGGATCCAGGCCAGTTTTTCTTTATCCAAATGCTCTTCCTTTTATAGACACCATATTGCTAAAATTCCCTTAGTAATGATTAATTTCTTTGGACCTCTTTCCATAATAAAGCCAACAAATCTTTTGATGGAAAAAATACCTAGCCCACTGGTTTTAAACAGTGTTTTAGACAGAACAACTTATATTTCTTAAATGAATATTTTTTTAAAGATTTTATTTATTTCTTTGACAGAGAGAGAGGGAGAGAGAGAGCACAAGTAGGGGGAGCGACAGAGGGAGAGGGAGAAGCGGACGTCCTGCAACAGAACACACGACTAACCAACAGGTCAACCAAATCAGGTTTCACTTTTTTCTCATAAAAATAAAAGTCTGAAGGGAGTGAGCTGCCAGTGTTGGTTCAGTGGCTCAGAGATCTCAGAGCAAATGTCTTTGTGATTTTCTTGCGTTTTTTGTTTGTTTGTTTTTTGTTTTTGTTGTTGTGTTTTTTTGTTTTGTTTTGTTTTGTTTTTTGCCTCATGATCTAAAGAAAAGGAGGTTGCTTCGGTCCCAACCATCACATTTTTGGTCAGGGCAAGAAGAAGATGGAAGGACGGTGCCAGCCATATCTGTTCCTTAAAATCGAGAAACTAAAGGCTTTCCTGAAAACTTCCAGTAGACCTCTGCTTAGGTATTTTTGGCCTGAAATAGGTCACATGGTCTCTCTAAGATGCAAAAGATCCTGGGAAAATAAATATTTAGTTAGCCCTACTGCCACTCCCAAGAATATTGGGGTTCTATTGTCAAGGAAGAATACAGGTGTGGCTATGGAATTGGGCGTGTGAGCCACAGCCTGGCTGTTCTCTTCATGGACTTCATGAAGGAAAACATGACACCTGAAAGTTTTTGTTATGGAAATTGCATAACAAAAAAACTTATAGTGGGAAACCAGTGACTTCCCTTTTGATGGGAGGAAGCAAGCTTAGGTCCCTGTAGGTTGTTGATGGAGAAAGGGTGCTACAAAGGGGCACAGGGGTAAAGAAAATGATAGAGAAGCACTGAAGATAAATTACTGGCAATACGTAAGGTACTCCAGGCAGTTTTGACTGAATGTATATAATTTGTCTAGTAGGATGTCAGATATTCTGGAACAATGAGCCTTATAAAATACTCTAGCTTCTTTAAAAATAGAGTATTTTGTTTCAAGTGGAAGCAGGGGTTGGCTTGCTCAACCAGATACATTCACCTGATTGTCCAGAAAACTGCTTTGTGGAAGCACAACTGAACTTGTTTTTGTATGATAGAATAGAGGTAAATGTCAGTAAAACAGGTGTCAGAATGCACACCAACACACACACACACCTGGCAATAAAGATAAAAACCAGTCTAGGGTGCTTGCTCTATCAATGCCTTTCTGCTGAAAAGTGAATTTTACTCCCATGTCTCTCCCTTCCTGCTAAACAGATAATCGGGACAGTTTATCATATCTGTTTTGGGGTATAGTTATGAAACATTTCAGTGGAGAGCATGAATGAGCAGGGACTTGTACTGAAAAACAGAACAAAAAGAAATTATTAATCATGTTTCGCTTTGTATATTTACTGTTTTGCTTCTGAAGGGAGTATTAGTCCACTAAGAGATGCATAATTAGGAGATATGCCAGATGGGTAATCAATGTGATTTTAAATTTTTGTAGAGAGAGAACAGAGTTGTAGCTTGGATTTTTTTTTTAGAAGGTACTTTAGCCCTGTGCATTTAAAAACAAACATCTTGCATTAGAAGGTTACTGTCTTCCATGCAAAGACGTTGAATATGTTCTTAAATCCTTTCATTTTTTAAAAACTGGCCTGATGGAGTAGAAGAGCTGAATGGCCTACCAAATGGACGAGAAAAGCTAACACGCAGAGATGGGAACTGGGGTCCCCTGCAAGGAACGGCTGAGAGCTTTATTTAATCATAATCATCATTATATCAAACAAACAAACGAACAAACCATAAATTTCACTTCCCTTTCCTTGCTTCGCAGTCAGTGGAGATTTACTTGTTCTCACAGTTCTCTGGCTAGACGAAATCTAAAGAAAGCACTTTCTGAATCTCCTATTTAAGCAAAGCAAGTGAGATCTTCAGCTAAAGCGGCTGTGGCTGCTTGGCCAGTGAGATGGGCTTGGGAATGAGATCACCTTATGGGACCAGGCAGCAGAGCTGATGCCCCAAGGGCAGTGTTTTTAAAATTGTGGGTCCCGACACATTAGGGAATCGTGAAATCAATTTAGAAGGCTCTGACCACGTATTATTTCTTAGCCCAATAGAGTTGCACAGAATAGAACAATACTGAATAAAAAACATAAATGTGAGTCACATGTAAGGGTATGCATTATTTATGAAATTTTTGTTCCAATAATAAATGTGCATCCTCATATAAATCATTTTTCTTTACATGGGTCAGTCAAAAAAGTTTGAAAAATCCTGCAGCAGGGTTAAGTGTAAGAGGACAGTTGCCCTTTAGCTGACAACCTCAGCTGGAAGGGACAGAGATGATGGAGTCTCTGGACTCCTCACGCCCTTGTGAACACACGCCAGGGTTGGTAACACAGTTACTGTGGGTGTGTGCTTCTCCAGGATTCTCACACACACATTCTTCCACACAAAGTTGAGAACATTTTTGCCAAGTTACCCATCCAAGAACACACTTTGGAATTTGATTGGCATTGCATTATATAACAGAGCTTGGAGAAGAGTTGACATCCTTACTTCGTTGAATCTGCCAACCCAAGTGTGCAGGCCCTGTCTGCATTTATTCTAGTTGTTTCCTATATCCTTTTGTTCTGTTTATGTTATTTTTTTATAAATGCTTCTCATTTTTTACTTTCTTGTTGATGCCTATGTATTTGGCATATTTTGCTTCCCTTATGAATATATGTATGTATTTTTTCTGTCTTGATACCATTTTCTTTTTTTCAAATATACTGCCCTCTCTGGCTCACTGAACTTGCAGATGTCTTCCATGCATTCCTGCTTCTGCTCATGCTGTTCCGCTATGCAGAAAGCCTTTCCCTGCACTGCCTGAGGAATGTCTGCACGCCCAGGCAGAGCTGTCTCTTGGGAGGACTGCTGTAATAACCCTCTAACGAGTCTCTTGGTTAATCTTCTTACCCACCCACGATTCCCCACATAGCTATTGGGGTGGTCTTTAAAAACATAAATCAAGATCCTGTCACTTTCCTCCCTAAGACATCTGCTGGCTTTTATTGCCTTTGCAAACATCCAAACTCCATTCAAGACCCTCAGCGCTTCCCATGATGTGGCTCCTGCCTACTTCTCTGACCTTCTCTCCTGGACTTTTCCTTGTCATGCGTGATGCTTCGGCTGTACTAGATTTCGTTTTGGCCCTCAACACTCCAAGCTTGTGCCTCCCGTGGCACATTGGCTGTTGCCTATTCTTGTGATGCCAGGATGCTTCTGCTCCTGACGCTCATGTGGCTAGATCCTTCTGGACATGTGGACACCCCATACATTTTTTTTTAAGGATTTTATTTATTTATTTGACAGAGAGAGACACAGCGAGAGCAGGAACACAAGCAGGGGGAGCAGAGGAGAAGCAGGCTTCCCACTGAGCAGGGAGCCTGATGCGGGGCTCGATCCCAGGACCCTGAGATCATGACCTGAGCCGAAGGCAGACGCTTAACGACTGAGCCACCCAGGCACCTCCACCCCATATATTTTTAAATTTTGATTTTGAGAGGCCTTTTCTGAACCCCAATATGAAGCGGCATTCTCCACCCATCTGCTCTCTATGCATCGTCTTCTTTTTTTTAAGACTCTATAGTATCTGCGATTTTCTTATTTGCTTTCTTGACTGTTTCCCACTCCCCCACCTCCCCACCACACACGAGAATGCAATGTGAGTGGAGACTTTGTTAATGATGGCTAACTCCCCAGCCCTACAAAGGCACTAAATAAATATTTGTGGAATTAATGGATAGTCCTATAAAGTAGGTAGCATACCAACTACGGAGCACAGAAAATATTTGGTCCTTATCTTTAGAAAGTCTATACTCAGAAGGCAGTGACACTGAAAATTGCCTCTCACTTTTCTGAAGTCGTCCTATTGTGGATATGCGTGTCTACAAGCAGGGCTTACCTGGAAGGGAGTCCTTTAGAGATGAATTATTAAGAATAGATTTTCACTAGTAAGAAGATGTTCATTGTTGAGGATCTATTTTCATTTGATTTTACAAAGTTTTGAAGACTTTCCTGGAGGTAGACCAGGAGCTCTGGAGAGATACCCAGGTAAATAAACCAATCTCTGTCCTTAAAGGAGAATGCTTTTAGTGAGATGAAGAGACTTGTAAAAACACAGTAAGGCAGTGGCCTTGAACAGCAGTGGGAGCGATGCTCTTGTAGTTCTGGGACCTCAGGGCTGTCTTGGACTGTCCCAGTACTGGGGCAGACATCCTTGGCTTTGGCATACGAAACCATTACCAACCAATCACACTTTAATTTATTTAAACTCATCTTGGGTGAATTTAACATTCTCCCCCTAAAAGAAGGAATGGTGATTTGATCTATACTTTGGAGGCAAAGCCAGAGAATGAATGAGGCTTTCTAAGGACAGTCCTGGGGTATGTTCTAAAAATGATTATAATGTGCGTGAGCTTAAAAAGCTTCCTACCTTCACAGAAGCAGGCTGCCCTGACTCTCACACCTCCAGGGGCTGAGGTAGACTTAGGGCCTGGGGCTCAGCATGCTGCCTATGTACGGCCTCCTACCGCTTGAGTCTGCTTGTCTGCAGCGTCCTTTAGCTCTGGAACTTGATGATGTTTCTATATAGAGTAGTGCTGGGGTGTGGGAGGGCCAGGTGGAACCTCCCCTTGGATCCTAAATTGTTTACCACGCTTCCATATAAATTAATTTTATGTTGATAAAGGCCACAGAATCTCTTCTGAAATAGAGGCAGCTTACATTGAATGAGTGTAAAAATCTCAGAGCCAAGAGGTGGAGGATGGAGAGTAGAAGATACAAAGAGAAGCCCTTCCAGACAGCTTGGAAGGGCCATTACCTCAGGGCTTCATCGGTGACTGAAGGCTATTAGAAACCTCATAAATGTTAGTCTAACAAGTGAATGATCCTGGATTTGAGTAGTAACATCTGAAATGATGTTCATTTTCCTAGAAGGGACAATGAAGGTATAACACCTGGCTTACTGGAGACTATATGAGAACCCAGTGCTCTGGGTTACCAGTGGGGTGCAGCTTTCTGGCCCCGGCCCCCAGTATCACTTCTTGAGGTTCATTTCAAGATTATTGCCATGAACATGTGATTATATAAGGAGTGTCTTGAGTTGTCAGTTAGGCATTGAGTATTTAGTGGGGTCAAAGGACTGCCTTGTCTCTATCACAGAGGAAACAAAGAAAAATGGCCATGAATTTTTTCTGGGCCATAGTTTCCCACTCTGGGGTTCTGTGAATCTAACACACAGTTCCGAGCTGTGTCATCTGGTCTTCCATCTTCTCCTCAGCCATCCCTGAAGCTTGGCTGAAGAAGGCTGGAGAGCTCTTCCCTGCCCCGCTCCCCCTTCCCCAGTTCTAATACTTTCCATTACCATTCTGTCAAGTAGTAGCCAAGTTAGGACTTCACAGAAAGGGGAGGTCTATGAGAAAGCCTGAGTTTGTGATGGTCTTAACCTCGTCATGGCAGGCAGCTCTCTGGGCATAATTTTCCACTAGGCTGAGTCTATTCCTTCATAAACTGAACTCCAAAAGCATCACTAGAAGAGTCACTTTAATGCAAATAAGAATAACCTGGGACCCTTGATCCTTATCTGAGGAGAGGTTTTCAAGTGTTCCCTTTGTGTGGTGGTGTCAGTATGCCCCAGGAATTTTTTGATTAGTAATTACCATGGAATCTTCACTATATACTAGCCACACTGTGTCAGGATGGCTCAGAAGATTCTTCCCTCTGATATATACTGCCTTTATAAGGCAGGCACTCTGCTCTATAAGAAAGAGTAGAACATTATGAAAATTATGATGTGGGAAAATCTTTGTTGAGCATCTGCCATTTTGGAATCACTTCTTTTCGGCCCTCTGCCCTCACCCCATGGCCATAGGTCTTCCATGGTGATACACCAGTTAAACTTGTCCTATGATAGAGACCTTTACACTCCCTGCCTACTTACCTTCCCTTATATTGTGTGCTATCATACCAGATTATCAAAATAGCTGATATTCTAAACAACTCACACTAAGGTCTAAGTACATGTCTAGTTATAAATTTATGTGCTATCCAGGGTGACTTAAGGAAGTGTTGAATCACTATATTGTACATCTGAAACTAATATAACACCATATGTTAACTAACTGGAATTAAAATAAAAACAAAAAATAAATAAATAAATAAATAAAAACAGTAAAAATATAAATAATAAATAAATAAATAAATAAATAAAGTTATGTGCTCTCTCTCCCATATGGCATATCTGAATTTTTATGAAGCCCTCCGAATGTTAATTAAAGGGTGCTGAATGATGGGAATTTCAGCTACTAAGAAAGGGCCACTGTAGGTGTTTTCCAGATCTCACTGTTTTGGGCACTGCTTACCTACAGTGTGTATACACAGACATTATCACTTTTACTTGTAAGCTATCCAAATCCTTTAAAAAAAAGATTAAAATTGAACTGCATAGGGTTTTCATGACCTGTCTTTGGCAAGGCTTCTAAGCGGTGATTACAGAAATTTTTGCGCAAAGTCAGTGAGACTAGACTTCAAATTTGCTAATGAGATAGCTCTGCGTCTAGCTGTGTGTGGCCGTATTTATCACCTCACACACCTGAGCCATGCTCATGTGACACCAAGACAGAGAAGGAGGATTATGATTCTTACTGGCTTTCAACAAGTAAAGGCAGACAACTCTGCGACAAGGATTTTGTATTTATGAGCAACGAAGCCAGATAAAGAGGATCTCTCTGCAATATTACACTAGTTACATAATTTTGTTAATTTCAGCTTGTACTTTCTCTATAGGAATTTTGAATTTGACCTCTATAGTATCTAAGGAAATGAGGAAAAGTCCACAAAGGTTAGTTTCATGGGCAAGTTTTCAAGTAACTCAGCTATGAGTGTCTGATTCTGCTCCTCGGCAAACAGCATTCTGTTAAGTTGGGCCATATGAAACTGCTGTTTTTGCAGGGCAAAAACAGTTGAATATCAGTAATTTCATATGGTTAACCTAATCTGTTGTTGCATACCCTAAGAATAACGTAAAGCATCCCACCAAGTATGAATCCTGTTAAGCAAGAGAAGCTATTCAGTTGCAATTCATGCCACAATTCTTATACAAAATAGAATAATGTTAAAGAAATGAATCTTCTTCTAGATATCGCTTCTTAATACATGTCTCTAATGAAATGAGTTTCTAAGACAATGTTTAACCCACGGCTGAAGTTTTTTTATTTAGCCTTCCCCTTTGATAGAGGCATACTTCTTTTTTATTATTCTTCCCTTTGTTGTGCTTCCCAGATATTGCATTTTTTTTTTTAACAAATTGAAGGTTTCTGGCAAACTTGCATTGAACAAGGCTATCAGACCAGTTTTCCAACAGCATTCACTCACTTCATGTCTCTGCATTACATTTTGGTCATTCTTGCAGTATTTCAAACTTTTTTATTATTATTATCTTTGTTTCAGTGATCTGTGATCAGTGGCCTTAGATGTTACTATTGTAACTGTTTTGGGATGCCATGAACCATGCCTACAGAACTTAATCAATAAATGTTGTGTGTGTCCTGACTGACGCCCCCTCTCCCTCTCCTCAGAGCTCCCTAGTCTCCGAGACACAACAATATTGAAATTAGGCCAGTTAGTAACCCTGCAATGACCTGCAAGTGTTCAAGTGCAAGGCAGATTCGCAGGTCTCTCACTTTAAATCAAAAGGTAGAAATGATGAAGCTTAGTGAGGGAGGCATGTTGAAAGCTGGGATGGGCTGAGAGCTAGGCCTTTTGCACTGAACAGTTAGCCAGGTCGTGAATGCCAAGGACAAGTTCTTGGAGGAAATTAAAAGTGCTGCTCCAGTGAACAGAAAGGGAAATACCCTTGTTGCTGATATGGAGAAAATTCTAGTGGTCTGGACTGAAGATCAAACCAGCCACAACCTTCCCTAAAGCCAAAGCCTAATCCAGAGCAAGGCCTTAACTCTCTTTAATTCTGTGCAGGCCGAGAGAGGTGAGGAAGCTGCAGAAGAAAAGTCTGAAGCTAGCAGAAGTTGGTTCTTGAGGTTTAAGGAGAGAAACCATCTCCGTAACATAATGGTGCAAGGTGAAGCGTCAAGTGCTGATGGAGAAGTTGCAGCAAGTCATCCAGAAGATCTAGCTAAGAGAATTCCTGAAGGGCACTACGCTAAACAACAGATTTTCAATGTGGATGAAACAGCCTCTTCTTGGAACAAGATACCATCTAGGGCTTTCAGAGCTAATGAGAAGACAGTGCCTGGTTCAAAGCTTCAAAGTATAGGTTGACTCTCTTGTTAGGAGCTAATGCAGCTGGTGACTTTCTCTTAAAGCCAGCACTTATTTACTATTCTGAGAATCCTAGGGCCCTTCAGAATGATGTTAAATCTACTCTGCCTGTGCTCCATTAATGAAACAACAAAGTCCGTATAGCAGCACATCTGTTTGCAACACGGTTTACTGAATATTTTAAGCCCACTGTTGAGACCTACCACTCAAAAAAAAAAAAAAAAGGATTCCTCTCAAAATGTTAGTGCTCATTGATACTGCTCCTGCTGACCCAAGAGCTCTGCTGGAGATGGACAACGAGATTCATGTTGTTGTCATGCCTGCTGATACAACATCCATGCTGCAGCCCACGGATCAAGCAGTAATTTAGTAAGACTTGGCTTTCAAGTCTTCTTACTTAAGAAATTTATTTTGAAAGCTATAGCTGCCATAGATAGGGATTCCTTTGATGGATATGGGCAAAGTAAATTGAAAACCTTCCAGAAAGGACTTACTTTTCTAGATGCCATTGAGAACATTCATGATTCATGGGAAGAAGTCCAAATATCAACATGAACAGGAGTTTGGAAGAAGTTGATTCCAGCATCATGGACGACTTTGGAGGGTTCGAGACTTCGGTGGAGGAAGGGACTGCAGATGTGGTGGAAATAGCCAGAGAACTAGAAGTAGAAGTGGACCCTGAAGATGGGCTGAATTACTACATTCTTGTGATAAAACTTCAATGGATGGGGAGTTGCTTCTTATGGATGAGCAAAGAAAGTGGTTTCTTGAGATGGAATCTACTCCTGGTGAAGGTGCTGTAAAGACTGTTGAAATGAGGGGCACCTGGGTGGCTCAGTCGTTAAGCGTCTACCTTCAGCTCAGGTCATGATCCCAGGATCCCGGGATCGAGCCCCACATCGGGCTGCCTGCTCGGCAGAAACCTACTTCTCCATCTCCCACTCCCCCTGCCTGTGTTCCTGCTCTCGCTATCTCTCTCTCTGTCCAATAAATAAATAAAATCTTAAAAAAAAAAAGACTGTTGAAATGACAACCCAGGGTTTATAATATTACACCAACTTAGCTGAATAAGGATCTGTAGATTTTGAGAGGATGGATTCCAATTCTGTAAGAAATTCTCCTGTGGATAAATTCCTATCAAACAGCATCATATGCTACAAATTGTTCATGGAAGGAAGAGTCAATGGTTGCAGCAAACTTCACTGTTGTCTTATTTTAAGATATTGCCACAGCCACCCCAGCCTTCAGCAGCCACAACCCTGAACAGTCAGCAGCCACCAACATTGAGACAAGACCTCCACCAGCAAGGAAATTATGACTCACTGCAAGCTCAGATGATGGTTATCATTTTTTAGCAATAAACTATTTTTAAATTAAGGTTTGTGTGTTTTTTAGACATAATGCTATTATACACTTAATAGGCTACATACAGTATAGAGTAAACATAACTTTTATATGTACTTTTTTAATGCAAAAATTCATTTGACTCGCTTTGTTGTGACATTCACTTTATTGCAGGGGTCTAGTCCAAATCCACAATATCTCAAAGTATTCCTATAATTAGAAGTCAGATCGTCATTACAATGTGCTGATGGAAATCTAGAACATGAGGAAAGGAGTATCCAGGGTGGGAACTTCCTGGTCTGGGGAAAATCTGCTACCCAGGTAGGTATGAAGAGGACAGTTTAATGGTCCAAGAACATTGACGGAGTATAAGAACCTCAGTCCTAATTCTGAATAATGTTGGCCCCAAGGTATCTGATCAGTTGCTTGGAGTATAACAGCGAGGTATTAAGGTGTGGGTCAAATCCTGTAAGTTAAGCTAGATTTTAGTTTCATCCAGGAATCTTTCCAAGGGTGACTGATGTATGCGGTTAAATCCGGGGCTAGAGGGGAAGGATATGAGTCCAGAAAGGAGATAAGCAAGAACTAGGTGGGGTCTTATGCCCTTATTTTAGCGGGTTGGGTTGAGGGTGTGGCTGGTCCTCGACAGGAGTCCTCAGAGGGCGAGCCAACAGAATTAAGGCTTCTTCCTTGAGGTGCTGCTTGGGCAGATGCCTAATCCCAGAATGAAGCCAACATACTAGGCAGGTTCAGCTAGAACTTTGGAGCTACTCAAGCATCAGAATCTTCCTCAGCAGATTTGGGACCCACATAATTTTTGGCTGATAAAGATACCTGCAGTGAGACCAGAGATCTGGGTCTGTGTCACAGGATTCAGAGCTTAAGAGTAAGTCAAAAGTTCAAATCCACTGGGCACAGACTATTGCTTCCTGCCATTCAGGGACAGATAGGCTGGAACCTGCATGTGGAGACCAACAATAGATCCACTTGTGAGGAGCTGGGGATGAAAGATACAGAGGAACCAAGTAGGGGCTGACACTCTTGGTTCATATTCACACTAAAACTCAGTTTTGAGCTACACTCTGTCAACTTTTTATTGAGTATCTGCTATTATCCACATATCAAATTAGGGTCTTAATTCCCTTAATTCTCATAATAACTTCATGAGGATAGTTTATGATTTCAATCCTAGAAGACCGAGAATATAATAATCTCTCCACGATTTGGGGAATAATAATTATTGGAACACAAATCCAAATCTTTATATTTCCATAGGGGAAGGTATATTTGTTTCCTATTGCTGCTGTAACAAATTATCACAAATTTAGTGGCTTAAAATGCCACACATTTATTCTCTTATGGTTCTGGAGGTCAGAAGTCTAAAGTCAAGGTGTTGGCAGGGTTGGTTCCTTCTGCAGACTTAAGGGCAGAATACGTTGCCTGTTTTTTTGGCTTCCAGAGGCCACTTGCATCCCTTGGCTTGTGACCTCTCCTTGTATCACTCCAACCTCTTGCTTCTGTCTTCACATCTCCTGCTATTGGTTCTAATCTCCTGCTTCTCTCTTCTAAGGACTTTTGTATTAGACAGGCTCCCCCTAGATAGTCCCCCCCGTCACATCTGCAAATTCCCTTTTACTGTGTAAGATAACATATTTTCAGGTTCTAGGAACTAGGATGTAGACTTTGGGGGTGGGGGACATTATTCTGCTTACCACAGCGGCGGGGCGGGAGGGGGCGCATGGAGGGAGGGGCTTTGAGCTGGGGAGGCAAATGTGGCCAGACAGAAGGGAAACTGTTATATTCCTCTGAGGCTGATGTGGGGCAGGGAAAGGGGCAGAGACGGGAGCCCCTCTGCATGCAGAAACTTAAGTGGAGGATGCCTGTAGGAGAGCAGCTCTCAGTAGGGAAGGTCCATTGCTAGAGGGGTCTCAGGGCTGCCCGGAGCTACAGGGTCTAAAGACAGATGGCAGGACCAGTTCTCTGCAGCAGCATCTTGTAGCTAAAGAAGAAGCCATAAAGGTGATGAGCATCATTTAGAAATGCCCGCCTACTCCTCTTGGCTTTCTGGAAACATATCAGCCAGGATTCTTGTGTGACCTCATAGAGGAGGGGAATGGGTCCCCCGACAGACTGAGATTGAATATCGGGTTGAGCTGACCAGTGGGGATTGAAACAAGATGAAATATCATCATGTTTAGAGGTTTTTAAAGGAATATGGCATCGGACCTTAGTATTGTGGTTTTAAAGTCCTACCTCTTGGGGTTGCAAACTTTGGCCGGGGCCATAGAAGGTGGAAGGGGCTGCTGAGGGCAGAGAATAAAGTGTTTGCAGCCAGTGTGCTCCAGGCAACCTCTACTTCTAGAACTAAAGACGAAGAACATCTCACTTCCAAGTGCTCCTTAACTCGGGGTCCAAACCTAAATCGAACAACCTGCTAGTTAGTCAGGCTCCTTCAATGGCAGCTAGTATCTGAATAACAATAACCATATTAATAAGTATACCCAGCAGGGGGGATAAAAAGGTGGTAGGGTATTCCCAAGAGGAAAATTAATTTCTTTTTATAATCCGCTGTAGTTTATTTCACATATTCATGACCCGCCCAGTATGTTTTTTCTTTATGACGAGCCATAAAAATGACAAAATACATTAGCCAAGTTCTTCGTTTCTGCTAAAATGACCATATTCAAAAATAATAACAGAGACTTGTATCAGCGATGCAAAAGATGCATGAAGTAATTGGGGCTTAATTTGTACACAAACTGTCAAGGCAGTTTTCCTCACGGCCTGCATCTTCTGAATTCATTAGTCTCTAATTACGGCCAGTGGGGACCAGCAGTTAGAAGGTTAAAGAGGTTCTGACAGGCCTAATCATTGCTCAGGAAGCTGAAAATGTATGCAAAGTCTCAGCAGATGGGGTGAGAGCGGCTTCTGCCAAGTGATAACTGTTATTCCTTTGCACCTCCAAAGCTGTCATCCTAATAGGCACATTTTAAATTTATTAATGCTCTAGTTACAATGCATACACAGTCTCTAATGGTATGTCATTCTGAGTATATAAACTGAGCAATTAACACATATTACCTGGTAATGGTAAAATTATTTGTTGCCTTGTTTTTTTTTTGTTTTGTTTTGTTTTGTTTTGGTTGTCTCCTATTCCAGTAAGAATTGTCCCAGGAAAAGCTTCCCTTTGTTAAAATGGAAGTAAAGCCACCCTGAAGATGGGTTTCTCTTTTTACTCAGATATTACAATCGGTCTGAATGCCTTCGTCCGGCCTTTCTGTACTCTGACCTGTCTCATCTGTCACGGACTTCTGGCCTCCCGCATCAGAATCTAGGAGTTAAAAACAGTGCAGGTGAGCTGCTTCATCGGACTTTTGGGAAGTGGCAGAGAACTCCAAGTTGGGATGAAATGCCCCTTTAAAGTGAGAAGAGACCCAGGGTTGTAGTTCTTGTTTGTGACTTTACCCTAAGTCCTAGAGGGAGAGGTAATGTGTATTTTGCAATTTCCAATTCCAAAGTCCTCAAAATCTTCCCCTTCTTTGGTGGCCTCCCTGACTTTAATCCTGATTGCTTGAAAGCTAACTAATCACTAGCAAGAAGGGTGTGTGTGTGTGTATGTGTGTGTGTGTGTGTGTGTTTTGTCTTTCCTGTGACTATAGCCATGACATGGGAAGAGCCCTTAATTAAATGCAGCACTTAGTGCAACAATTGTTTGCATGTAGGAGGCCACAGAAATGGAGACAGCTGGAATGGATAGTCCCTAAACTGTAGGCTTTGTCAGGACTACAAGATTCATAAGCGGTCCTAATAGCATGATAAGGTGTTAATCTCAGCAACAGAGCAATTATCTGTCCAATGACTGACCGCCACTCTCTGTACCCACTAGCTCATTTCAGTTAATTGATTTACGCGGTATAGAAGTAATATAACAACAACAAAAAAATGTCGTAGAGACTTTATGTTAATTAAAAACTGTGATTACATTTCCCTACTAGGTGATGTGTTTGAGATTTTCATACCACCCAGAAAGATGGCCAACTATTAGGTAATAAAAGTTTTCTTTGCCTGAGACCAAATAACCCATCCATTGGGGTTCCTTCAGTGGCTGGAAGAATAGTCCCGGTTGATTAACAGACTTGAGTTGTGTGACCTCGGACAAGTGTCCTCATTTCTCTGAGCCTCAGTTGCCTCGTCTCCAAGGTGAGAAGTCTGTTCTAGAGGATCTCTGACCTCAAAGATCTTTCTCGGTTCTGAGAGCCATACTTCTCTGAGTTTGCGGGCTGTGTAGCCACCATTGAGCCGGATCAATAGTTCTGAGTAGGTCAGCTTTTTATCTTCTACTTCCCATTTTCAACTTGGAAGTTTAATCTGCTTTCTGACCATCCTGTTTATTTATAACTTTTTTTTTTTATATGTGCACAGTGGATTTTTTCCGGCCCCTTTGCTGTATTTTTGTTATACGATATAGCTATTCATTTCCAGAGATTTAAAAAATCGTCTCAGCATCCCTTTAATGGGAAATCCAATGAAGAGAGTCTAGACATGCCCTGCGGTGCCCGCTTACTTGGTGTGATGTGGAACTGTAGGGAGAAGGGACATCCTGGGGGCTCTGTGGATGGCAGATACGGGGTCTGCCCTTGTGGCCTCCCCTATGCACGTGAGGGTGGACCCCAGTTTGGGCCACTGGTTTCTTGGCCTATAGAGCGGATGCACTGGGCTCACTGTTCCCTCACGTCCGTTTTCAGCAGCAACTTTTGATGACTCTCATTCATTCTGAGAAAAAGGAATTTTCTCGAAATTGGAGCCTTAGAAGGTAAATGGGTTTTAGAGAAACCAACGGGTAGAGAGAGAAAGAGAGGCCCCGAAAGCCATTTATAGGAGCAGAGTTTGGCTGAGAAAGCCTAGCATTTTGTGGATGGCAAGTCATGGTGTGGGGCCATGAGTTACTCTTCAGTGAAAAGGTAAATAGTGGTTAAGATTAGTAGCCAGAGAAAGCAAAACTTGGTCTTGGAATCTACCATCCACTTGCCCATCTTGGGGCCACCTTTCCCCTTCAGGGGGACCAGCAGACCTACTTAAACTCTCGTGGAAGTGGCACCATAGCGTGCTCTGCTCTTAAGGTGAAGGGAGTGTGGCCAGGAGGGATTGCTTTTACCCGGAGCCTTAGTTGTCCAGCGTCAGCAAGCTTCCATTGGAGGGTGTCAGGAACACATGGGGGTTCAGGGAAACCATTCCCAGCTCCCTGCACTTACACTTACTTTGCCCACATACCCCCAGTGACACTCATGCCAAAGACCCCGGTCATGGCAGGTCCCTGGAACCATCTTGGAATCACGCAAGCCCAGTGTTAATCTTAGCAGAGAAGAAAATTAAGACTGCAGAGTGGAAATCTGTTCACATAATTTCCAGACTCAGTTCTGGAGCATGGTTCCTAGGAGTGGAATAGAACCTGGATCCGGCCTGCCTCAGTGCCAGTCCATGAGGCTCTACCTCATGTCCCTTCGTCCATGGGCAGGACCCTTCGCTTTCCCATGCCTCAGTTTCCTTCTTCTACGGAGAATAATAGCACTTCTCCCGTAAAGCAGTTTTGAGGATTAAAGGAGTTAATGGATGGAAAGTTCTCAGGAAGCACTGGTTAAATGTTTGCTGTGGTTAATTACGGATCATCTATGAGCAGGCTACGTGTGGGTATGTTGTTCAGTAGCCGAAGGCCCCGGGCATGTTGAATACTCTAGTGTTGTTAGCTTGAGAGTCTTAGTAATTTTTGAACAAGGAACCCTCCATTTTCATTTTGTACTGGATTCCACAAATTCTGTAGCTCGTTCTGTCTACAAGGCTGTGGTGCCGAAATCTAAAGTCTGTGTAATGTTGATACCAAAATGGCCAGCCTTCACATTATCTTGTTGAGAAAGGTCAGATTTTCCCTTAAGAGAGTTTGTTTGATACTTGAGCTAAAGTTAATATTTTATGAACATTTGCGTGGAGCCAGTGATTACTTGTCTTTAGGGATATAATTTCATAGTAATATTGTTCATTTCTATTTGTGCTTCAAAAGTAGGATTGGATATCTATGGTTGCTCAATATTAAAATGAACAGTAGTGAGATCTTAAACTTTAAAAATTAAAGGATGATTCTGGGCCACCTGGGTGGCTCAGTTGGTTAAGCATCCGATTCTTGATTTTGGCTCAGGTCATGATCTCAGGGCTGTGAGATCCAGCCCCGCATCGGGCTCCACGCTCAGTGGGGAGTCTGCTTGGATTCTCTTTCTCTCTGCCCCTCCCCCCAAGCACGTGCACTCTCCCTCTCTCTCAATCAACCAATCTTTTAAAAAATAAAAGAAAAAATAAAATTAAAATATGATTCTAAGTTTCTTGTATTAATTTCCAGGGTTTTTTAATAGATTCATCATTTTTTCTCCTAAAGATGGAGAAAATATAAGTTCTCTGCATTCTCTAAAGTGCCCATCATAGTCCTGGCAACTGGTGATTAGTTAGGAAACAATTTTAAAGTTGCCCAATAAGATAATCATGCACCTCATGAAGGATGGTGAATATATCTGGGTAACAATGAAGTGAATGTACAATCAGCCCCTCCCCCCATCACATATGTTGACTGTGCTCAGTTCATGAACTTTGATTAAAATTTAAAAGCCAGGTTGGGGGTGTGGGGGGGTGCTGCTGCTTATTTTTGTGGAAATTGTCAGCAACCATTCCATGAAGAATAAAGGCTCTTCCTGATGATATTCCACTATCAGCCCTTATTACATTCCAGCATATGAGAGCTGGAATGTGGAACTTCAGAAATCATTTTCTTGTTGCCTCATTTTGCAGTTGAGGAGACTGATACCCACAAAGGTAGAGCTATCTGAAAGTCACACAGTTCATTGGTGCTTAGCAAAGGGTTCACAGTGCCCTAGGTCATGGGACGGAGGATGGTCCATGCGGTGGGCAGAATTCCAGGGCACAGACAAGTTACCTTGGACAATCCAGTGATGATGGGCCGGGTGCAGTACATAGGACTGGCATTAACTACTTCAGAGAACAATGACAAGGACATCTTAGTCCTGACTCAGATTCCATCTCACACTGGGGAGAGGCTTGAGATTTCTTAAGCTAATGTTTTCTCTCTCCCAATGTGTGTCTTCATTTTAGCCACACGTTTTCTGGGAGACATGCACTCTAAGTATGCCTTCAAATCTTTCTGTATTAACATTTAGACCAGCAGCCTTTGCACATGATATTGGAGTATCGGCAGTCTTTGTTTCTGGTACTGTGAAAGGTGAGTCCTGTCTAGCTGTGAGGAGGAGACCTGGGGGTGATCCCTGGAAGCATTTGATGAATCCAAAAGAAGGGTGGCATGGATGTCAAGCATATTATTGATACTTCAGAGCCTTAACTATAACCCAGGAGTCTTACTTTCCCAGATGCCCTGTAACTCCTTTTGAAATTGGTTCCATTTATCTTTTTACTTGTTCTCTTACTTGGAGAGTCATCCCTCCCCTTCCCTTACTCCTCTGGTCTGGCACTGCCTGGAGGGGGCAGAGGCCTGCTGGGAGCAGGGCCCCAGTGTCTCCCGTCAATTCTCCCCTTGAGAAAGGCAACAGGCCCCCAGGCAGCCTGTTTGTACCACGACCAGCATAGCAGGAGGCAGGCATCAACACACAGGTCTGGGGGCGGGGGGTCCCCATTTCTTGGCAGAGTAGATGCTGTGATTTTTTTTTTTTTCAGAAGGCTACCTGTCAGGTGAGGGGGTTGGTAACCTGGGGCATCTGGATTCTGTTTACCAGATGGAGCTGAGCTAACAATCGAGGTGGCGGCGGGGGGGGGGTTGGATAAATCAGTTACTGCATAGATTTGGTTGTTCACTTGAGGGTGTGAGGCAGACACAGCCCTACAGCTGGGCTAGGAGAGAGGGTCCATCATGAGGGAGGCAAAGGGCCCTCGCAGGATCAGTGAGGGAACAGATCCTCATGGTGTGACTTGATGACGGTTTTTGGTGCAATTGTATTCCCTTAGTAGGCACGGGGATCCAGGATCTTTCTCACTGCGATGTTGGATGTCCCTAATGTTTGTCGACCCTGTGCTTATGGTATTCTTCAGAGCTCCGATTGCTCAAAGTTGACATTGGGTGTGTAGTAGCTCCCGAGAGTCCTTTTCCAAAACGAAAATCTCAGAGATATTTGGCCTTTTCTCTTACCAGCTGTGTGAACTTTGAAGCTACTTTAGTCCCTTTTGTACCTCAGTTTCCTCATCTGAATGTGATGATGAAATTCATACCTGCTTCACAGAGCTGTTAAGTCATCTAGATATGAGATAATAAATGTAATATAGTGCTTGTAGAATATATGTAGAATAGTGTTTGGTGCTTCATAAGATCTTAATGAAAGTCTATGATTATTTTTATCATTATTGTCGAGCGTGCATGCATGCGTGTGTGTGTGTGTGTGTGTGTGTGTGTGTGTGTGTGGTTGTAATAGCCAGCACCAAAGATGCCATAGTCCTTGAATGAAAAACAAAGTCTTAATGCTTTGGATAGACAGAACGGAAGGAGAGAAATTAGCCCCTTGCTCTGGAATCCTCCATCCTGATGGGAAAAGGAGGTTGAAGTTATCATATTTAAGGAAAGTGTTCCAAGAATGACAAACTCATACAGAAGCACAATCCTAGTCCCATATCATTTTTAAACTATTGGCCCAGCTGGTCAATCACCAAGTGTCTATTGGGCTCTCACAGGGTGTAGAGCTAAGGGCCTTGCACATTCATTCATCAATTCATTCATTCATTTAACAAATATTTATTGAGTGTCTACTATGTGCCAGACACTAAGATAGGGCACTGAGCTAGCCAACAAAAATCCTTGCCCTCAGAGAATTTCGATTCTAGTTGAAAGATAGACAGTAAACACACATGTGATTATATAATATACTATTGTGTGGTAAGCATATGAAAAAAAGCAGGGTGAATGGGATAAGTATTATCGGAGAATGGGATGGTCTGGGAAAGCCTTTCCAGAAGGGGCAATATCTGAATAGAGATGGGAATGAGCAGAGCGAGGGTGTTAGGACAGAGGAAATGGGACATACGAAGGCACACATCTGAGTACAAGGTACACATCTGAGTGAAGAAGGCACAACAGATGAAGGTGGAGCCAGGCAGGGGCCAGAAAATAGGGCAAGGAGTTGAGAGTTTGTTCCGGGTGTGATGGGAAGACACCGGAGCACTTGGAGAAGAGACAGAAGCATGATACGACCAATGGTTTGGAAAGATCATGGTGACTTCTGTCCAGAGAACAGATTATAGGGGGTCCCAGAAGCAGAGCAAGAGCCAGTAGGGATGCCGTCCTGGTAATCTGGGGGAAGCCCCAGGAGGGTCCAAGTGAGGGGTGGTGAGAATGGAGCTAATGGACTGCCTTCTGCAGCATGGGCAAGAGAGAGAGGGAGTGAGGAGTGCGAGGGTTTCGATCCACACAACTGGAAGAGTGAAACGGACCTGAGCAGAGACGGGGAAGACAGGAGAGGAGCCCATGTGTCAGGAAAGCCCAGATCCCTGCTCTGAACTGCTCGGGTTCATTTCGAGATGCTGACGAGACACCAAGGTGGAGGCGTCCAGTAGGCAGCTGGATAAGTGAGTCTGGATCTCGAGGAGGTCAGGCAGTGGAGACACGAATTTGGGGGTTAACACAGGCATAGCATTAGGTGCAACCATTGAAATGGCCATTTCATAGGTGAAAAGAGTGAATATCAGAGGTTTCTTATGATTCCACCTGATATTTAAATCTGTAAGCGAGAGAGATGACAAAAAGAGGTCCAGTAAGAGAGAAGAGGTCCAAAGGACGGAGCTCCGAGTTACTCCATCCATTAGGAATTAGGAAGAGAAGGAAGACCCAGCAAAGGCATGTCCTGTAGAAAACCAGGAGCTTGTGGCCCCTGGAAACCAAATAAAGCAATGTGCTTCAAGGTTAGTCAAAGTATATATTGTATCAGATGCTCCTGAGGGGTCCGGGAAGGGCACAGAGGGGATGATGAGACACTCACCTCTGGGTCCCCCAGTGAAAGTTCCTGAGTTGGAGGCACTGTCAGACCCACTTCCTGCAACCAGCAGTTCATTGGTGCTTGAATGAAGCTTTGATGCTTCAATTTTGGAGGATGACAATTCATTAGGAGTGATGTGGGAAACAAAGGCAGAAGAAAATTATTAAATTTCCTTACTGCCTACAGCCCACCGACAAGTCCTTGGAACAGGCAGAGCGACCTTCCTCTAGGGACTCAACTGCCTCAATGTTGATACTTTGCTAAGGGCAACAGGTATACTTAGCCAAATACCCAGGACCCTCTCAGTCTACTTTAACATATAAAAATTCCTTTGGAAATTTCCTTTATCTCTACCCCCCTCCCCCAAGATACATGTTGGCAACCATCCCTCAAGCATATGGCCCACCAATATACATCTGAAGGGTCTCATGACTGAATTTTTATGAAACAGTAATAAATGAACTTTCCTAACAATAGCTAGCCCCCTCAGGATCCTGGAAACTTTGTTTCCAAAATACCTGGGAGACTTCTACTATCCCTAACCCCCTCCCAACTTGAAAGTATATAATCACTGCTCCTCATGACCCCAGTGAGCTCTTTCTACCCACAGGTCCTGTCCCCTGTGCTTTAATAAAACCACCATTTTGCACCAAAGACATTTCAAGAATTCTTTTGGCCATCAGCTTCGAACCCTAACATCTTTCCTACATCAAGGAGCACTACAAACCTATCATGAAGAGGCTCCTCCTTGAGGGACACTGAATGCTCTTGTCTTATTTTTCCCAAATGACAGAGTTAACATGAATGAAATTCTCCATCGAAGGCAACCTCTCCCCAGCAACTTGCTTTGAGTCCAGTGGCTCACCTCCATTCCCGCCCACCCCTGTCTCCTGGGAAGCCACTTGTCCCTAGCAGTAGCAGGTATGTATTTCTTGTTCTTGGTCATATCACTTCCTAGGGGATGAATGATAAAGACAATGAGATCTGAGTGGCCCCAGGAACTGAGGGGAAGGAGTGTCTGGGGACGAGGAGGAGCAGGAAGGGCAAGGTGTCTTCATAGGGTCGCAAGGCGCCGGTGGTTGGTTAGGTTATTTGGGTCTGTGGGGGAAGGAGATTTCAGAGATGGACACAAGGAAGAGGGGGAGAAAATAAAGACTGAAACCTAGAGGCAGTCTCAAATGTTTTTACGTAACAGACAGCAGATTTCCAGGCAAGTATGTGATTTTACCACATTGACAGCCAACAGTTAGCACAAACAAGGAAGGTTACTGTGGGGTGGGCTTTGGGTAAAAGATTAATAGTCAGTGTTTTCTCTGCAGTGTCTGTTTCCTTTTGGGCTTCCTTAGGGGGAAGGAGGACAGGAACTGATGTGCCTGCTCCCCCTAACCCTCAGGGGTCCTCCTGTGCCGCCCACTTTGTGTCCTTCATGCATCTGTCAGTTACTCCTCACGCACGGATGGAGCCCACTGTGTGCCCAGCACTGAGCCGGATTGCATGGGATTCAGAGAGGGAAAAAGTCCCAGGGAGCAGGTGACAGAGACAAATGAGGGTCACGAAGGACAGCTGACTAAGAAGGGAAAATTAAAGGGGAGCATTCTGGAGGAAAACTTAGACGAGATTGACCTGTGTTCCTGTTTCTGCAGCCTTTTTCCCCATTGTGGTACCCCTTCTGTGGGGGATCTAAGGAGCTTGGGCCAGACAGGAAGGCTAGGGATGAAGATGTTGGGCCCAAAGGGCGACACTGGAGACACAAATACTTACCCCAGGGGACAGGGTTTGGGAGGTGGGGTTTTCAAAGTCTGTCAGTTCCCACTATGCAGGTAGCTGACGGCGTGGCTTCAGTACAAGGCTGCTCTCTGGAATAGTTTGCTCTCACCCCAAAATGCATTGAGGGATTCGGGTTTCCCAAGGAAGGGCCAAAGCATGACTCCCCTCACCTCGGCCTTGAGGGACACCTGTTCCCGTGCTACTGCGTGTGGAAATGCAGAAGTCCCTCTCTCAGAGCACATTCCCCAAGGTGCCAGAATGCACCCAAGAATGCCTGTGGGCTTCCTCCAGTCAGACATTTGGTTTCATGGGTCTCATTGGCCACAACCAAGTGTGGGAGGGAGATGGCCTGGGCAAAATGACAGACTTCATGGAGGCTCCCTGACGAAGCCCAGGCCCCCACCTGCAGACAGGTAAGCTGTGGTGTCCTTGACACAGTCGCTCGTACTTCACTGGGAACCTCTGCCAAATTCTAAAAGGGAGGAGAGAGAGAGAGAGAATGAGAGAGAGAGAATGAGAGAGGTCCACCGCAGATCGTCTGTAGGATTTCTACTTCTTGCCATTTTTTTCCTTCTGAGATTTGCTCTCCCTTTTTCCGCAGGGAGACCAGGGAACAGTCCTAAGGCAGCCTCAAGGCAGACTTTTTCCAGGGAGAAGCCAGAGTCCCCCTCCACCCAGCCAGGAGCCCTGTTGGAGGCCAGCTCAGGTTGGAGGCCACTCTCAGGCGCGTGCAGAAGAGCAGGGAGGACAGAAGAGTCAGGAGGACACTGGGCATCACTGGGTGTGGGTTCTACCATCCTTGTCTACGTCAGTGCTGTCTGCTGATGGTTTTTTTGCACAGATCACATCAGCTCAAAGCCAGTTCTCAAGAAGCCCCCCTTGGCATATCTACGAACAGCCTGCCTTTCCCACTATTAATCAGCGTCTGCTAATTAGAGAACAAACAGTTGCTTATCTACCAACACCCCACCCCAAGGCAGCTAAATGAATCCCTCTTATTAAAAAATGATTTGTTTAGGGACTCCTGGGTGGCTCAGTCGGTTAAGCGTCTGCCTTCGGCTCAGGTCATGATCCCAGGGTCCTGGGATCAAGGTCCGCATCGGGCTCCCTGCTCCGTGGGGAGCCTGCTTCTCCCTCTGCCTCTGCCTCTCTCTCTCTCTGTCTCTCGTGAATAAATAAATAAAATCTTTAAAAAAATGATTTGTTTATCAAATCCTATTTGTGTCTCTTTTACATCCCAATTTCCTATAGGTTTAATGACTCCAAGTGGTAAGGTATTAGCTATAGGAATTTACCCCTTGAGTAACACAGGGCTCAGCTCTATTTCTCCCTGTTGAGACAATAGCAGCAGTAATGCTAATAATCCCTCACCTCACAGAGCATTTTCTTGTGCCAGGCACCATGCTCAGCACCTCGCGTGCATCATCTCATCGAATTTTCACAAAAATCCCTTGAAGGTAAATATTATCTTCATTTGCATTTAAGGAAACGAACAGGCAGGAAAGTTTAAGTCAATCCACCGAGGTCACACAAGTGGTAGATGAGAGGCCTCTGGTGCCCATCCTATGTTCTCTTAGTCCGGCGTTTCTCACGGTGTGGCCTTTGAACCACGGAAATCAGAAGAACCAGGGCACTTTTTAACCTTCAGATCCTGGGACCCTCTCTTAGACCCAGGGAATGGGAATCTCTGGATGTGGTCTTAGAATCTGCATTTTAAAACACATTCCCCAGGAGACTCATACAGACACCAAATTTTGAGAATTGCGATCTCTGGCTTTTGAGATGTTTTAAACACCCTCTATGATGTCAGTGGCCAAGGAGTTGGACATTGAGGAGGGAGTGTGTGGCTAGCCCTAGGAGCAGAACTGGCCTCCTCCAGTGGTGGGAAGAACCAGAGGCGGACCTGTATTTTATTCCTTGATTGAGCTCATGCTCTTTATTTAATCTCTCTTGACTTCTATCTCCTCATTTGTAAGCCAGGTGTGATATTTTTCTAGTTGTTGTGAGGATCAAAGGAGATGATGTACAGAAAGTAGGAGGAAATGGTAGACATTGAAAGCTCCCTACAAATGCATGGGATATTAATCGTGGGCTTGCATGGGACCTGGGGCAGCAACCAGGGTGCTGGGCACAGTGCTGGGTGCTTTGTGTGGAGATGGGGAAGGGGGAGAGCAGAGAACTCTCAGGAGTTGGATTATCTTGGGGATCTGTCCAACCTTCTT
Source organism: Neomonachus schauinslandi (assembly GCF_002201575.2). Lineage (NCBI taxonomy): Eukaryota > Metazoa > Chordata > Mammalia > Carnivora > Phocidae > Neomonachus > Neomonachus schauinslandi. The sequence continues at coordinate 38,603,452 of NC_058408.1, read as the reverse complement.
GGGAGGAGCCACCTCCTTCACAACTCAAAAGACATCACTCCTTTTCAGCCAAGGAGGCACACTTTCTATCTGGTGCTGGCCCTCACTTACCAAGCTGTTTCACATGGGATGAAAGCGTGCTTTCTGCCTCAGTTTCCCTATCTGTTCAGGGAAGACAAAAGCGCCTGCTCCTCCATGGCCATGCTTGCTGTCAGTGTCATTTCCTTAAGCCATAATGATTCCAGGTTCCCTGGAATAATCCCGTGCCAGGATTATCCTCATTATCCTCATTTGTTTAATGTTCACAGTAGCATTAGGAAGTCTGTACCTCAGACCCATTTTATAGCCGAGGGGACAGACTCAGGGAGCCCAAGCGAGTAAGTGGCAGAACTCCAGGACTGGCGTTCTCACCCTCTACACCCACCACACTCCCGGAAGAGGAAAGTGTTGGGACTGCGAGTTTGTTCAGCTTTGAGCTGTTCTGAGGCCTCTGAAGAAACAGCCGTGTTTGAAGAGAACTCCTTTCCCCTGCCCCTCTACAATGTGGCCTAAGTTATTCAATTAGGGAGTGAAGTAATTAGCAGTGGAGAAGGCCTCTAGCAGTGGTCATTACCTGCAGCACCTTGTTAGAATAGTCAAGCTACATTTCAGTTTCTGCTGTAAAACCTTAATTATAATATAAACAGCTGCCCTTCAGCCCTCTGGGGCAGCCTCCCCCCTCGCCCCCACCCCCCTTCTCTGGCCTCTGAAAGGTGCCTTTCTCGTGAGCAGTCAGGAAGGGCCAGGAGTGGGAAGGGGCTTTCGGGAGGAGGGGAGCTAATACCCACCTGTGGGTGTCATGGGGTTTGAAAGACTAAGCTACAGGGAGTCCCTGTCAGGGCCTCATCTTCAAATGAGGAAGCCAAAGACACATCCTCATCTCTGCATCCCTCACTGAGAGACTCTTTTGGACATAGGATCCCAGAAGTTTGCAGATAGCATAGCGCCATTTGGCCTGGATGGGGTTCAGCAGGACATGGTGGAGTTTCGAGGTAATATTTCTTTTTGTTTACTCTCCTGTAAGTGAAAGCAGTCTTCCCTTCTAGCTCCTGGCTCCATGGCCATGGACAGAGCCATACCAGGTGCCCAGAGCTCTCTAGGTACTGTGCTAGGCACGGTCAAAAGGGATTCCCTATTTAAACTTCACAGGGGGATTAACATCCCTATTTGGCTGTTGAGGAAAATGAGCCTTTGAAAATTTAATCAGAGATAAGGCTTGAAATGCAAATAACCCTGTGAAATACTTAAGTCCAGGTAGGTTGATGGAAATTAGATATTTTTGCTCAGGAAGGGAGAGGCAGAGTGAGGGGCGGGTTACCACAGGGCATCTGAGGGGGCCCAGGAGTAGGGGGCTGCTGAGGGGAGGAGGGCATAGGAGCAAGAGAGGCCGAAGATGCTGCTTTGCTGGGCTCACAGGTTTGCCGATGACTGGTCCTGGTGTCCTGCAAGGGGATGATTGGCTTCAGGGCCTAGCCTGACAGGCCTAGGACAGCCTAACAGGGTAAGGAGTCAATGCAGGGAGGCAGGGTTGTCTGATGGGCCCAGCGGGCTCTTCAGTTTTTGTGGGCCAGATGGAACCATGTGAGTCCTAAATGGTCCTTAAAGAGGAGTCAACAAGACAATCCCCTGAAGAGCAGGGATAATTATTTGAACTTCTGTTTTCTGTCATTCCTCCTTTGACATTTCTGATTTCCACACATTTTATAATAGGCATAGATACAATAGGACATTTATCCCCATTAGGCACAACTAAATATATATGTATATCTTTGAGAGGTATACTCCCAGGCTCAAGAATGTTTTACAACTTGAGATGTATGATCAAAAAGTCTGAAGTTTACTGAGCTGGATACTAATGGTCCCCTGGATTTCTAGCTTTAAGAAAACCCATGTTCGAGGCTATGTTGATGACTTGAAGCAGCAATAATTATTACTCACGGAGTACCTCTTATTTAATCCTGCAGAAGCAAAGCAATGTGTCTGGAGCATGGATGCTGAAGCCAGACTACCTGGGTTCAAATGCCTGCTCAGTCATCTGCTGTGTGACTTGGGGTAAGTTACTCAGCCTTTCTGTGCCTCAGTGTCTTCATTTGTAGAATGCAGCTCATGGAGTCTCATCTACATCATAGGGTAGCTGTGAAGATTACATGAGTGAATGCATGTGAAGAGTTTCTGACGGTGCTTGATCCTGAGTTACCATCCAGTAAGAGTTTGTGAGGTGGGGTAAGGAAAGGTAAAGAAATGGAGACTCAGGGAGGTGAGTGCAGGAGCTGCTGTCCTGGCTCTGAGGGGCTGATTCCAAAGCCCATGTATGGGGACCCACGTGGAAACTATTCTAAGATTTTACCAACAACCAATGGAGCTAAGAAGTAATATCTGCTTCTGCTTCTGAGAACCTCTGACTCTGAATATCCTAGCTGCACCTGCCCTATCCATTCCCCCAGCCAGCGCAGAGGAAGGACAATGGCACCTTTGGGTGCTGTCCTCTTGGGGGGAAGGAGCCCCGCAAGTTGGCCCTCCCTGCCATCAACCCCAATGGGTGTGTTGCTTCCTCTCTCTATGCTCCTCCAGAACTCCCCAAATCCCTCCAGTGTCTTTGCTCCAAGAGGGGGATTCTAGAGCCTTCTGGAACTGCAGACAAGTAGGAGTGTTACAGAAAGGAAGGTGCTGCAAAGGAGTCAGCAAGGAGTGTGCACCCTGGGGAAGATATCTGGGTGGAGGGACTGGTCTGGAACTCACATCGGTGTCTCTTCCTTCCGCTGTTCCTTGATGGTGCTTGAGTATGATGGCCATATGTTCTATTTCTGTATAAAATCCAGGAACACGATATCTTTGCTATAAAAACCTTGAACAATTTGAGGAGGGTTTAGCGATTTAATAGGCATCTCAGGTTGCTCCAACCCTGGCCTCTTGCCCTGACAGCAGCTTTTGGGTGAGTTTGAGGTTCATTCAATCTGTAAATCGCTTCAGATCCAGCGCTTCAAGGAGGGGAGAGGTGTTCACCATGGGCAGAGGAGGAGACTGTGGTGAGCTGGGGCACCCTTTGCTATAGACACCTAGAAACAAGCTTGCTGGTCTCAGGCCAGCTCCGCAACCCCCTGCCCCCAGCACCTTGGGGACTGGCGGTCCTGCTTCTTGCTTCCAGCACCATCTATTGCTTTATCTTCCATAAACACCGGAAAATCAATTCCTTGCCTTCCTCCCCCTGAAAAACATAGCCTGTAGGGGGCTTTCTAAGGGTGTTCAGTGTAAGTAGCCATCAGAAAGTAGCAGTAAGTACAATTTTCAGAAATAAAGGGAAACTTTTAATGTTTCAAGACGCTGAAACGATGCACTTCAAACTAAAGTCTCGCATTAGGATTTAGATTAAACTCCTTGAGTGGCTTTTTGTAGTTTTTTATTTCATGTTAATCTGACTACAACTTTATCTTCTCCATCCACTCCTAAGAAGTCTTTCGTGCAGAGGAAGGATGCAGCCCATGCTCGCTCGGCGTGGGGCAGGCTCGCCAGCTTCATCTTGCAGCTGATGGGACGAGGGAAGCCTCTCAAGAGATGATGAAAATGGTATTTTAAGAAAGCCTCCGCCAATAAGAAGTTACTTACAGACTTATAAAGCCTCTCTGTGTGTCAGTTTTCTTAACGTCCTGATCTCAACTGTCCAATTATAGGTTTACAAACCCTCAGGGAATGCTGTATTAAGTAAATAGAAGAAGAATGTTCACATTCGGTGTGAGCTAAAATCCCCAAGGCTAGTAGTAGGAAAAGGAGCTACCTATTAGGTCTTTCATAAAACCAGTCCCTAAAGTACAAAGAATAGTTCCCTCAAGACTTGCCCTATGGACTCCCTTTCACGGGCTGGTTCATATTTATAAACCAATTTGTCTGGAAATAAATCTCTTTAACACACTCAACTAACTCCAAGAGGTGTGTCCCAGGAGGACCAATCTTCCTAAATGAACTGTCTCAGGAAGGTTTATACCAGCTGCATGGTCAATCCTGGAATTTCCAACTTCAGGGAAAAAAAAAATTTATATATACACACACATACACACACACACACATACATGTATACATATAAAATTTATCTATTTGTGTATATATGTATATCTACCAACCATAGCCTGCTTGGAGACAGGGAACCCACAGAGTTTAAGGAACTGCCCAATTGAATCCAGATACCCAAAACAAAAATCTTCATAGACCTGGTTAAGGAGATGGCAAGAAATCGATTTTTGTTACACAAGCCTGAAGCTCAGTAATGGGCCATCTGACCTGAGATTAATTTGGACAGAAGTTGGACTGTTTGCCCACCACAGCGTCTTCCCATACGGCCAGAAAAGAGGGTATGAAATAAGAGGTTTTCTTGCCTTCCTTCTCTCCTTCCCTTCCCTTCTCTTCTCCCCTCCTTCCCTCCTTCTGTGTGTCTCTCTCTCTATCTATCTCTTGAGAGTTAAAAAAGGGCATCTCACCAAAGTTAAAATGAAGCTTCAGGAGAAAACTGTTTTTTGGTTTTGGTTGGTTGTGCGTTTTTTTGAAGCTTGTACAACCTTATCTCAAAACTGGAGGTGTTTTTATTACCTACTTTTTTATGACCTATTTTTATTGAGATATAATTAACATACAATAAAGCTCTACTTTACAGAGTTGTTTTGAGTCATAACTCAAAGAACACATGAAAGTGCTTTGTGCCAGGCTCAACACTGATTGGATTATAAATATGACATAACCACTGAAGCCGCTTTTGTATTTAAAAACTCTCAGTAGGGGCGCCTGGGTGGTTCAGCTGGTTAAGCGTCTGCCTTCAGCTCAGGTCATGATCTCAGGGTCCTGGGATCGAGCCCCACATCAGGCTCCCTGCTCCGCCGGGAGCCTGCTTCTCCCTCTCCCTCTGCCTGCCATTCTCCCTGCTTGTGCTCTCTTTCTCTCTGTGTCAAATAAATAAATAAATAAATAAATAAAATCTTAAAAAAAAAACAAACTCTCAATAGCTCCTCATTTCCTATAGAACACCCTAAAATCTAAAGCTCAAAAATTTACGCTCCTAATAACTCAGTCCCAGTCTTCTTTCTAGTCTTATCTGCTGCTACCATCTCTGACACACACCAATCATCAAATAAAACCGATGACAAAGAACTTCCCTGTCTCTCAAATTTTCTCATGCAGGCCCATTCTGGCCTATCAATGCCCTGCACATGGTTGGAGGTCAGAAGCCATTTCTTCCACGGAGCCCTCCTGGAGCTCTCCTGCCCACCCAGCTGGTACTAATCTCCTCTCCTGTGTTCTATCTCCTTATGCTGTGTTGCTTCTAAGGTGGTTGCCACATTCTGTTTTGTATTAACTACTTATGACTAGCTCCCTTCTTTCATGTAATTTTGATAAACAGTTATTACTGAGCATCTATAATTTGTGGGCAGTGAGCTAGGCATGGGGAGGAGCCGGGCAGAGATACAGAGATGAGCGACATGGTGTTTGCTCTGGAAGATCTCATGGCCTGGTGGGATCCTTGAGGTTGGAAGCCTCGCTGTGCTCAGTTCTGTGCTGTATCTCCGGCAGGGTCTAAGATGTCCCGTGCACACCAGATACAGTTGCTAGTAGAATCAAAGAGTGTTAAAGGTAAAAAAAGATCAGAGGGTTAAATGTAATTTCCTCATTAGCTAAAGAGAAAGTTAAGACTTGAGCAGGTTAAGCAACATGTCCAAGATCACCAATGACTCCAGAATCATGAGTAGAGTATATAAATAGGCACAACCAAACAGGGTGAGTCCACATGGGAAGATCAGGCATGTGGACTGGTGGTGGTGTTTTCCCTAAAATGTAGAAGAAATCTCTTGGTCACAAGAAGCCCATTTTTGCCCATGGAAATAAACATCATCTCCTATGAGGGGCCACCATTTGGCCAATACTCTCACGTCCATACTCATAATGCAGCCATATTCTAGACAAGCTAGCAGCTGAAATTTCAAAACTACTTTCACCTCTACTTTTATCAAGGGAGATAGAACAAACAAGGAACTATGCTGGTAATGAGTATTAGTTAAGAAAAATCATTCTCAAGAATGTGTTAGGGTGAAAGGAGATTCAGATCCAGCTTGCTTCCCCTCTCTGTGGACAGCTTTACTGCACCATGGTCTCTGGTGTAGAGATTGCTACCTTATCGTGGAAAGATTGTCCAGGTGCCTCCTGATTCATCAAAACCCACAAAAGATTATATTGCAATGAGTATACTTTTGATATTGAAAATATTGCCCTTGTCTCTGGTTCCTTGAAAAACAGTTATTTGTGAAGACACACGGTAACTTTGGCCGACTAGAATATTCGGTTGACCTGAATACTTGCCTAATTCGAAGCTATAAGAGTTTATTGAGCTCTTCTATTTTATGCCAGCTCTTTTGTCAGACACTCTGAGTAGCAATTCTTAACCTATGTCTGTGGAGTCCTGAGAGGCTTATGAAAAAGCTTTAGAAGCGTGTGAACCCACTGAGCTCGTGTGCAAAATTCGGTATCTGTTCGTTTATGTTCATTTTTCTACTAGAGAGTCCCCGGCCTCCATCAGCACTGTGGTGAGTTGTAAGTAGACGTTATGTCAGGACCCTAGATGAATAGAGGTTTTCACCATGGCCGGCTCTTTACTACCAGCTTACCACAGACTTGAAACATGTTACCAAGCATTAGCTAAATTTCTCCCAGAACATTGTTAGCCCAAGGGTGGGTTTCTGGCTCCAACAAAATCCCTCCAGAAGTGATCCCATTCTTTTTGTTGTTGTTTTATTTTGTGTGGGGAGAAAGCTCGCCCAGACCCTGGACCTGCAGAGCATCCACATTCTCTCCCTCCCCCATGATGCAAATTCCTTTTCTCATTTCTTTCCTCCACCACCTTAATTTTTTCCTTCCTACTCTTTGACTCGTATGCTCCAGATTCTCCCTGTCTATTCCCTCCCTTTGCTTCTCTCTTTCCCTCTCAGTTCCTTGCCCCTGCCTTTGGCTGCAAACCTGCCCTGTCATTCACAACAGAGCAGCTGGTGTTGGCTGGGAGAGCTGGGCTCCTTGGTTTTAGACGGTCCCGGAACAAGGCATGGACTTCGGTCTCTGGGCTCCCCAGTAGACTGAACAACAAAGCCGTGGTGAAAGAAGGTGTCTTCTAAGAAGTTCACATTACGGCCTGTAGTAAAAGAGAATGGTGATGTTGTTACAGCCGCCAGTTTCTTCCCATTGTCTTCCTTGTCAAAAACATGACCTCTCCAAAGGGATGGGATGCGTTTCAGTACAATTTGAGAATGTTCAGTAACCCAATATTATCTTCATTTCCCTCCTTGTTTCATGTTACTTTCTGATCCTTGAGTTCTCCCAAGTTCACAGCGGTCCATGACATTACGGTGACTCGCTAACTCTCCCATTATACTTACAGTCAATGGGAGAACAATAGATTGTGTTATTCTGTATTTAGCTTCCCTGTCACTCAGTGTTTTATCTCCGTTGATACCCCGGTACCAGACACAGAAACCAAAGTAGGTTGTCTTGTCTTCAGCGAATCTTGAATGCCTTTTGTTCAGAGAGGCGTTTTGTATTCATCAGTCAACTGAGGACTCATCCTGAGGAAGCCCTCAGTCAGCACACAGTCCCAAGTGAAAAAGGGATACTCGGGTTGTAAAATATTCATAGCAAAAGGTACCTCAATCATGTTCACCTTTTGGCCCCCTGAGCCCTGAAGGATCGCCAACTGTAACCTGCAAATCTTGTGGACATGAACATTTCCTGGATGAAAGAACCTGCCATGTCTCATATCCACGTTTAAACCTATTCACACAGGCCCATTTATCTTCCTACTCGATCTGCCAGCACGGCTGTGTCTCACAGTTTTAATAAAAGTCCAAAGGTGAAATGATAATGATCAAAGTTTAACCCGATTTCTTCCCCCTCACCTTCCAAAGAGGTAATAGATAGCTCTTCTCCCCCTCCCATGCCTGCTTCTTTAACTGCCTCTCTCATGGTACTTAGAGACAGTACTGAGGCTGAATTAAATGGCATGTTGTTTATGTTTCTGAAGAATAAAATCTCACCAAATCAATAAACTCATGTCCAAACAGAAAGTAACTGGAGAATATGATGGCTGTTAATTGGAAGCGATCACTTGATGACTATTAGGTGTTAAATTCAACCAGAAAATAGTCAAAAGAATCTATAGCAATGCACAGAGACAGAAGGAAAAGAGGAGGGAGGGGGACAGACAGGGTGTGGAGGGACTTAAAATACCACTTCCAATAAGATCTACTTTATCGGGGTTCCTGATAAACTAAGAGCTAAAATAGTCAAGATTCCAGGGAAGCTCTGTTTTCATGCAGATCTAGATTTCCATGGTGAGGAGGGCCTAGCCTACCTCCACAGTAAAGAATGTAGATGGGTTACAACAAGGAAAAAAAGTTATGCAACCCACGCTCATCACAGCTAGTTTAAACCTAATTTACTTAGTATCTGTTGTGTGTCCGATCCTGCACGAGGCATTTCACATGCAAACCCAAGAGGGTTAAAACAAGGTCCAAAACATGTATTCACAGATAGAACTTTAGTGTGCCCTTTATCAACGACTACTCTCCGGAGTATGAATATCTGAAGGAGACTCTGGCCAAGTCCTTCTGCATAGGAAAAGCCTTTAAGAAATAGTTGGTTTCAACTTCCCAGTGCCTTTGGAAATGAGAAGGATTTAGGTGAAGAACGGCAAAGAGAATCCAACTCAAACAGCGTCTGGGATAGACCCCAGCGGCTGCCTTCAGCACCATAATAAGAAGGATTCTGAGACTGTGTCTAGACTCAGAAGGAAAAACAAAACAAAACAAATCTATACTGAAATCGCAACCTCTGCCAAGAGCACAGGTAGAAAAGTTGGTAGTCTCTGTCATTCTGAGCTCAGACCTGGGTGTTCTTGGTTTCTGAATCTGTTTAAACCACAGAATACAAGAAAGCTGCGAATGATTACAAAGTAGTTACCTTTGTTAGGAAATGTTGATGCTAGCCTCATATTAGGCACCTAGAGCTCTCTAGAGAGAAGGCTTCTGCCAATCTAACGAATAAATAAAATACAAATAAAGCTTCACCTACATCCAAGCCTGTGTGCCCCAGGGAGATAGCCTCTTGGAATGCAGTGATCAAGATGACTGGAACTCCGAGCTGGACCCATCGGGGAGAGCAGGCTGCATCAGTGCCCCAACTCCCAGCACCTATCAGCAGCAAATCTGGCTGCAGAGAAGCGAATAATTAAGCAGGTCATTAGGAAGCCTATAAAAGCACGGATGTGCAGCTACGCCCTGCCCTTAACTTCAAAAGGTGACCAAAAGGCAGAGATTCTTTGTAGCAAAGGAAAAAGCAATGGAAAAAGTGAAGTCTTGTGACACCCAAGGGCCACCCGGGTAGGGTTTATTCCACAAAAGTCTGCGCCAGCCCATCAGGCCAAGTGGCTTCCCTATTTGCTAGGTCTGTGCTCTTGGAATCCACCCTGGCTTCAGCTGGCACTGAGGTCTGCTCTGCCCCCTAACTAGAGCAGGGCCTGGAGGTGGACAGGGTGCCCCCTATGAGGCCAGTAGACCTGGGCGTCTCAGAGCTTGCCCTTTGGCCTTGGCCGAAGCAAAGCTGTGAAGTGTGCCTCTTTCGTTTCCTTCCTTCGGGGCCCTTCCCACTCACGTGCCCAGTGACCGAAAACTGCCTGGTGTCTCGTTTGGGCAGGGAAGGAGAATCAATCAAACTCACTTACACTCGGATGTGGATGACCCAAATAGCCTCTCTAGGTTTATTCGACAGTTCAACAGTTCTCCAGAAAGAGGATAATCTTTCATGTTGGAATTGAAGGCTATGTGGCCCTTATGTGGGGACAATGTTTTAGGCTCTTAGAAAGTCTATTTTTTCTCATCCCCCAAATCATATTTCTCATTCAAATCAAGGTAAAGCTCCTCTTATCTGCCCTAATGTAATGCAGACCCACAGCCCCAGGCCAGTGCCTGATTCCCTGGGCTTCTATGTTCTAGGCCTAAAATGGACTCTCAAGGTTAGGCGAGAGCGCATTGGTCCCGGGACATCCTCTAGATCCTCCTAATTCTTATCTTGCCCCAACTGGTTTGGAGATGGTAAAAAAAAAAAAAAGAAGTTTGAAATATCAATAATTCAGAATGAATTTGGCTGGGGTAAGACTACTCTAAGTGTTCATTTGGGAGAGTAGTCAGGATATTTTCATTAATTCTTCCTTCCCTTCTGTCTGCCCTCCTGCCATCAGCTGGAAATAACATTTCATTGGGTACAGTTTTTCATTTTTAGAAGACCTGAGTTCCTTCACTACATTTATTTATCTAGTGGAGCCCTGATGTGATGCAATTTTGAGGAAAGATAACACTGAGTTGGTGTAATTATTTCTTAATATTTAAAAGCTCCCTTGGTTAATGTGTTTTCGGGAACAAGCTGTTAAATCATTAGGGATGGTGTTTTGTGGCCTTTTTCTAAGCAGCAGCTAATGCTGGCTGGATCTGCCAGGCTTCAAGACCACCCCGGCCTGAGCTCCCCATTAGCACGTTGGTAATGGCTTGGTCACCACCTAACAAGTCTGATTACTACGACTGTACTTGATGGATGTGATCATACTGGAAAATTTTTATTTAAAAAAAAAAAAAAAAACTAAGGGAAGTTTCCCTGTCAGATTTTATGGTGTATTCTAGGAGCTGAGGGAAAGAGAGGAAACTTCTAGAAGCCGGAATCCATAGATGACCTAAGGGCTCTTTCAGATGTGCTCATTTGTTGCAAAGAAATAAATGGTGGCATGAGAGCAGTTTGAAAAGGAAGAACAGGATAAAAATCATTCTATTGTGGTTCCAGAGAAAAGAAGCAGGAGTAAGTTCCAATAGACATGGTGAGAGGACCTTCCACTTCATTTAAGGATATCTTTTCTTTCTTTCTTTTTTTTTTTTTAGAGAGAGAGAGAGAGAGAGCACATGCGCACATGAGCAGGGGGGAGGGGCAGAGGGAGAGAGAGAGAATCTTAAGCAGTCTCCCCTTCCAGTGCAGAGCCTGAAAAGAACTCGATCTCATAACCCTGAGATCATGACCTGAGCTGAAATCGAAAGTGGGATGCTTAGCTGTATGAGCCACCCAGACACCCCTAAGGATACATTTTCTAATACACAGGACTACCAAAGGACAGAAGGAGGGGTCCTACAATATGGAATTCCACATCTTCAGTTGTGTTCAAGAAGAGTCAGGAAGAGCATAGCTCTGGTGAGAGAAATTCCCATATGGAGTAGGAAGTGGGAGTGGTTTAAGTGCAAGTTTTCCTCACCCAATGGCCCCTTGAGTATTCTGTGATTCAATATGGTACTGGGAAAAGTAGGAGCCGAGGACTCAGGTTGAGTTATTAGTGGGGGGAGGGCTCACTATCATGGATGATGGACAAGTCGGTCGATGGGAAAGGGGATCACAGTCTCACTGTGCTGTCCATATGGGGGTCATCTGGGTTCTGTGAGCAAAGAACAGGTCTCCTGGTGGGCTAGTGTGGCTGGAGAAGACGGGAACCACCAGCCTGGAAGGAACACTAGCCTGATCGTAAGTGTCACCAGTCTTTCTTAACAGACACCGAACCATTTCATAGTCTTCGTTCTTTTTTCTTTTAATCTGGGAGCAGCAATTCTCCTTCAGATACTTGGCCCCTGTGATGGTGGGAGGTGACTTCAACCTTCAGTAAAGTTTTACTTGTTAACTATCTCGTTTTGTAGAATTGAGCTAATGTCTTTCCAGACCAATGACAGTGGACCTCAGCTGATGGGACATGGTGGTTTCATGAAACTCACAGTGAATCTCAGCCTGGCTACTGTTGCCCAAGGCTCTTCTCCCTCCCGGGTCTGGTATTCTGGCAACCTCAGTCTCCACTCCCTTGATCTGAGGGGCTAATGTGGAGCGCAGGGACTTCTGCTGAGCTGGATCTCTCTTCATCACCTGGTTTCTCTCTTGCAAAGGCTGTCATTTTGTCATCTTAGTGACATCTTAATGTAGCCCTATCTGCATGGTCTGGTGACAATGATGTGCTTATGATATGCTTCCAACAGGTCAAATCATATCCAAGGGACAAAGAGGGCAGTCTGAGTTTTAGAGAAATGTACACATACTCGGCATAAGAAGCAAGTTTTTAAAATTTCAGTTTATTTTCCTTTTACCTCTTTTCCAAGACATGATTACGATTCTGCCTCCTTTTCCGTGTAATGTTTTAAATGAAGTCTTGATTATATTTATGAGTATATATATATATTATGGTACATACACGTTACAAATTAAACATATGTAAAGATATAGGAAGAAAGAAAAAAGCAAGGATGAAACTCACCAGAAATAACGTGCTTTGTTAAGAAGCAGCAAATGGAACAGGCATGCTGGTTAATGCTATGTGCTTAGGATTTTGGGAGCCCATCCTTGTATGGGACAGCCTTCTCTGAGCTGGGCCTGGAGGAAGACAATGGAACAAATTGGAGAGGGGAAAGGGCTTTTGGTTAAAGGCCACATGGTTAAGGTGCCATGTGTAAAGAAGTGTGTTCTGAAGACAACTGCCCAGTAGGTTACTTATCCCAAAATCAGTTTTCAGACAAGATATGTGACGTGAATGAGAATGCTGCTGCATGTGTTCAATGTCCTTTTTTTTTTTTTTTTAAGATTTCATTTATTTATTTGAGAGAGAGATAGAGACAGCGAGAGAGGGAACACAAGCAGGGGGAGTGGGAGAGGGAGAAGCAGGCTTCCTGCTGAGCAGGGAGCCCAACATGGGGCTCGATCCCAGGACCCTGGGATCATGACCTGAGCTGAAGGCAGACGCTTAATGACTGAGCCACCCAGGTGCCCGTGTTCAATGTCTTTTGTGATATTTGCTGTCACAGGTATTTTGTCAGATGGCACCAAGCCTCAAACTGAGAATTTGAAAACAGAATAAATAGAGGTGCCGCTTCCCCCTACAATCATTCTTAACCTATAAAGCAGGACTCGTTGTACCCACGCCCCGCAGAAATTATCTAAGAAACACATATAAGCAAATGAGTGGTGCCCCGACTGTAGTGGGAAAGGCCCTGATGGAACTGAGCACCCCGGGCACAAGGCGAGGAAACACCAAATGAATTTAACCCCATTGAACTGCTGCCACTCTTTACATATTTTTAAATCATCTCCTACTGGAAAAAGTAAACCCCATGCGCTTAGAAAAGGAGGGCTAAGAAATCCAATCTGCTGTTGCTGCATTGTGAAGCGAAACACAAATGATTTTTAAACCACTTACTGCTAGAGATGCCCCGTGCCTGGAAGCCCTGCAACGGTACTGGTAATACAAAGGGGACTTGACCTCCTGCGTAGAGATACGCCTTTCCTTATTGGGGAAAATGTGAGCACTCGCCTCTCTGGCTGGCAGATCTGTGTCTCCTTTTTATGGCATAGATTTTTGTGCTTAGAGAGCATTCTTTGACATTTGTTAGGTGCAAATCTTTATCATGATGATCTAGGAAAAGAAGGCAGGTCCACAGTCTTCATAACAATGTGATACTTTCCCTCAAAAGATCTCAAAGATGGGGCGCCTGGGTGGCTCAGTTGGTTAAGCGTCTGCCTTCGGCTCAGGGCATGATCCCAGGGTCTTGGGATTGAGCCCCGCATGGGGCTCCCTGCTCAGTGGGGAGCCTGCTTCTCCCTCCCCCTCTGTCTATTGCTCCCCCTACTTGTTCTCACTCTCTCTGTCAGATAAATAAATAAAATCTTAAAGGAAAAAAAAAAAACCCGGATTTAGCCTCAGAAACATAGAATGTTGAGAGAGCATGTTGGCAACCTCCCCATCCCCCGGATCTGTTTCCTGTGATGCTTGGGGTGTTGGTGGAGTGACCCAACCTCTGGTCTGCCGTTCACAACCACTATCTATGTCAGAAAGGGCTGGAGCTGTTTAGTTTGGAGAAGAGAGGACTCCAGACAGACATCTCCACGCATGAGAGGAATTATGGAGGAGGGCAGGCAAGGGAGTTCACTTTTTCTGAGTAACTGCATGTGACAGGCACTCCATCAGGCATTTTGCCACATCTTCTAGAGTCCTCACAATAACCTTCAGAGGCAGATCATTTAGATAAAGAAACTAAAAATCAGACTTGGTAATTGCCTAGCTAGTAGCTAAGTGGCAAAGCCAGACTTAATTCTATAGGACTAAAACTCCTGAAGTCCTTCCATGACCCATAGTTATTCTGTACTGTGTAATGGATAAAACTCGGGTCGGTGGACGGAAACTGCAAGGCAGTGGATTTTATCCCATTCAGTAAAGAGAGGCAATTCTGAATTTCAGAGTGTTCCAGAAATGGTAGTGGTCCAGGTGGTTGGGTAGAGGGCTGTCTTTCTAGAAGCTGTGCTGGATACCAACTCAGTGTGGGTCATCATTCCCCAGTGTGTGTTCTACAGAATACTCTGAGGAATGCCAAGGGCATAGAGAAAGAATGGGCATGGAAAGAAGCAAGGGCCTGTGTGGTTGAATAAATGCTAAGTTAAAACATGCCATTTCCTGGAGAATTTCTCTGAGGATTTCACATGTTAATTGTGATTTTTGAAATCCACCAAATGAGATGTAAAAATATAGAACTCGTTTCCCCTGGAAAATCTTCAGGGACTAATGTTCCAAAGAGTGCAATCAGAAAATGCCATTGTGGAGTGTGCCAGGACACCGCATGAGAGTGGGGTCAGAGGACCTTCCAGCTTTTGCTGTTTCTTTCACTTATTCATTCATTCATTCATTCATTCATTCATTCTCAGACCAGGAGTATTTACTGGATGCTAGCCTCTAAGCCGGGCCCTCGGGATACCAAGGTAAGATCTCATCTTTGGTCTCTTCTATCTCCCAACCCTGGTGACCTCCCTCCGCTCCCCCAAGCCATCACTTCACCCCAGCCACCCAGGCCCCCTTCCTATTTATACATATCATATAGATATAAATCTCTAAGTTTTAAACATTATTTTGAAATTCAATATATGTATCTAGGTATATATATGTATGTATATATGAATCTATTACTTGGATTACTTGGAACATTATCTAAATTTTTGAACTTATTTTGATATCCAAGTCAATATATGTATGTATATACATATCAAAGCAATTTCAAAAATTTAGATAATGTTCCAAGTAATCCAAGTAATAGATTCAAAAAATTTAAAAAAATAGGTACTAAGGACCACTTGTGTGCTGTAACTTTAAATGTGATGCCCCTTGATGCCTAAACCTTGCTGACATCGTCACCAGAGTCTGGAAGACCCAAGTCTTTCTAGAAGTGCATTTATCACCTATTTATAGTTTAATATTTGGGAGGCCAAAATCAGGTGACAGTGAGTTGAGTCCTAAGAATTTCAGGATGCTACTTACTCAAAGCTTTCAATTAAATATGTTAAAGGTCGCTATGACTTGACCACCATTTATATGCCTTTATATATGGACATGGACACTTTAGAGGCTTCTAGATCCACTCTCCCCGGGACAAAACAATCACATGCCACCTTCAAGGTGCTGAAAGGCCCCTAAAAGGGTGCCATTAGGCGCAAATTAGACTTTACCCTGCCTTTTTGCCCGACAGAGCCATCTGCTTATGCATTTCGGAAATCCACCATTGCCATCAGACAAGTAAAAAAGGAGGCATTTTAAAATGGAATTTTTCTTTAGATGAGTCTGGGTTTTGATACAGTAAAATTTCATTTTCCTTTTCTTCTAAGGAGGAGTAAAGCTGTGACTTGAGTTGCAAAATTGCTATCACACCTTGAACCAGTACCTGCTGAATGCCGACCGCCACCCAAACCCCTTCTGCTTGGGCTTCCTGATTCCTGTCCTCTTAATTATTGTTCTCAGCTTCTGAGAAGAGAAAGGGCAGAGAGGTGAAGGTTTCATTCCAGCTTTGGGGGAAAGTCATGCATTGTGAGAAACAACACTCTCATTATTATTTTTACCTTTATATTTATGGAATGCTTATATTTTGTTTTGTGTATACATGGCAATTTAAAAAAAAATGTTAAGGAACAGGCGTTAAGCGAATTAGAATACTTAATATGGGTTTTGAACTTCTGCCAGGAGTAGACTCCAAAGCCAGTTCTTCCTATTTGCATTGTTGCATTTATCCATTTCCAAACATTAGAAGATCCATCTATCAGATTCTGTGTAAATCCAGCACACAGATAATTTGTAAAAAAGCTTTCTTTCAAAATGTTCTGCGGTTTTTCTAATCTCGTTGCTTTTCTAATTTTCTGATCACATAACCTTGAAGTCGAAAGACACAGCCTGTGATAATCTGTGTACACTGTCTTCATTATTATCACAGACATTTCTGGAAAAAAAAAAAAGAAAACACACACACACACAAAACACACACACAAAACACACACACATACAAAAAACCCCTTTCCGCCCCCACACATTCAAAGCTGCCTTTAAAGTCCCACTTTGGTCACAGTTCAATCAGATCCACATTAGTCCTACTCATCAGACAGAAAAGTGTTCATGAGCATAAGGGGGATATTGACTTTAAAAATTTACTGGCGAGGCGTTCAGAGCCTGCAGGAATGTCAAAACTCCAACCTGCATTTTGATGTTTTTGCCTCCGGTTAGTCTTGACTGACATGCTTGGAGCACTTTGGTCTGTGCTCTGGCATCCATTAACTGTCCTTGACTCAATGTTACACAGGCCGTTATGGGCAGCTCGGTGCCTAATGGTTTCAGTGGATTAGACGCCCCAAGGTGTAAGGAAAACTCACGCCCCATTTTAAGGGATCACATTGGCTATTCTTGGCTTCATTAGGGGGGCATTGTTTGATCCTAAATAATGAGAGCCTGTTAATTATTATTCTGATAATTGGGCCTCATGTGGGAGCATGGCAGAGCGCGAGGTGTTTTACAAGGAAGCAAGTTTGGAAAAGGGAGAAAGAAATGTCAAGGTTGAGGTGTCTTTGAGAGGAGTTTGTTTATATGCAAAGTGTTTTCACCTAGGTGGGGACACGGTGCTGGATGGAGGAGAGAGAAGGAGGCTGGAGTGAGCTCAGGTCTATACTTACTTCAGCTACGGCAGATTACAAAATTACTACCTTGGGCGAGCCATTCAAAAAGGCTCACCAATCCCACGACCGAACCTGTAATTCTGCACAAAGAGACTGGGAATTGGTTTCTCTTGGAGGAGAGAGAGATCGTAGGGAGAAAAGGAGTTAGTCCTAGTTGAATCCCATCTGCTCTCTGGGGAAAACGGTGAGCTTGGTTTCTTTATGTGCTGCTGGTTTTGCTTTTTTTCCTCATCTATGAAATGACAACCAAATCCATTAAGGGTATCACGATAAGACTGTTGCCCGGTCAGACAGAAGGGGTGGCTGTCTGTCCAGGATGCACAAATATCAGGAGTGCCTGGGGTGGTGGGGAGCAGATGACCTCCGTGCGGAAGGAGGTGGTGGTGATGGCGGGCAGGCCGGGCCGGGGGCAGGGGGGATTTCCCAGAGTAAGTTAGTCTCAAATGAACCTCTGAGATGCTGCAAACATTTTGCTTTTTTCAGATGATCCATAAGTCCAAAGGAGTGTTTTACAGTATTAAATCTGGACTTGGTCTCTCTTTCCCTGGTGCGTGCTTTGTTATAGTAGTCACATTCATTTTTAATTGTATTTATGCCACTCATGTGGTTGTGGGAGAGAAAAATCCAGAATCTATGAATCCACAGAATATTGTCTCTTTCCTGGAATCCAAATAAGAGCCCCCATTGTTTCTATTCACTTGGAGGAAGGGTGGGGTTTCAACCAGCGTCTCAATTTAAAAGGAGGCGGGAGGGTTTGGGGGAAGGTAAACTTGCATTTGAAGTTTTAACCTGGGTTTTTGTCGGACTTACACATACTTCAGGTAGAGCCAGCCAGCTGAGATGAGAGCTGGCCTGCCTGTCGACCAGGTGACAGTGACCGACAGGAAGAGAAGAAATAGAGAGAAGGACCATACTCATTTTGAGTTCCAGTGCTATGTTCGCATGACTTTGCTTGGTTCTAAATCCCACTCTTCCAATTAAACTGGAGAGACTATCAGAAGTACGCGTTCAAAACAGTTACATAGCCTGGAGCTTTGGACTTGCCGGAGCCTTCTTCATACGGCTCTGTGATTCTCTTTTGTATGTGTGAATGTTCTTTGAGATGCACCATGGGAGTTAGAGCAGGAGGAAAGGGTGGGAGGGCCAGGGCCAGTGTTGGGGAATTGAAGAGTTAGTGGCCAAAACAGGTGATCCTGTCTGTGATCTCTCAGCTGTTCCTAACAGCTTCAATGCACCTCATAGGTTCATCAAAATGACACTGCACTTCACTAGAACATGGCCTCCTAAGTGCACAGTTATTAGAAAGCAGAGCCATCTTGGATCCTGTACACAGGGAAGTATTAAAGTCAGACGTGGCCAGTAGAGGTAGGCAGGTCGCACCAACAGGCAAGTGGAGAACTAGACCTCACTTGACCGCTCGATCATTAGGTGACCTTGAACTTAACTAATATTCTTGGTCTGATTCCTCATCTGTGAAATGAGGGTATTATATATGTCAGCCTTTGAAACTGATAGGGATGTTATGAAGCCAGAGTAAAGTTGTAATCACAAAGCAATTTGTAAAAGTGAAATACTAGGTACACATAAGGTATAACTTCCAGATAAGTTAGGACAGTAGGAACCCCTAACACTATCCCTTCCTTCCCCCTCTACCTCTCATCTTACTGCTTTTTTTGTTTTGTTTTTTTTTTTAAAGTAAGCTCTATGCCCAACATGGGGCTCGAACTCAAGACCTCAAGATCAAGAGTCACATGCTCTGCCCACTGAGCCAGCCAGGCACCCGCCATCTTGCCACTTTGCAGTCTCATCTTTCATTGCTGAGAGGATCAGGCCCCTATTGAAATGCCCATAAGAAGGTCAGAGATCCCTTCCACTGGAACAGACTAATGACACTTTAGAAATAGTACCTATTACAGTGGCCTACATACACATATCTGTTAGAATTAATGTAAATCATTGAAGCTAATGTTTTGTTGGTGTCTAAACACAGTGAATTTGGCAGCAAAGAATACGTCACTTTTCTGCCCAAGATTTACACTTCCAGGTGAAGAACAGAAGACTGACTATGCCGACTTTCCTTTAAACAAAGTTCTATGAGCATTATTAAAGCTCTTTTTCTATCTTTTTAGATTTTCATCCTGTATCATTTCTTGGAATTTCAAATTCTGTTTTTTATTTAGCCATTTTCTGTTTTTAAATATTTAATTTATTTATCTGAGAGACAGAGAGAGCGTGTGCACAAGCAGGGGGAACAGCAGAGGCAGAGGGAGAAGCAGGCTCCCCGCTGAGCAGGGAGTCCAATGCAGGGTTCAATCCCAGGACCCTGAGATCATGACCTGAGCCGAAGGCAGACGCTTAACCAACTGAGCCACCCAGGGTCCCCTAGCCACTTTCTTTTTATCTGTCCTGGAAAAATTGCTTCATGTTTCCATGAGGGACAATGAACCATCTCTTCCTGAGATTGTTGAATAGATGTGACATTATCCTATCCAAATCTTTACATTTTATAGACTTACTACCAGGTTGTGCGAGGGCTTGCCTTTCACATCTGAGGGCTCCGAAACTTTTTGGCTTGTTTTCCTGTAGAAGTTTCTCTCTCTCCTTTGCCTGAAGTTCCAATTGCCAATTTTATGAGACGTTTTACTACTTTACAATAATTACAGAAACCTCAGTGTCTCTCCGGAGAGCTCACAGTTTGCTAAATTAGATGAATGATATATCATCAAGGGCCATGGGTCAGAGACACTCCTGGATGAAAACGCTATTTTTAAAAAGGAAGAAAGCTTGGTTTCTCCCCAGAACTCTTTTATTCCAAATAGGAAATCTTCCTCGGGTTTACCAGTTTACAGTGATGTCACCTTCTGTCTTGACATTCACTAGGGCAGATGATTGCCAAGGTCTTTGGTGCCTTTGAACTTGTACAAAGAGTTCCACTTCAGTGACTGTGACTCAGAAGGCAATCTCATAGCTGCTGCTCTGTCCTCTGGATGGCAGGGCATTTGTGTTTCGTGGATGAACCCTGGATTGTGGATGTTATGGCAAAACATATATTCATATTCTCTCTTGCTTGCTCGTTTTCAAATTAGTTATAGAATGCTTCCTCTACTTTTTAGCTGAGGTTACATTGGCAACTCTTCTAAACTTAGCATTTCCTGTTGCACAGAAAATATCTGTAGTGCAAAATAGCATGCTCTTTTCCGGCAGCGTGTGCCCTAAGAAAAGGACTTTGTCTTGTCTGTCAGGCCTCTCCTCCAGCTCCCTATGTCTTGCTCACCAATGATGATGGAGAGAAGTCATAAATATGATAGATCACATGTTCTGTCAAGGTAAAGATCCCTCAGCTGATCAAGTGACCATGGGGTGGATTAAAACTGAAGGAAATATTTAGAATTAGGCATTTGAACTGAATAGGAATCCAGGGTAAGCCAATGTGGAATGTGGTTTGGAACCACACCCAGCCCACTTCTCCCATCAGCCATTTATGGGTGCCCTATTATGTAAATTATTTGTGGTGATTTGGGAATGCTGGGCCAGCTCATCCTTCCTAGAAACCTCCTCCTCTCCTCTGCTTTGTATCCTGAGGAGAAGTGATTGCAGAACGAAGATTGTAGGTTATTGTGCTTTGGATTATTTATCGCATCAAGTTAATTGAAAGTTGTTAATTTAAGAGAAAGTCATTTTTTTTTTTTCTGACAAGGAACAGAGACACTTTCATTTGATAGTCACAAATAACAAAAGCCTACCTAGCTCAATTTGTTCAAAAACTTCCAGTAGGGAATGGCACGGGAGGCTAATGCAGATGGCATCAGGCAAATTTGTGAAGACATTATCACAAATTCATTTGTCATTTTTCTTGTCATTGTTCTCGTAGATACAAGACTTCAAGCAACTGGTCACACCACACTATGAAATATACTTGACAGGACACCTTATTGTTTCAAGGAAAGTATTTTTATCCCATCATCTGGGTCAAGATAGTTTTCTAGAGCCCCTGTGACTTGTGAACAAATTTGCCACGATTGGGAAGGCTAAAGAGGCACAGCAGGCTCTATGTGCACCCGGTGACATAGACTAGTCAAGACAAATCACCTGAGTTACGGCTGTTAAACCCAGGTATAGGGCCTTTGGTTCAATTTGAGTTATGCGGTTTATGGAATAGCACAGGCTTCCTTCTCCAGAATTCTCTAATCCTAGACTCTTTCAGAGGCTGTGCCTACAAGCACAAACATTTTCTCCATTCAACTAATACTTCACATCACATTAGAGTACGCCAGGCACTATCCTAGATGCTGGAGATGGCTAGCTGAACAATATGGACATAATCCTTGTTCTTTTTGGCTTTTATAGTCTAGAAGGGAAGAAAGACATAATTAATAATGTACAACAGAAGGAAAAAATATGTAATTGCTATTGACTAAACTCAAACCTTGTTTTCTCAAGTAAACTAGTTCAACGGAATACTACTTTTTTCTCTCTGTCATTCTTTACCTCCCCTCCCCATGGCTTCTTTTTCACTGGGTAAAGGCCAAGTGACTGTCCCAAAGGAGACTGGTCAAGTCTCAGGCTTTCAGACTTCTATAGAGATGTGCTGTCAACTCCTGCTACTTTCTTCCTCTCTACCTTCAAAAAGTTTTTTGAGACAGAAAAGGTTTTAATATCTGTCCCCTAAAAAGGAAATTTCTATGTGTGTCTATATATCTATACAAGGAGAATGGAAATCTTAGAGATTATCAATATGACTCTATTTTCCAAATTCATGCATTTCAATGGTCCAGCAGAGACCAAGTTACCTACATCCCCAAACTGAGAAACTTCCTTAGCAGACTGGTTAGGGGGTCAGAACCAGGAATGGAAGAGAGAATCTGTAGCTTGGGCCATCCGTGTGGTATCAGATGAGTGACCAGAATGGACCTCTTTTGAAAACTTGTTTCCATTTGGCACGTTTAATTCTAAGTGTCCTGTAGTTCTCATTTCCAGCCCAATTGCCTTGCGGCTCTGTAAGTGTGTGCACAGGGGTGTGGGAAGGGAATCGGGGGAGGAATGGAATTTTTGTGGCTTTAGTTTTGGTTTGCTTCGCGATTTTCAAACTCAAGAGAAGTGTACAATAAGAAATAGGTCAAGTTTAGGGGCGCCTTGTTGGCTCAGTTGGTTAAGCGTCCGACTCTTGGTTTCAGCTTAGGTCATGATCTCAGGGTCATCAGACTGAGCCCTGCGTTGGGCTCCATGCTGTGTGTGGAGCCTGTTTGAGATTCTTCCTCTCTCTCTCCCTCTGCCCCTCAACGCCCCCCCCCCCCCCCCACACAAAGAAATGTGTCAAGTTTAGCAGAACTTTGTAGTAGATATAGAAGACTTGGATATACATCTAAGTGGATGGTAAACAATATCTTCTAACGTTGTTAGTTTGACATACCTAGTTGGTAAATAAAATCCTTGACATAGATTTACTGCACTGCAGAAGAACAGAAACCATTTTGTCTTTTGGTAAGATGCATTTGCCCGGATTTAGAACAAGCATGTTCCCTAGCCTGCATCTGCAGCATCATCTAGTGAAGGAAAGTTGGGTGGTCACTACACATCATTTTTATATCCTGAGCCAAACCAATGTCTTTGTGATTTATAAAGTGCTAAGTCATTCAATTCCAGAAGAAAATAAAGACAATGTTTTTACAGGATGGATCATTTGATCTGGTAGCCCTCTATAAATGGCCCCTCTGTTTTCCACCATGCCACATAAGGCAGATTGAATGCAGAATGGTGAAGCATTTAAACCATGTCTTCAGTCTCCTCTTGCTTCTCCCTCCTAAACTCGATTCCCTTCTACCTGTGTCCTGGCCTCCACTCTGTCATCATTGTCTAGTTTCTTGACTGTACAAGGACCTCCTTGTCCCACAACTTGATTTGATGTTTCTGTTCATTGTTCCATACAAGTACAATTTAGTGAACACTTGCTTCACATCGGATTCTCTATTAGGCCATTTGAGTAATTATCTCAAACACCAATAGGTAGGTACTGTTATGATCTCCACTTGTCAGATTTTCTAAATATTGTAAAAATTTTATATAGGTATTATGTCTAAAGAACTCTTGCCACCACCCCCCCCGCCCCAGACTAAATCCCATCTTCCTCATTCACCTTGTTTTCAAACCAACCCCCCAGAGTCATTTTTGACTCCTCTCTTTTCCTCATCCCCACATCTAGTCCAACAAGAAGTATTGTCAACTCCACTTTTAATATTGATCTCAAATGTGACCATTTCTTAGAAGCTTTATTGTTATTTCCCAAATTTAAAGAAGACTTTGCATTGATATTTCCTCTCCCTTGAATATTCCTTCCTCAGACTTTCCCTCTGGCTCACACTATCTTTTCATTAAGATTTAAGTAAAATGTCACCTCCTCAAAGAGCTTTCCTTGCCTATCCTATGCCCCCTTCTCACATTCTCTTTCTTTGATTTAGTTATTTTTAAGGTAGCTTTCACTACTTCTTCTTAGTGCTTACTCTACTATGTGTCTCTGTTTATATTCTGTCTTCCCTGATAAAATGTAAGCTTCATAAGGGTAAAAAATTTATCTCTCTTACTACCTATAACAAGGCCTGACACAGAATAGACACTCAATAATACTTATGAGTGAGTAACAGACAAGGAAACACAAGCCAACAGAAATTGAATAAACTTGCCCAAGGTTACACAGCTGGTAAGTGTGTAAGCCTTTGTCAGTCTGTCTCTTAATTGTTATGCTAAGTTACATCCTCTTTTCCTCCCCATCAAATCACCCCTGCATCCCAGCCTCTTCATTCTGGTTTCCTAAAAGATCCAACGTCTAGCCTAATTCTTGCCAAGTAAGCATTTTCCTTCTCACAGAAAAGTAGACTTCTTTAAAAAGATGCCTCAGGGGGCGCCTGGGTGGCTCAGTCGTTAAGCGTCTGCCTTCGGCTCAGGTCATGATCCCAGGGTCCTGGGATCGAGCCCCGGATCTGGCTCTCTGCTCCGCGGGAAGCCTTCTTCTCCCTCTCCCACTCTCCCTGCTTGTGTTCCCTCTCTCGCTGTGTCTCTCTCTGTCAAACAAATAAAATCTTTTTATTTTATTTTATTTTATTTGTTTGACAGAGAGAGAGAGCACAAGCAGGGGGAGTGGCAGGCAGAGGGAGAGAGAGAAGCAGGCTCCCTGCTGAGCAAGGAGCCTGACGTGGGGCTTGATTCCAGGACCCTGGGATCATGACCTGAGCCGAAGGCAGACGCCTAACCGACTGAGCCACTCAGGTGCCCCAAATAAATAAAATCTTAAAAAAATAAAAAACATAAAAAGATGCCTCAGTATGGTAATTTGGTTATGCAAAAGAATGAATCTCTGCTTCCACTTAGAATTCCAATCACTAAGGAAGAAGAATTAGGAGACATTTTAGAAGGCTCTGTGTTTTTTTTGGGGGGGGTCTTTGAGACAAGGAAGAATGTCCTTTCTTCAAACCACACCAAGAAGGTGTATGCAAAGATTATGCTAGTATCATCATCCCTTCACACACACAACAAATATGTATCAAATACCGTTGGAAAAGGTGTGTCATGCATATTATCTTCTTGCCATCCTCAAAATAACCTTTTAAGTAAGCAAGTGAGGTTCCTTATTCTCACTTTACAAGGGAGGAAGCGGAGTCTCAGATGGCTAGCTGACTCTGTCCAAGGTTACCTGGCCAGTAGAGCGGGGCAGGAGATGATGTGTGTATCTTCTGTGTCCTCTCAGAAGGTCTCTGCTCACTGTCCCATAACATGATTTCCTTTCCATGTTGTCCCTCTAACAGCGTGAAGCATGGAGGTAAGAAACTATATATTAACAGAGGGGAACAGCTATGAAGTGTGGTTTATTAGGGGTGGGCTCATCTTCTTATCCAAAATAGAACAATTTTATTATAAACTTGAATGCTGATGCTATGAGTCAAAAAAGTGTGTGTGTGTGTGTATATGTGTGTGTTTTGGGGGGACTTTTTGTGCTTCAGAATTTCTGATACTTTGTCCCAGTCCTAGTCTCCCCACCAACTCCCTGCTCTCCTTGCCCATCTTCGATTCCATTGTTGAATCTTTCTTTCCTCCCTGCCTCCTTCACTCCTCATCTCCTTCCCTCCTTCTCCCACTCCTTCCTTCCTTCCCTCATTTCTTCCTTCCTTTCTCATTTAATTGTTGGACAGAGTGGAGTAAAGGGTAGAAATACTTCCTTGGCTCAAAGTTCTTTGTCTCATCCCTTATAGAATGATCCCAATAACTAGTATTTATCCGTAGAGACTCAAACTCAGGCTAGTAGGTTTTTCCCTCCATCATTGTCATCATCACCACCACCATCATCATCATCATCATCATCATCATCATCATCGCTTCAATTTTATTAAGCATCTACTATATGGCATGCAGTATGATGATGTCATCACATTTATTGCATCATTTAAATGTCAAAACATAGAATGAGGTATTACACCCATTTTACAGATAAAGAAAACTAAATCAGAGTCATTCATCCAAGTGAACATAGCTAATAGGTGTAGAAGGAGGTTCTAAAATCATGGATGATTTCAAAACTTATTTTAACCACTCTATCAGGTTTTGACATTACATCCATATATATGTATCCCCATCCCTGGCAGATATTGCTAATCACTCATGATAGATTTACTACTAAGCCCAGAGTCTTTCTTAATCCAGCTCTTCAGGCTACTGCACTTGTTTAGAGTTGGCATGGAGATAAACTATTCTCATCACTGGTTTTATCTCAACAAAATAGTTCTGATCTGCAGAGCTAGAGATCTCATGATTTTATTTTGGGTTTATTTTCTTGTTTTATAAAGTTGTCATAGTCCCGGTATTTCCAGAGCAGACCTCCTGACAGCTCCAAACATGCTCTCCCTCATTTTCAGACATAACCAGCCTCCTTTCTATTTTAAAAGCCTGTGAGGCTTCCAGGAGCCATCCCCTGTCTTCAGTTGTAAGCAGACCACTTAGGATCCATGGGTGAAAACCCCAAGCTACTTGGTAATCATCCACAGCCACGTTGACGTAACTACCTTTGTAAAAAGAGGTACAAGGCATAGGGTGTTTGATGCTGCCCCTGGCAATGCTACGTAAAGAAGTAGCAGGCTTGGGCTACTAGATCATTAAAGAGAAACAGATGGTCAAATATATCTGTCTGGTTTCAAGGAGATGGCATGACACATCATGCAAAAGTGAAATGTTTTGCACTGGACAATATCTAAATGAACAGCTTCACCTTTTTCATATTGTTGACTTCCATGAAGTATGTCAGGGATTAGCAATTATTTCCTCCACGCTAGTATCTCAAGGCCCTGAGGGGATAGGGGAGAGGGAGGATGAGAGAAACCCGTCACTACATGCCATCAGGAACTTTCTGTAGGAAGTGCGGTGCTGACTTGGACAGGAGAGCAGCCGGGAAGAAGACCGGTGAGGCCAGCAGCAGACATTTGCTGGACGGTGACTTG
Organism: Neomonachus schauinslandi; assembly: GCF_002201575.2. NCBI lineage: Eukaryota > Metazoa > Chordata > Mammalia > Carnivora > Phocidae > Neomonachus > Neomonachus schauinslandi. Next base: position 38,576,888 of record NC_058408.1, on the reverse strand, counting down.
CATCTTTGGAAGCTAGTCGTTGTACCCGCCCCCCCCCC
>NC_058408.1:38557126-38576750 GCF_002201575.2 Neomonachus schauinslandi | reverse complement strand
TGTGCCGGGGTGTTCTCCTTTGTTGTAGGTGTGTGTTGACACCCCCCCCCCCCCCCCCCCCCCCCACCGCTGAGAAGCCCTATCCACTTTTCACTCTCCAGCTTTTCCATCTGCGGGTCTGCCTCAGAGGGCTGAGCCCTGTCCGGGGCTCCCATCGCAGGGTCTCAGTCCAGCTGTGCCACACACTTGCTGTGCCACCTTTGACAAGTGACTGAGAAGTCCTCCAATGCTCAGAAGGCTCATTACTGGAAGGGCTGATTCTCAACCCTCTTCGGAAATCAGAATCATCCAGAGAACCTTTAAAAATACAGGTGCCTGTAGCCCAGCCTCCGCATACTGGCTTCAGATGATGTGGGAAGGAACTCGGGGAAGCATCGAGATCTTTACAAAGGTCCTCGGGAGAGTCAAAACCACCAGACTGCGTGATGTTAAGGTCCCTTGTGGCTCTGACCAAGTTCATGTCTCTGAGGTTCCAAGCAGATAGCAGGGTTAATCAGTTGAGCTTGCTCTGGTGGACCCAGCTTTAACCCACCCACTTAGGGGCCCGTTAGGTCCCGAGGGTTTGGTTGGAAAGCTCAGAGCTGCCAGTGCTTGGGAAAGAGCAGAACATGGGACGACCTCATCCTTGGTAAGAGTTGGCGATGTTTATCTGGCTGTCAGCATCAAGTGGGTGCTCAAAGTATGAGAAAGTCAGTGAAAGTGAGCTGGTAATTAGCTGAGCGGCCGCGCTGGGAGAGGTCATTTCAGCCCCTCCGTGACAGCGGGGCTTCACTTCTCCACGGAGGAGCGAAGCCTGGTAAGCTGCCTGAGCTTGGTTCCTCCCCACTAGCCCCCACAACAAAAAGGAACTTCTCAAGGAAACTCTCCAGCGAATTCCAAAGGAACAATAGGCTCGGATTTGATTTGTTTAATTCTGAAATCAAGGTCACCAGAAAGTACGACAGCTCTTATTTGTGTGGTTTGGGTGGGCTTTGTGTTTTGTTGTGTTTCTGGGTTTTTGTCGTTTTTTTTGTTTTTGGTTTTGTTTTTTTGTTTTTTTACAACATCTTTCTTTTCATTTGCTGGTCCTGTCATCTCCAGGGCTGTGTATGGTACTGATCCTGCCTGTATTCAAAGCTGTTATTAAGTGGAGTCTTTTAGATTTTAGAGAAATGATAATGGTTCCAAAGATGACAGAAAGTGGCAGCTGGTGACAAAAAAACCCCTTGATAAGACGACAACAGTAAATCAAACTACCGCCACTTTTTCGTTTCATGTTTGTTAATACCACCTCGCCTTTTGAAGTTTAAAGCAAGGTTCAAAAAAGCCAGGTGCTGAATCATAATATTAAAGCAAGGAAGGAGCTCCATGAAAGCGCGGAGATCTGAGGGGGGGAAGCAACAAACACAGCTTTCAACTGCCTTTTGTCGGCCTTTCTGCAGATGTCACCAGTGGTTATCCCAGCAGAGGGTTCGGCTTGTAGCAGCGCCTCTGGCTGATTCCCGCTCTGCGTTTCAAGTGTCAATCAAAAAGGAAGGACGCAGCTTAGGTCCTGGTCATTGTCCTGTGAAAAGAGCCAAGCATTTAACATTGATTTAGCTCCCTCAATATACAAAGATAGAGCCAGCTTTGTGCATCGAAAAGGGCCTTTGGCAAGGTTGCTTGTAGAGCAATTCCGCTGCATCCGATGCGCCTTGGTTTAGCTGTCACACTGCGGTGTCTGGAGCCCTCTGAAAAGTTATTCAGGACCGAGTGAGCAAATTAAAAAGAAATAACACATTCCCCGCAAGAGCGGTGCCGGTTGGGGAAAAGGCCTGTTAGTGTCTCCTGGTCTTGAGAACATTTTAAATGATAACAATACGCATCGAGCGCTTCTGAAATGGGGAGTCGGAACAAGCAAGGAAGGAAGCCAGATGAGACCCGAGAATGCAGGTGGGCCCTCAGAGCGGGCGGCTTGGTTCACAGCATTCGTTCCTCCAACTTCATTCTAGTTGGTTCTTCCGAGCTGAAAGTTCAGACGGGCTCCTGTTGCGCCTTACCTTTATTTATGTAACCATTTCCTGGGAGCAGACTCCAGTTTGGCCACACGGGGCATGGGCGGGGCATGGGGAGGTTTGTGGGGGCGGGGACGAGATTACAACAGCTGAGTTTTACCAAATGACCTTGTGGATGCTGTTGCTCTTTTTCTTCTTTTTTCTTTCTTTTTTTAAAATTAATTAGTTGAGCAATTATTTTCTGGAGTAGAGTGGACACACGCTGCTACATTGGTTTCAGGGGCAGGACACAGGGACTGGACCAGGCTCTGCAGGATGCTGCGCTCACCGCAGGTGCAGCTCCCACCTGTCACCGCGCCGCACCATTACAGTACCTTTGACCACATTCTCTCTAATCTCTATATTCGTTTTTCACCTCCCCTTCTTCATTTTTCTTTTCGCCTTTGTTTTCCCACACGATATGCGATTACAGGGTTACAGTTCGGCTTGGGTTTTTACTCTGACTGCTTGGTCTGGCGCCACGTGGACCCAGTCGGTCCCACCTATTGTTGCACTTCTCATCTTGCACGTCTTTTCCTCCTGATCATGTAGGAGCCAAGCTCCCTGAAACTTACTAAGGGCAGGACTTGGGATACTTGGTGGTTGAGCCAGTTTAACACCTGTGATTGATGCTTCCTGAACATCCAGGTGCTCTCCTGCATTTCCCAGCTTTCTTTGCAGTCAGGTTGGAGCACTGGGATGAGTTTGAGCTCATGGGAATGTGATCAAAGTGTTGTATCACTTCTGCTTTGAGATACTAATCATCAGTTTGCCTCTTCTGTCCTTTTTTTTTTTTTAAAGATTTATTTATTTTAGAGAAAGAGAGAGAGAGAGGAGCAAGCCGGGGGTGGGGGTGGGCAGAGGGAGAGAGATTATCCTGAGCAGACTCTCCACTGAGCGCAGAGCCTGATGAGGGGCTCAGTCTCACAACCCTGAAATCATGACCTGAGCCGAAATCCAGAGTCAGATGCTTAACCGACTGAGCCACCCAGGTGCCCCTCATCTATTCTTTCTGCCCCTTTAAAGGAGGTATCAAGATGGCAGAGCCCTGAAATAGAAGCAACTGCTCTCCCTGATTAAAGGCAAACTACCCCAGAGAGTTACCCACCCGCAGTGGATTTCGAGTGAGCAAGAAGAAATAAACCCTTTTTGGGTTAAACCACTGAAGTGGAGTCTCCCCTGCCATGTCTGATATGCCCAGTTTAGCTAGAAATATCTTGATTAGGCACTCATCGAAAAGGGGTGGTTCTGAAATTTTGGCTAGATGTGGAGCTTTTCCCAGCAGCTGATCTAGCCTGTGTGAATATAGCAAGATGATAAATGGAAACACAACAACACAAAAATGGTTCATTTTCCATTTAGCCAAAGTTCTGAGTCTTCAATGATGAATAGTCTGTCATACTGAGGGATCACCTCTTCATTTATGCCCACCCATACCCTCAATTCCTTTGCCAAATTGTCCTTTAGCTGCATCTGCCTGTCAACATCTTGACTAAGAATAAACCAAACCATCTGCCTTTTTCACTCTTGAACCCAGTGTGACTTGTAGGAAACAAATCAACCCTGCTGATGAATGTCACCACTGATTTTTGGTCTCCAGTCTCAGCTGCCCCTCAATGCCAATTGGCAGTTCCATCACATGCCCTTAGTTTCATCCTCTTAGCAGATTTTATTACTTGCAATTTCACAGCAAAACAACAAGGGTCATGGACATGGCCCTAAAATTTCTGTCCACACCTCACAAGATTTTCTGTTCTTCCCTCCACTGTCTCAAATGATCCCTCTTTTCATCCAAGGATGAACCACACACCTGTCTTCTGGAACTCATCTCCTAGGACTTTGCTCTATGAATTACCTCTTTTATTACTGGAATTTCCAATTCCAATGGTCCCATCTTCCCAGAACAGAAACCAAGGCCTCTCGGTAAGTTTTTGGATTGAATGACCTTTACCGATAGTCTCCTGTTTCTCATTCCCCAGCTATTCCCAGACCCACAACAATCTGCTTTCTTTCTTCTCCGTTTAAACCAATGACCTCCATGTTACTTCCCAGGAACATTTAGATGGTTGTCTTGCTTACACCTGTCCCTTCCATGTAGACCTTTTGCCCACTGCCTTCTCACCGCTTTCTCCAACCTTTGCTTCCATCATGTTATTTCCTCCCAGCTTTCCATCTTCTTCTCTGGCTTCTCTTTACCACTTTTGTTGCTAAATTCCTGTCCCTTTGAACACCAGCCCTCCCTAAATGCCATCTTTCGACTCTGACTGTGGCCCTTTTTCTTTTCTAATTCATGGTTTTTGAGATGGCCTTCATGGGGCTGGCTGGAATCTGGGAAAGGACTGGGTTAAAAAAAACTCAAAATAATCTACTTATTAACAGAGGAATCTTCTTGGCCCAGATTATGGCTCTGTAATAGACTACTAATACCCCCAAAACAACTGGGTTGTAGTTTTGTAAATAGCTATGACTGGATCTCACCAATGACTGGATCTCCACCTATTTGTATGGTGCTAGACTTCTGTGCAGAGCTTCTGTAGGTGAAGATACTTAGGTTTGGGACATCCCTTGTGCTATCTAGTGGTGATAGAGGGAGAGTTTGTCAACTGGTTACTGCTTCTTGCACCAATGCTTCAGAAAATACACTTGTTCACCTGTGAACTTCTGAACTCAAGTACTTACTTGAGAATCAAACTCAAGGCAATTCTATGAGAAATAAAATGATATACTTTTTTTTTTTTTTTGCTCTGTTCTAGAGATGTATCTCTAAAGACTATCTTCCTTGACTCTTCTTTCTGCTTTACATCTTTCCAGTGGAGAAATTCTTTATTGTTATCTATCTATCTATCTTTCTATCTCAAGTAGGCTCCACACCCAACGTGGGGCTTGAACTCATGACCCTGGGATCGAAAGTCTCATGTTCTACTGACTGAGCCAGCTAGGCACCCCCAAAATTCTTTACTGTTTTTTAATGTTTACTAACATTAGTTAGTAATTTTACGTGTGAAGTTCTGCTTCAATTTGACTTTAAACTCCAAGTCAGAGAGCATGTTCTCTGGTCCTTATAGCCTTACACCCCTTTCCTAGACACCCTGATGGACATATACCCACACTTACACTGACCTTATACTAAGGACATAGGGACAGTCTCCTCCTCCTGCTTACAATAGACACAAAATGCTTCTTTACTATAAGGATAATGTGATGTCTATTTTTCTTTCTTTCTTCTTTCTTTTTCTTTCTTTTTCTTTCTTTTTAGAGAGAGAGAGCATGCATGAGCTGGGGTTGGGAGGGTTAGAGGCAGAGGGAGAGGGAGAGAGAGAATCTTAAGCAGACTACATGCCCAGTGTGGAGCCTGACGTGTGGCTTGATCCCACGATCCTGAGATCATGACCTGAGCTGAAATCAAGAGGCAGACGCTTAACCAACTGAGCCACCCTGGTGCCCTTGATGCCTTTATTCTTGAAAAAAATAAGCATGTTGGTTCTTTCAGAAGCTGAACTTCTCTGGGCATCCCCACATAGCAACTAGTACAACCCTTTTGACTGAAACTGTTAGTCTGGTATAGCAAGTCATCAACTTGAAGTGATTTGTTCTCCTGGGTTACACACCAATACACACTGATTTTGTGACTTCCTCCCAGCTTCCTAGCCATGATGACAACTCAGCTTTGAGTCTTATGCTGTGATTCATTTTCAAGCTTTTACTAAGTTGTTAAACCACTACAGACAGCAAAGGCAGTAAGTCTGTAGTCTGAAAAAAGTGAAGTCACAGGACCTTAAAAGTCAAAGAAGGAAAAATAGTATGATTCCACAGACAAGCCAAGGCAAATGTCATATAACATGCGACTTTGTTTACCCTGCCTGGGTGTGTCAGCTCTAAGCACTGGGGGCCAGGTAGGCAGAAGGATGCGGGAGACTTGTTTGAGACAGGAATCATCTACACATTGAATTTATTAAAGATTTAAGGGGCCCCTTGGGACTTTCCATCTGAAGACTATTGTCTCCCTCCAGCCGCTCAGTTGCTGTGCCTCCTTAGGGTACTCAGGGCCACAGTGTAATGAGAATCTGATTTCACCACACCTCTGACCTTTGGTCACAACTTCTCACCCTTCACTGTGCTCCTGGAAGGGGGAATATTTCTTGCAATTTTTAGCAGCAATTGAGACATATCCCTTCTCGTTCTCCTCCACACTTTTTTAGGTGTCCAGGATGAGTCTTCTGAGTTTCCAAGGAATCGTAGATCAAGAAGAGACTGGAAATCCCCACTCTCTTGACCCCTCTGAACACCCAAACCAAACACTAGGATGCTAGGGAAAGTGCCTGGAGCCTTCAGAACCCTCAATAGGGTGTTGAAACTCATGTGGAATGAGTAGGGGCAGCCCCACATGGATGTTCTTGCTATAGGCCTCTCAGCGACTGGAAACCGAATCTGACCCTGGCGTCCTTCCCTCAGGACAATGATCCCTTTGCTCAGAAGACACCAAAGCCACAGCAAAGGGATCACGGACACTATTCACCCTTCTCATCCTTCACCCTCCTCTCGGTCTGTCTGTCTGAGCCACACTTCGTCGCTCTCTGCTGGTGGGAGAGCTCACCTCACTCTGCGTCTCCAGCACGTGTGGGTCAGTGGCTCCTTTGACTCTTGGACAGCCAGGAAGTTTGTGTTTACCTCCTGCCACCCAAAGAGCCAAAGGAAAGTGCAAAAAAAGAGAGAGAGAAAGAGAAAGGGTGAAGAAAACAGACAAACCAAAAAAAGAACAAGATCACATAGTTGGAGACATGTAAATGAAAAAAAATCTTCCTCTAGCATTCTGACTGAACCTCATCTTTGGTGTCCTCTGAAAGGCAATTTGACATGAGGGTGGAGAGGAGGGGAAAAAGCTGCATTTCAGTAGAAGCCCACGCGGGCTGTGTCCACGCATACCTAGTCCTGGCCTTACTGCTATTTGATTTATTGCAATTCATCAGAGTAGTCAAAACTGAATTTCATTGTGCGTTCCACCCGGTCTGGAATAAACAAACTAGCCACCAGGGAAGTGGGCAGATCAAATACTTCCATTCTGCTTCCATTCGGCCTTTGCTGTATTGATAAGCAGATACGTCACTGGAGATTTGGCTTCATAATTCATGGGTGGCTTCTTCTACACCCCACCTCTGAGAACTAATTAAAATGAAGACTCTGGGGCCGCCAGCCTGGCCTTTCCAGGGGGGCGGGTTGCGGGGGGGGTTGCAGTGGAACAAGGTTCCGGATCGGACTGTGGGTCCGGGCGGCCCGGGAACAGCTCTGGCTCCAGGACCCACTAGCCGAGTGGTCTAGGGCAATCTCAGCAACCTCAGCTGTAGAAGGACGACGGCGGTCATGAGGGCACCTGCCGCACGTGCTGTTGTGCGGATGAAGGTAGATGCTGCGCAGAAAGCACTCGGTACCTGGCGCGTACCGCATGGTCCTTTGATATAGCCATTACCATTAGTTTACAGCGGCTTATAGTAAAAATCCTCCATTCTCAGGAGACAACTATTTCATTTGGGAGATTAAGAAGGCAATTAGTGTACGATTTAAAAAAATGTCAAGCAGATTTGTTATATAAAATAGGGGAGATGGAGATCAGAGAAGAAAATTCAATGATTAAGTTCACCTATAATCTCATTGCTCAGAGATAACTCATGTGAATATTTGGGTACTATTATATGTATGTATATATCAAAGTTATATTTATATAGACATATATATATGTAAATATCTACATTTATATTCATAAATACTTTTATTGTGTACACACACACAAACACACATACATATATATTTTATCTCACAGGGTCTATACAATATGTATTATTTATTAAGACCTGCCCTGTCATTTAAGGAAAGAGGGTGCACTGGGAACACTGCTGGGGGCCCCAATTTTCGCAACTCCCTTCTCTCAGGTCTCTGCTTAGATGGTCCCTGTGACTAGGTCCTCTCTGGTTCCCCTAAATAAAACAGTACCCCCCAGAACCTTCTACCCCCTGGCCCTGCTTTATTTTATAAGAGGCACTTCTGTAGTTTGTCATCTTTCTTCCCCACAAGAGTGTGAGCTTCAGCCACCATGGCCCGTCCCGCTCCTCCTACAGCACTGGGTCGTGGTCCTGGCTCCCTGGGTGTTGTGGAAGGAATGCATATTTAGCTCCAACTGCTTCCTCCACTGCTCACACTCGCCCAGCAACTTTGTGACCGGTTTCTTTAGTCATCAACTAATGTACTCTGAGGAGATGCAAACTAAAGTTCGTCCTTTCCCAAAGTGTAAAAGAGAAGGTAACCCTGCTTAACAAATGCACACACGGCATAGTTCACCGTGAAATACAAATGATTCTTTAGTGGCTGCAATTTTGGAGTTCATCGTACAAGGCGTATGAACTCCGTCACCCGGGGAAAAGGTAAACACTTGGGTTATATGTCTGTTTCACCTCTTGTTTGTGTCTCCCTTCGTGTCTGGTGTTCTGTTTACCTGCCCGGTCTACCATTGGAATGCCAGTCCTTAGGGGCCGGCCCCAGAGCTCTTTCTGGGCCTTTCCCCAGCATCTAGTAGACAGCCTTGTTTTGGGAAAGAGCTGAGCAGAAGAGTGCATGGATGAAGGAAACATGTCAGCTCTTCCCTATTTATTCTGAAAGCATGCCGAATCAGTCCTCAGATTGCACCAAGGAGGACTGGAAATGGATGGAAAGTTGACATTTGGGAGTCAGGATTGATTGATTCATTCATTGATTTTTAAAGATTTTATTTATTTGAGCAAGAGAGTGAGCAGGAGCTTGGGGGAGGGGCAGAGGCAGAGGGAAAAGCAGGCTCCATGCTGATCAAAGAGCCGATGCGGGGCTTGATCCCAGGACCCTGAGATCATGACCTGAGCCAAAGGCAGACACTTAACCAACTGAGCCACCCAGGCATCCCTGGAGTCAGGATTTAATTCCCTGACAAGTGACATCTGTCTTACCTCTAACCCCAAACCCTCTTCTCTCCAAGTAGAAAAAGAGCTACCCAGTAACCAATTTACCATGGCCAAGGTGATGAAATATTAATTATGGCTTTTACTCTGATAACTTGCTGAAAGGACAATGAATTGTTTCTGGGAGATGAGATCTTGATGTCACCTCCACAGGGCACAGTGAAGGGGGGTGCCGTTCCAAAGCCAAGATGTGTGCATCTGGAGGAAGAGCACGCAAGTAGAGAAAATACAGAGTGGAGAAAAGACAGAGAAAAGGAGTGAGCAGCTGCTCAGGAAGTTTTACTCAAGAAATGTGCTCAGGGAGTCATCCATGGAAGGGCAGTGTGATGGTTAAGCTTTATGTCAGCTTGGCTAAGCTGTAGTCCCCAGTTATTTAATCAAATGTTAATACAGGTGTTGCTGTGAAGGTATTTTTAAAACGTGGTTAACATCTACAATCAGCTGCCTCTAAGTGAAAGAAATTACCTTCAATCATGTGGGTGGGCCCTACATAATCAGTTGAAGGCTTTAAGAGCAATAACTGAGGTTTTTCTTTTTTTTTTTTTTAAAGATTTTATTTATTTATTTGACAGAAAGAGACACAGTGAGAGAGGGAACATAAGCATGGGGAGTGCGAGAGGGAGAAGCAGGCTTCCTGCCGAGCAGGGAGCCGGACACGGGGCTTCATCCCAGGATACTTCATCCCAGGCAGACGCTTAATGACTGAGCCCCCCAGGTGCCCCTGAGATTTTTCTAGGAAGAAATTCTACCTCAAGACTGCAGCATCAACTCTTGCCTGAGTCACCAGGCTTCCAGCCTGCCTTACAGATTTTGGACTTGCCAACCCCCTCAATCACGTGAGCCAATTCCCTAAAATAAATCCTGTTATTCTGTTTCTCTGGAGAACCATGACTGATACAGTCGGGAGGCAGGGGCTACTCAGAAGGGGGAGAGTTAGATGGGGACTGCCAAGGAAAAAGGGGAAGGAACTCAAAGACATTCCTGTCGCTACCCTCAGAAAGGAAGGATGTGCCAAGTGAAAGAGTATTTGAGGCATGACAGAGGCCTGGGACACAATGTGAATAAAGAACTGTGCATTTGCTTCAGGACCAAGGTGGCTGTCAGAAATCACTTGGACACCTTGTCAGGACGGGCATCATGGTCACTAGCATGTGCTTTACACTTTCCCAAAGCCGTCCCCATGCTTCCTCATTTGGTTCCCATACCAACCCTGCAAGTTGGCAAGGGCAAGGATTCATATGCCCATTTCACAGATCAGAAAATAAAGAGCCACTCGGTATCCCAAGGCTGGGGACTCATGGACCCAAGAGAGAAGTTTTACCTTGAGGAGACAGAATGGTGCTTCAAGCCTGAGGTGGGTCAGGAGGCTGGGGTCAACCCCTTCCGCATCCACCTTGGACCGAGATGGCTCCCCACCCAGAGAAAAGGACATGTCAAATGTTAGAAATTATCTACTTGAGAATGATCTTGAAGGCCGTCCCTGTTGATGAGGAGACATTTCACAGGAGAACTGAAGCGGAAAGGCTTTGGAGGACGGTGTCTTTTCAAGGGATGTTGAGTGGTGGCAACAAAAGTTACCCATCGGCAAAAACAGCTGGGGAGCCATCTGTCTGGGAGAAGCCTCCAGCCCGTTTCATTACCCCCTTTCCTGCATTTGTGAGAGGCCTGGCCGCCGTCGGGAGGCGGTTTATAGCAGAGGGAACAGAAGGAAACCAGTTGGCCCTTGTATAACCTTGGCCTCATTAGCATCAAACCAAAGCCCACTGCGCTATTGACTTCTAGTAAATCTCCACCCATCAAGAAGATTTCCCCGAGCCCTGCCTCAGGGGTGTTCAGACACCAGACAGGGCCCTCTTGCTCCTCCATCCCCAGCTTTGTGATTCAGGAGTGGCTCGTCCCCACCCGCCACAATCCAGTGCTCAGAAACCACTCCATCTTCCTGGAGGGGAAAGTAAGCGGGGGAGGGGGGAAGGAGACCTCCACGGTCCCCTCTCTGAACGTCTCCCTTCTCTCACTCCAAAGGGCCAAACAAACAAACCCTGGAAATGTGGTTCAGTGAGTGAAGTGTACACAATTATATTTCCAACTGCTTTGCAAACTTTTATTTCTGTACAGCAAATGACACATTATCTTTCCGGAGGTCAGGGAATAATGCAGTCAGATTCTTGCAACATTGTGAGAGTTAATGTTTCTATTTGCCATTGTGTCCTCTGCAAAGAAAGGCAGCCGGTCACACGGGGTTACCACAACACAGCACAGAGATGGTCGAATCCACCAGAAGTGCTTTGATAATGTTGGACACTATTGTGCAGACAGGCTCCTTCCTGGCCCACGCTGCATAATGGACCCCCGAGCGCTAAGGAGATAAACGATCCTATCCTTGGAGTGTCAGAGGTAGAGCTCTCCAGAAGCTGCATTCATAATTTCCTCGAACTTAAGGACTTCGATTTTTTAATAGTAATTGAAACATATAATTCAATAGAAGTGTCACTCTAATGTAATAATTGCCAAGGAAATTGAACCACAAAGAAGTACCATAAATTGCAATTTACCTTTATTAGAGTACTTGTAGCTGGTAATGTTTTCTCATCAAGAAACGCCCCCCCGCCCAGATGTCTTCCCTTTCCATCTTTCGAATGTTCATCCTCATTCACGCTGCCCTCTTGAGCAATACCTTCGCTTTTTCTGAGATTTCCAATCGGTGGATGTGGCCCCTCTTAAAATGCTTATCATTGCAGAGTGTTTATATTAATTGCTCTGGTGAAAGCTTTATAATACAAACTTCAGCGAAACTCTATTGTCAAATGTCAGCTTCCTCACATTCTACCCAGAACATTTTCTTGCTTTTGTGGATATAAGTGACATAATGGTGCTTTGTATATTTAAAGGACCGTGTGAGTGTCGGTTGGTGGTATTGTGATTCTGCACATCTTTTTAAAAATGAAGCCATCTTCTCTTAGGTTGTATTCGAACCCTACTAAACTAAATCCAGGACTCAGCGTAGAACAAAACAAGACTACTTTCCCTCCTCAGGAGGCGTTGCTTGAAGCCCTCTGAATTATTATCATCATTATTCTTCCGGATTGTTGATAGGCAGTGAAGCACTTCATCTCCTAGCTCTGTGGGAATGCGCAACCTGCTCACTTCCTATCCCACCCCCACAATCCCTGAGCCCTGCGCGTGCCGGATTGGGACCCCCTGTTATAACCCCGCTCTCCCCTCCTTCCTCTCACTTACCCCGATTTACTTCTAGGAAACGTCTGGCCTGAGACCGACTCAAGACAGGAGGCTATTTGGAACTAGATGGCTGCTCTCCTGGAAAAGAAACCAGGCATCAGAACTCAGAACCCAGTCAGGACTCAGAAATGTCTTCCTTCCCATGATCCCAGGAACCTATGGCAAGCTTTAGGTTGGATGAAAGGAGAAAAACATAGAGGGGAGAGAGACTAAGTGACAAAGAAAGAACGGGGTGGGGGAGTTGAATAAAAGAAAGGAAGGGAAGAGAAGAATTAGGGAGGAAAACAGGCTAAGCACACATCTCCTGGAGAAAGTCTGTGACAGAGAGTTAAGTTAAGTTAAGTTAATGGGGGGGGAGGGTGAGATATAAAGTATGTGCCATTATGACCATAACTATTAAAACCTATATTTATGAAAATAGAGAATGGGAATAGAATTTGCCAAAATGGATATATATATATATATATATACACTTGGAGCTGGAATGTGTGTGTGTGTGTGTGTGTGTGTATATATATATATATATATATATATATATATATATATATATATAAATGGTCAGAATCATAAGTGTTACTTCTCCATTTTCTGGACTTTCTATTATGCACCATCTTTATAATAGGAAAGCAGAGGCAAATGTGGTGTTAGGGAGCAGAGTGTAGGGGCCCCGCCACAGCCACCCTTCCAGGCCCCTCTGACCCCAGCCACCGACCTGTGTTGTGTTGAAGTCCATGGGCCTGGAGAGGGAAGGGAAGTCTGAGGCTCTACCCACAGTTGGGTGTCTCCTGCTGTCTTCACTCGGGGTCCACCAGGCTTGAAGGATGAGCTGACTGAAAGTGAAAGTCAGTGCTTTATGGAGGGATGTGCTCATCCCGCAGGAACTGTTTAGAACTCTTTCTAAGGCAGGAGCAGTGCATGGCCATTAAGCGACTCTTTCTAGATGTTTGAATTCAACTTTTCTTTAATTGAAATGTTTTCTCATTATTTTCTCCTTTTTCTCTTTCCTTCCTTCCTTCCTTTCCTTCTTTCCCTCCTTCATTTCCTTCTTTCCTTCCTTCCTTCCTTCCTCCCTCCCTTCCTTCCTTCACTCCTTCCTTCTTCCTTTCCTCCTTCCTTTCCTTCCTTCCTTCCCTCCTTCCTCCCTATGTACAGCCATCCCCCATGGCAGCGCATATCCTGGAACTGGTAACAAAGGAAATGAGTCTTCCTGCAAAAGGATGGCATGAAAAGCCAGAAGTGTCCTGTTGTAAATAAGTACAAAAACCTTGGGTTCTGAAGTCACCTAGACTTGAGCTGTCATCCTCATTTGGCAATCTATTAACCATGCTGGGCTTCAGTCATCTCCATGGCTAAATGAGGGTCATTTATCCTGTGTCACTGGGTTGCTGTAAGAAGGTCTAGAGAGTGTAGCATGTGTAACCTACTTGGAGCATGGAAGTAGTCAGCTTGCGAGTTCCCACTTCCTTCAGACCCAAGGATTCCTGTCCATTCCTCTGCACTTCACCAGACCTCTTCTACTTCAAAGGAACTTGAATAACACTCTGGGAGGACCTTACTCATTATCAAGTGCATTTAGACATGCTACTGATTAAATCATGACCCCTAAAATGTTCCAACCAGTTAGAACAACACACTTGTAAAACACACTTGCTTGGCAAGTCCCAGTGTCTAAAGGGTGTGGCTAGGTGCTCTGGAGAAATGCTCACTGGACTAGGAACAATGAGTTCCAGGCTTAGGTCCAAATCGCCACAAACGTGTGGAGTGACTTTGGGCAAGACACTACTTCTCAGACCCTCGGTTTCCTCATCTGTAAAATGAGGGGAAATGGCCCAAATCAGGAATTTTAGTATTTATTTATCTTTAAAGATTTATTTATTTACTTTGGAAAGAGAGAGAGTGTGAGTGGGGGGGGACAGAGGAAGAGGGAGAGAGAGAATCCTCAAGCCGACTCCTCACTGAGCACAGAGCCGTGGGGCTCCAACTCACAACCCTGAGACATGACCTGAGCTGAAGTCAAGAGTTGGATGCTCAACCGACTGAGCCACCCAGGAGCCCCCCAAATCAGGAATTTTAAAACCCTCTTTAGCAGTACTTTTCTGCTCAAGTTCAATCTTAGCCAAAACAGAGATACTCTGGTTGTGGCAAGGGACAATGCCTGGTGCCCCACACCCACCCCTGGCCCCACCAAGTTGGTGGCTCTCACTCCCTGGTGGTTGACCTTGAGGCCAATCTTCAAGGCCACAGCGCAGAGGTGCAGATTTTTACATTCTCTTGAACCACTTAGCAATCTGCCGTATCCACAATTTCACGTATTTCTATTCCACTTCATCAATACCTAGTCACAAGACATGACTACTTATTTTTTTAAAATGCTGTCAATATACACCAACATCTATTATCACATTGCTTTGTTCACTTCCATTTCCGGACACTGAGAGAGTATTCAGCTGGTGATTTTGCTTTTCTGTGTGCCTCTCATTTTCTTTTTCTTCCTCTCCCTATTCTGTCTTTCTCCCCCCTCATTGTTTTACTTTTTTTTTCCTTCCTGCCCTCTTCCAGAAGGAATTGTCCTTCTTGCTGATACTCTCCTGAATCCGTCAGCCGACTCCCTTCCCGGGATTGCCTTGTGTACTTGAGAGTGAGGAGAGAGGGGCGGGAAAGTTAGCTGCCAGACACCTGTCATCTGGGAATACTTTTCTCTTCCTCTTTCCCAGGTGGTGTTGCTCTTTCAGATTTCTGTTCCAAGCCTTTCCCGTCTTCCTCCAGACATCCCCTGAACTGGCCCAAAGACCATCGGCGGTGGCGGTGGAATTATCTCGAAGGCTTTTTAAAATCCCAGATTCATAGGTCTCACCCTGTATCTCCGAGGCATGAGTGGAGGAAAGTAGATGATAAACTTGGCTTTCAAAGTGATTTTTTCATATCCTTACAATTTGAAAACAAACTACCTTTCACATCGCTTTCCCCGTGTCTTCCCATCTCCCCATCTCTTGCTCCTTGGCTTCTTTCCCCTCCGTTTTCATCCTAATTACCAGCTAACTGGTGGATGTCACTGCTACTTCAGTGCTCTCCCACTCTGGATCCCTAATCATGCCCATTGTGCTCCTCAAAGCTAAGTCAAGAATTGCTGCCTTTTTATTTCACTCTCTCTATATATTGTAGAAGGAAGCAGGTCCCTGCCGCTTTTGTTGTCCCTACTTCTGGGCTGAGCTCCATTTGCTGGTGAGCGGGGCTTATCTTCACTCCCCCCCCTCTAAATACTGTAACATTCAGCATCCTTTCATGTCTGTGCTTTTAAAGTAAATCTTTGGACAATTAAAGATATGAAATGGCTAAATAGAGTTTCTGCACACGTTGTTCTCTGCTTTTTAAAGGTTTAATCACACTTAATGGCTCTCTTCAAAACTTGAATTTTCCATTTTGGTGTTTTGACTCCATTGAAAGAGTTTACTAATATTCTTTCAAAAGTATTCTCTGCTCAAATGAGCTATTCAATAAAGTTTTATGCCATGCTATAGGATTTACACTAAATGGAAAATAATTTAAAGGGAAATCAGAGTTGGGAGGTGCCATTCCTCTCTACAGGTTTTGTTAGTTAAACTGTAATCATCAATATAGAGTCCATTAAAAGTTGGTGTGAAGGAACTAGAATGATCATTTAGGTATAAGGGAGACTATTTCAAGGGCCATCTAATACCCCCTTTCCTTGAAGATAGTGTATTGCTCAGCCTTGTGATTCTATAAATAGGAACTTGTGATAAATTCGTCCTCTTCCTCTTCCCTCCCTCCCTTTTCCTCCTCTCTCTATTTCTTCCTGAGGTGTAGTGAACAAAGGATTAGGGGAAAGTAAAAGGAATCCATTTTATGACCAATCTTCTATTATAAAGTGCTTTAAACAAATCGTCTTAACTTTTCCCAGTCTTGGTCCTGCTAGGTTATAGTTTGTTCTTGCTTGTCACCGTCAGGAGTAGGAAGCCGCCTGGACACGGAGTCCCCCCTGGGTCATACTCACAGTTCAAGTGATAGAGTTTGCCACTTGCAAGGGAAATGTAGTGGAAAATAAAAGCCAGTACTCCCTGACAGCATCTTTATTAACTCCGAGACTCTCTGGTGGGCTAAAGAATATGGATATGCATATGACACTAATGAGGTGCATCGACTCAGAGAAGGAAAATGAATGTTACGGGTCCGTGACCTATAGGGACGACACCACTTCTCCCTGATGCCTTCCTGCGTGCCCGCTTTCTGCTTTCCTTAATTCTTTCTTCCTACAGGTAAGCATTGAGCACTTGTAAAATGCCCAGTAGCATGATAAGTACTAGGACAATTTTGAGAAAATTGTGACCTGACCTCGAGATGCTTAACAGTGGGCTAAAGAAACAAGTAATGTAGGTAATGGAAAGAAAAATCGAAGTCATGATCTACGATCCAGGCATTGTCATTCGCCAACTGCAGGATCTCTGAGAAGGCCTTTAACTTCTCTGTGATTCGGTGTTTCTTTTTCTTGAAGGGGGTTCTGAAGTCAAGTAATATTCATTGCTATCTGAAAGTATCTCATTATTTATTTGTTGTTTTATGTCTCCTCTCCCTCGCCAGTGTAAGCTCCATGAAAACAGGGACTGGTGCTGGTGATTCCTCTCTGTATCCCAGTGCCTAGAACAGAGGCTGGGATTGAGCAAATGCTCAATACACGCGCACCCCGGAGATGTCAAGGGTTCGGTTCCAGACCTCTGCCACACAGCAAACAGCGCAATATAGTGAGTCCCATGAATGTTTTGGTTTCCTAGTGCATACAAAGTTATGTTTACACTATACTGTAGTTTATTAAGTGTATAATAACATTATGTCTATTAAATGTACATATCTTAATTTTAAAACACTTCATCGCTAAAAAATGCTAACTGTCATATGAGTTTAAGTCAGTTGTAATCTTCTTGCTGGTGGAGGGTCTTGTCTTGCTGTTGGTGGCTGCTGAGTGATTGGGTTGACGGTTGCTGAAGGCTGGGGTGGCTGTGGCAATTTCTTAAAATAAGACAACAGTGAAGTTTGTTGCATCCATTGACTCTTGCTTTCATGAATGGTTTCTCTGCAGCATTTTTATTCTTCATCTTTTCAAGTTGTATCACAAGATTGCAGCCATTCACTCAAAATCTTTAGGCTTCACTTCTGATTCCAGTTCTCTTGCTATTTCCACCCCATCTGCTGTGATTTCCTCCTCTAAAGTCTTGAACCTCTCAAAGTCATTCATAAGGGTTGGAATCACTTCTTCCAAACTCCTGCTAATGTTGATATTTGGACCTCTTCCCATGAATCACAAATGTTCTTAATGGCCTCCAAAATGGTGAATCCTTTCCAGAAGGTTTTCACTTTACTTTACCCACATCCATCAGAGGAATCACTATCTGTGACAGCTCAAGCCTTACAAAATGTATTTATTCAATAATAAGACTTGAAAGTCCAAATGACTCCTTGATCCATGGGCTGCAGGGTAAATGTTGTGTTAACAGGCATGAAAACATTCATCTCGTTGTCCATCCCCATTGGAGTTTCTGGGTGACCAGGTGCATGGCCAATAAGCAATAATCTTTTGAAAGAATTTTTTTTTTTTTTTCTGAGCACTAAGTCTCAACAGTGGGCTTAAAGTATTCAGTAAATGATGTTGTCAACAGAAGTGCTGTCATCCAGGCTTTGTTGTTCCATTTCTAGAGCACAGATTTAGTATCATTCTGAAGGGCCCTAGGATCCTCAGAATGGTGAATGAGCATTGGCTTTAAGAGAAAGTCACCAGCTGCATTAGCCCCTAAGAAGAGTGTCAGCCTGTCCTTTGAAGCTTTGAAGCCAGGCATTGACTTCTCTCTCCAGCTATGAAAATTCTAGATGGCATCTTTTCCCCCCAAAAAAGTTATTTTATCTACATTGAAAATCTGTTGTTGAGAATAGCCACTTTTTTTAAAAAAGATTTTATTTATTTATTTGACAGAGAAAGAGAGAGAGAGCACAAGCAGGGGGAGCAGCAGAGGGAAAGGGAGAAGCAGGCTCCCCGCTGAGAAGGGAACCTGATGCGGGGCTCGATCCCAGGACCCTGAGATCATGACCTGAGCCGAAGGCAGATGCTTAATCAACTGAGCCACCCAGGCGCCCTAAGTATAGCCACTTTCATTAATTCTCTTAGCTAGATCTTTTGGATAATTTGGTGCAGCTTCTCCATCAGCACTTGCTGCTTCACCTTACACTTATATGTTATGGAGATGGCTTCTTTCCTTAAACGTTGTGAACCAACTAAACTTTCCTAACCAGCATGAACCTCTGCTAGCTTCAGACTTTTCTTCCACTGCTTCCTCACCTCTCTCAACCTGCATAGAACTTAAGACAGTTAGGGCCTTGCTCTGGATTGGACTTTGGCTTCAACATTCAGGGAATGTTGTGGTTGGTTAGATCTTCTATCCAGACCCCTCAAACTTTCTCCATATCAGCAATAAGGCCATTTCCCTTTCTTATCATTTGTGTGTTCACTGGAGTAGCACTTTTAATTTCCTCCAAGAACTTGTGCTTTGCATTCACAACTTGGCTAACTGGCACAAGAGGCCTCGCTTTCAGCCTATCTTGGCTTCTGACATGCCTTCCTCACTAAGGTTAATCATTTCTAGCTTTTCATTTAAAGTGAGAGACGTGTGACTCTTCCTTTTACTTGAACTCTTAGAGGCCATTGTAGGGTTACTAACTGGCCTATTTTCAGTTTTGTGTCTTAGGGAATAGGGAGGCTCAAGGAGAAGGAGAGAGATGGAGGAACAGTCAGTTAGTGGGGCAGTCAGAACACACACATTGATCTGTTAAGTTTGCTGTCCTATATGGGCACTGTTCATGGTGCCCCAAAACAATTACAAAAGTAACATCAAAGATCACTGATCACAGATATTATAACAAATATAATAATATTGAAATACAATAATAATGAAAAATCCTGAAATATTATGAGAATTTCCAAAATAGAATACAGAGACATGAAGTGAGCAAATGCTATTGGAAAAATGGCTTTTTGAGGATCAAACTACTAAACTCCAAGTAGTAGACTTGGTAAGATTTGCATCAGACAGAAGACAGAAGGAATATTTTTAAAAGATAGTAACAGAAGGAGCAAAATGATGTAAAGCAAGTTCTATTTCAAAGATACTGAAGAGGGGTGCCTAGGTGACTCAGTCTGTTAGGCGTCGGACTCTTGATTTCAGCTCAGATCATGATCTCAGGGTCAAGGGATCAAACCCCAAGAGTGCCACACTGGGAGTGGAGCCTGCTTAAGATTCCCTCTCCCTTTCCTCCCCACTGCTTCTGTTCTCTCTCTCTCTCTAAAAAGAAGAAGAAGAAGAAGAAGAAGAAGAAGAAGAAGAAGAAGAAGAA
>NC_058408.1:38362763-38557116 GCF_002201575.2 Neomonachus schauinslandi | reverse complement strand
AAGAAGAAGAAGAAGAAGAAGAAGAAGAAGAAGAAGAAGAAGAAGAAGAAGGAGAAGAAGAAGAAACAACTGAAGAGACCAGTTTTCACTAAGGAGTAATAGATTTGATCTGGGAAAAGTAGATTTGTGCCAGCTTTTGGAAAGTCTTAAATGCCAGGGTTAGCCAGTGAGGAGATCGGGAAGGGTTTTGATCAGCAGTGTTAGTTCCAGAAAGCAATGTTTTAGGGAGATTAATCAGGCAGCAATGTACTGAAGACTGAAGGTGGCAGAGAGATAAGTTAAGAGGACAGTAGACTAACTGAAGTATTAGGTGACAAGGCCTGAGTTAGAATCATGAGAGGGGGAATCTAAAGGAAAGGAGAATTAGGAGCCCTGACAAAGTAAGAACCTATGGAACTGGGTCGCTGAGGAGCTATGAAGAGATGAAGGAGAAGAAAGCATGTAAGGTGTATGAAGACGAGAGTTCTGGTAGTATCAATAGGAGTGGGGAAATGGGCAGGGAGGCCATTTTTGAGAGAAATATAATGAACTTGTTTTCAGTTATTTTGAGGTATTGGTGGAATACCCAGGTGGAAATGTCCAGCAGGCAGTGGAAAACGTGGGGCTAGAAAAAGGAACGTGGGTGAGAGCCAAAGATAACATGTGTGAAAGTCATCCCCTTAGCGGTAACAGAAAATCACGTAAGGAGACGGCTAGAAAATCATGGGAGGAGACGGCTTCTTTGAAGAAGAGAAGAGCAGAGGCCCAAGGGCAAGGCCTGAGGGAATGAGTCCGTTGGTGGTGAGAAGAGGAAGATGAGGGGTAGGAACAGGAGTACTCAGGAAGGGGCAGGACCCAGAACCAAGACAAGGGAAGGAAGACTCCAGTCATTGCAGGCAAATGAGGTAGGATGTTTGAAATGCCTAGCACCACGGCGAGGGAAAGCTATATAATGAGCATAGGGATCATGACAACGAAAATCCTTATTAAGTATGAGGGAATGGTCACCCATATCAGGTGCTACAGAGGAGATGTCAAGGAAAATGAAAAATTGGACAGGGGAGGCCACTGAGGAGAACAGGGAGACTGAAAGTTTGTCCTCCATCAGAACTTATTTCCCAAGGTAATTTTATACATTTTCAGCCTTTCTGTAAGAGTACATGCTGGAAAATCCTATGCTCCCTTATCATCTCCAATCCACACGGAATGTCACATGGGGAAGTCTTTATAAGCCATGTGACGGCAGCCCAGTTTGCGTTCTTGATTATGAGCAGGTCAACAGTTACTGATTAATTTTACCCAGTAGAAGAGGAGTGACTGATTTCCTGTCCCTGACACCTGACATCAGCATTTCTTTGTCTTGCCATCTTCTGCAAAGAGCACGTGTTCAAGACTCAGGGGGGGAATAAAAAGTAATAAAACGTTAAACAAGGCTGATCAAGTCTCGGGCTTCTACAAATTTAGTTCCATTCCAGAAAGACACATTGGGAGACTGGATTTCATTAGCTGCGGAGCTGATCTGACACTTAAATGTGTGAGGTTGCTGGCTGGCCACTTGCTAACACTTTGGGTTTAGCATTTTAAAATAGCCCCATCTCCGAGATACTTTTCCCAATCTGTCCATTTAGACTTAGGATTCCTTTAAAGGGGACAAAACCAGGAATCTGCAAGGAGAGGTCAAGCTTCAAATACGGAAACGTTACTGTATCCCCACCCCTATCACCTCTTGGTCTCAATTAGCCCTAAAGAACAACTGACTTACAACAAAAAATTTTAAAAGCACAATTTCACTTTTTAAGATTCATCATAGTGTCCCTAAAAGCTGGTGATAGGGAATGGTTTCAAGTTTCTTAGGGCAACTGACTTAGATTACCTGTTCTGATAAAGGTCAAGGCTGGGGTTGGGGGAGGCGGTTGGTCACAGGTGCCTGAGGTTCATTCACTTGTTTAGTTAAGAAAGTTTCTTCAGTTCAACAAACAGCAAGAGTCTAGGACAGGCTGTACTGGGGGCTGGGGATACAGTGGTGAAAGCAGTAGCTTTGTCCTTAAAAGACTCTAATCCATGGTCTGGACAGACTGGGGCAGATCATTACAAATCAGAGGGAAGTGCGGGGGCAGAGAATATTAGCAGTCGCAGTACCCTCACATCAGAGGAATTCCTAGCCCTGACCTCACAAAGTCTTTATGAGGCGAGTTAAAGGGACCTTAGAAATGCAATTTCTCTTTTATCCCGGAGAGGGATTTGAGCAGAGATGCCTTGTCAGGGTCACTGCAGGAATGTTCTATCTTGGTCTCTCACGCTCCCATTCTCTGCGCTCTCAGGGGAAGTGGAGAAAATCCAGTCATTACCAGAGAAGCCTAACGAAGGTTCACGGTGCTTGTCAATACTTTGAGGCCCGCTCCCCCATCTAAACCAAACAGAGGAAAGATTAAGACCCTCCAGGGGTTGGAATCCACCCAACTCCCTGGTAGGAACCTGGTGCATTGGAATGGCGACTCCAACAGGGTGGCAGTGGAGGAGGGTGTCCAGGGGCTGGTGGCTTTGTGCCTGCCTAGGAGGCCTGGGGGCTTGCTGGAACGGACCAGAGGAAAGCAATGGAGAGCAGGGGCAAGAGGGACCCACTCCGGAGGGAACTTTCATGGAAGGAAATGGCCTACTTCTGATTGATTTCTTGAGGAAAGCAAGAAAGTGGTGGGGAGGGACAGACCCGACTTGACCAAGACTGGCAGGAACACACTCACCCTGCCCCCCCATCCCCCCCAGCCCATGATTTTCCACAGCCTTATTGGAGAGGCAAGCTTTTCAGCTTCAGGCTTGACTTGGGTCCCTTCCACTCTCCTGCTCCAGCATGTGACCTTGGGAGGCATCTGGGGTTGCAGTTCGCAAGCCTTCAGCACTGACTTCCCCATTCCCTGTCCTCCAAGAGTATTCACTGCAGCCCTGCCAGAGGGACTGATGCCAGGGTCCAGAAGAGCTTGGACAATATTGAACCAGAACTTATGCGTTTGCTGGGGCTCAGGAGACACCTGGAAAAGACAGCGTTGGTCATTGGGCTCTTTTTGACAGGATCACCCTTTCACTTTTTCTGATAGCAGAAACTTGCTAATAAGAGGGTTTGACAGGACAGCAAGCAGGCTGATTCTGGACCCTTGCATTTTAGCCAAGGAGCACCCCAGAACGGGAAGGAGCCAGACAGGCAAGGGAGGAGTGCTTGAAATAAACCTCACCAGGGTGCCTGGGTGGCTCAGTCATTAAGCATCTGCCTTTGGCTCAGGTCATAATCTCAGGGTCCTGGGATTGAGCCCCTCATCGGGCTCCCTGCTCAGCGGAAAGCCTGCTTCTCCCTCTCCCACTCCCCCTGCTTGTGTTCCCTCTCCTGCTGTGTCTCTCTCTGTCAAATAAATAAAATCTTAAAAAAAAAAAAAAAAAAGAAAGAAATAAACCTTGCTGGCCACACTACAGTTTTTCCAGGTTAGCCCTTCCTGGCTCTGGGAGATTTTGGAGTCAAAGACAGACTCCCCCCACCCCCACCCCCCAAAGTTTTCATTTTCAGGAGAAATAGCTTCTCTCTCTGCACGTTTCCCTCAACTCTCAGCAAGACCTGAACAAGCACATGAAGGTTGTAAACCTACTACTTCACTGGGGCTGTTTATTTCCAGTCGACAAATATTGTGCCAATGTTCACTTCAATTAGGAGACATATTTGACAATTTGACTACTCCATCTGATGCCTCAAGGGCAAATTTCAGCTCTTTCAGGAAGGGATGGGCCAATAACAGATCCATATGAATAAAATATACAGACAAGGAACATTTGCAGCAGTTTGGGGAAACCACCTTCTGCAGCAAGGAGAGTAAAATGTCTACATGAAAAAAGATTCCCATAAATAAAGCATGGGGCTTCTACTGGAGGGAAGTAAAGAATTCAGAGTGAAGGCTATGGGGCCTGCTTGCCCATCACTTGCCCAGAGTTGGGAATTATGTGAGAATCAGGACTAAGAAGGGTAAGACATCTGTAATTCTGTGGGAGAAATCACTACAGCCGAGTTAAACTCACTGAGACTCCTCCTAGTTTTTTCCAGCTTTTACAATCATCCTAGCAATGGGAAGTTCTTCTTGGTGTTTAATCCTTTTTCTTCTTTTTTACCGTGAAAGCAAGCAGAAAAAAGCCACTTAGCATCCTCCTTTCTACAGTTTTCCAAGTCCTGGGTGATGGAAGTCAAGGACCTGGTCCCACAGCAAGTGCCCTGAGCCCCCTGGGCTGCTGTCTCCCCAGCAGGGAAGGGGGAAGTCAGTTTCTTCCCCATCTTACAAGGATCTCCTGGGAATAAAGTCAGGAGATAAGAGTGGCAGGAAGTGAAAGTTCAATCGAAACGGAGGGACCCTTGTTACTTTGTTCCTGTTTTCTGAGCGGACCTGATCTCAGGTGCAATGAACTCACAGGGAGCCTCGGTCACTGAGGTGGGAAACCAAAACTGCTTTTAAGTCCACGTGTCTCAGACTTCACATTCGTGTAGCTCCCTTGATGGCTAAACCTGGTTATCTTAACTACTTTTCTGTATATTTGTTTAAAAAAGGACATCACTCTGCTCCTAAGTAAGCTTAGTAGTAAAATTTGATCCATTTTACATTTTGATATTAATGACGGGTATGTTCTAATTTTAAAAGTGCATTATAAAGAGTTATTATTAGAATAGAAAGAAATCTCTTGAGAGTGATCATCAAAACCACTCTTTCACTTAATCTTTAAGACCTCTCTGTTTCTCTTGTTATTAGCAAATGGTTATAATAGCATCTCATTGAAACGAAATGTCTTTATCATAGGAGAGTTCTTGGATTTACACTAGTATTGGGTAAATCTCTAGTGAGTCCTCAATTCTCTCATTTTCATTCATTCCTTCCTTCATTCTTTCATTCATTCAACAAATATTTATGGAAAGTTAGGATCACCAGGATTCGTGGGAAGCTGTGCAGTAGAGATGTTTCCTCCCTCTAGAAGATAAAAAGGCAGAGACAGCCTCGTGCATGAAGGAGATGAAGCCGAGGGGAAAGAAGGCACTCAGCTGTGCACTGAGGAGCAGGATGGCTTGATCTAGACCCAGAACGTGGTCATGAGTCAGAGCTTGTGGAGGACAGGAGGGTAAAAGGACATCAGGTGGAGGGCACAGAGACCAGAGAGACAGCACAGCTCTGGGTTTGAGAGCTGACCTTGGTTTTCCTCTCCTTCCCCCGCTCTCCTCTTCCCCCCCCTTCCGACCCCGCTCTCCTCCCCTTCTCCTCTCCCTCTCTCCCTGCCACTACTTTCCTCTTCATTTCCTTCCTCTCTTTTGTCCTCGTTACTTTAACAATAATTTTGGTCTCATCTCCAATCCAGATACATCTGAATAGAAATCAAGAAAACAACCAGCTATCTAAACTTCAGGCAACTCCCCAAACTTCAGACATGTTTCATTCCCTCTATAACCGTCATGCTGAGAGGTGAGGACACACACTGGCCACCTCACCACCGAGATCGGCTCTGGGACACCCCTTCCTCCCACTTGGTCGCCCTGGGCAGACCCATCATTCTTGCCTTCATTCCTGCCCCCTGGCTGCATTTTTTTTCTACACGCTTGAAAAACTCATTTGAAGGACCCGGGGACCTGGGCGGACGTGGAGAGGATGCCTGAGTGAGCAAAGGGGCCACCGAGCCGTTGGAAGTTCATCAAGGACCCAAAGGCAGAGGTGTGTGGACAGAAGTCATTTACATGTTCATCATTCCTAGCGTTAACCAGAACACGTGTGGACAGTCCAGCCATCTTGGGAGCCTTTACACAGATACGATGTCGACAGGAAAATTACCATGAAAGTCTTCTTAGAACAAGGTCCCATTTAAATTATTTGGATTCTTTCCTTCTGATCCATTCCACCCATACAGCTCCAGATAATGGAGAATATTAAAATTATACCCTCCTGGTCTGATTGTTAAAAGTTTGTGAAAGAGAAACTGATCTGATATTGGCCATGCTGGCCATGCAGCCCTCCCTCTCACCCAAATTCATCTGGCTGTGCTTGTGAGCTAAACAACATGCATCCTCAGACTTCATAAATTGTCATTCCTCTGCCCATCCAGAGAGCAGAAATTCATGACTTGATCTCAATCGAACAGTGTAAAACCCCAAACAAAAATACATCTGGACAGACAAACGGGATGCCAGGTTTTTGCTTGATGAGAAGGGAAATAGCTCAACCCTGGCCCCTTGAAATGAAGGCTTTATCTCAAAAAATGCTCATGGAACCTTAACAGAGTCGCCGAGACCAGCTTTCCTTTTAACATACAACATAAACTAGATATGGAGCTCATTTTGCTCAGTGCTTTGTGACCTGGAAAACATTTTGTTGGAGCCTTAAAAAAAAAGTAGCCCATGTTCATTTTTTTCCCCCCAAATGCGGTGATCATCATTTTCTGTTCCTGTAGCCCAGGTGAACAGCAGACAGTGAGCTGGGGCAAAAAAAAAAAAAAAAAGAAAAGAAAAGAAAAAAAAAGTGGACTCGCAATTTCCTGACACAGTTAACAGGCCGTTAAAATTCTGTCTTGCTCAACCTTAACGTCAGTGTTCAGGGAATCGGAAGGCTAGAACTACAAAAGAAAAATAGATGCTGGTATCTGTGCATGAAGTAGCCTGAAGAGCAAACAACAAGAAAGCACTGCTTACTGGCCAGTTAAATAACCCATTCCCCACAAAATGGTTACTAATGCAAAATTTGTCTGAATAGACATTTTCCTCAAGAAAAAAATGATCTTGTGTTTTGTGGTTAGAAGTGTGGTGTATTTTCTAATAGAGGGAGATCCATCTGGAATCTCCCCATTGAAAGCAAAAGCAGAAGCAAATGTTACTTGAGCTGAAGTCCTCCCGGACCAAGACGAAAACCTAAAGTTGTTTCTCCCTGTTACTCCCACCTTATGCTCCCCTGGCTCCTTTCTCCAGGCTGACCTGGGAGAGGGGGTCTCTGGACAAGCACAGCAGCAGGCTATGCGCAAATATTTTCTTAATTGTGTCCTAGCCATTACCCCATTGTGGAGGCTTTTAAGATAATTTATTAATATTCTCTTTAACCACCGTGGATGAAGCAGTGGGCTGCTGTGGGTTTTTATGATGTGTGTGTATGTGTGTGTGATTTTTTTCCCTGAGTTATTTATTTGATAATGATATTAAATATTAGAAACTCTAACAGCTGGTGTGTTTATCCTGACTTGAGTGTATTAACCTCTTTAGCCTTTTTTTTCCCGAAGAAGGATTCGGCATCACAGATTTGACTGTCAGCTGCGGTGCCTGGCGGCCCAGCCGATTGGCATTCTGACAGAATCTAAAGTCCAGAGCAGCAAGTAAACATGGATGACATTGCAGTGAGAGAGGGGGGGAAAGAGAGCAGATGATGACTCGAGGCACCTGCAGCTGCTTGCACCCAAATCAAAGTAAAGACTGAGCTCACTGGAATGGAAAAACACTGAATTTACCAGGAGTGAGTTGGCTCTGTGCTAGGTGAGGAAGGAGGGGGCTGAAGGGAGGGCAGGGGAGGGAAGATGGAGCCCTGAGCACTGGCATTTTGCCCACTGACAATACTCAGCTAAAGTAGCTTGGGGGAAATCCCTGGGTCCTAAGGCCCCTGTCTCCCATATGGCGGGTGAGGATTGGCAGCCACCAATGCTGGGCTGCAGGGTCAGGGGATTGGAGGACAGGCCTGGGTAGGCTGAACCTCTGGGTAGAACAAAGGTGACTTTCACTTCCAAAACGTGGCTCGAGCCCTAGAAATACTTTTACTGGTTCTGTGACCTGCAGCAAGTTATTTACTCCCTCAGCCTCAGTTTCCACATCTGTAACATGGACATAATTATACGTGGTCATGGTCACAGTGAACCATAGCCAAATGACATTATGGATGGATGAAACACAAATATACAAAACTAGTAATTTCTTGCCTGTAACCTACAAGAATTTACTTTAGACCCTTCTCCACCGACAGGCCCCAAATTTTAAGACACTGAGGCATTCCAGGCTTCTGTAGCTTACTCTCCTCCTGGTGTCTAAGTTAACAGTGCAAGATCCCATTCTGGAATGCCGAAGCTCCTCACCCCATGCCCTGGGCCTGAGTGTTTACAGAATGATGACTTGCGAAAGTGGATAAGTAGCAGTGTTCAGGTTTACAGGAAAGATTTTTTTCCTTGGAAGAGACACATTTTCTTCTCGGGCCACCTGCCACCTAGGACCTTACAGCATGAGTTTTGTGGGCAGCTCAACACTTCTGAGTAAAACTCATGGGTGATTGGTCCCAGCAAGTGGGGTGCGGCATCAGGAGGGGTTAGCTAGGGAGACAGGCTGACATTGCTTTAAAATGGTAGATGAGGTGCTTTCATTGCTCCAGAAAGACAGAGCTGTTCCTATTTATCACAGTGCGTGGCATACGGGGGGTGCCTGAATTGGTTAATGAAGGAAGGAAGAAACGAGTTGTTGAATAAAAATAAAGTCCATCTCTGCAAGAGAGCCCATGTAGAAAGCACATTTCAGGTAGTCCACCACTCAAGGCAGGGAGTTTCAGTATGTTGCACAACTCTTATGCCTCATCTTAGATCCTCTTGTGCTCACCAGTACCCAAGGCCTCGGACCCCTTGTTGTGCTCTAGCTGCCACGCAGGGACCAACGACAGCCCAGCCTGACCATGCCCCCTGGACATGCACTGCACTCTCTCACCTTTTCACTGGGATCCCGGTTGCCACAGTGTGACTCACCGTGGGAACTTCTTGGTGCCATGCATGTGCAGCTGTGAAGTATGGAGCAGTTAATGCCCCACTGGGTCACGATCTGGTGGATACCTTCCTCTCCCTTCCTTCTGAGGTGGAGTCTCCTGAGACAGCAGTTCATGAGGTCTCTGGGAAATAAGTCCTGAGACACTGAATGTTCACTTGTACATGGCTCCGAGCAGTAAAGTGTGTGTTAATGCCCCTCATTTAGGCTCTCCCTCCTTCCCTGCCTCGCCTCACTTTTCCCCTCACTTCTTATTCCCGGTGATCGTATTCCTTCAGGAATAGACAAAATAAAGACTTTTGCCTTAAATGTAATGGAAGGCTCCTAGGATCTTTTTCCACCCCTTAACTTGGGTACAGGAGGATTGATGTACTCCTAGCACACATTTGCACCATGGATTATAAAGCTAGGCTAAGCAAAAGACAGTTAAAGTAGGTTTGTTGAGTCATCTCCATTTCTATTCAGACCAAGTTCAAATGCCGGAAGGGTTTCTAAGCTATGTTGGCTAGAGGTAGCCTGAGTGGAAAAGAAAAGGTATGCAGAAGGATTTGGGCTCCCAGGAGGCTAGATGGGTGTTCCTTTTCCCAGCGATCACCACCCTCACGGGGCGCAGGGGTGGGGTGGGGCAAGGAGACGTTAGTGGTCTGTATAGTCTTCTCCCCCTTTATTAACACCAGACAAGGTGGTCATTCATGTGATGTGAGCATTAAGGTTGTCAACTGTGAATTAATTCTCACAAACATTAATTGAGCACCTACGAATGCTTTGGTGTTGGGTGTTATTCTGGGGAGGCTGGTGGTTGTGGTGAGGATGGATTCATGGAGGTATATGTGGAGGGAGGCAGGGGACCAGGGCTGGCTGGGCTCAAAGGAGCAAGGCCAGTGATCCCAGAAAGGGGAGTATAGAACAGGCGAAATAAATGGCAAGGGCAAAATAAAAACGTTTACTTCAACTATAGTTAAAAATAACTAAATATTCCAGTTAAAAGATGACAATATCTTAAGATGCAAACCTGGAAACTGAGGACCTCAGGCTTTAGGAATCATTGAAAGCAGCCATCCACTATCTCAGAAAGAGGCAATGAAGAAGCCACTCTTTGGTTTGCTCTTTGTGATGAAGAAATCTTGGCTGGAAGTGGGGAATGGAATGCAGAAGGGGAAGGAGTCTAAGAGGAGGGGTTTGATTTGGAAGACCTTGAGAGCTTGTTTGGAGGTTCTAGCAGGGGAGTGCAGCTACTTGTGTACCCTCAGAGAAAGTCCTAGTCAAATCTACTCCCTTTTTCCTTCCTGCTACCCTTTTTTAACTCTCCTCCATCCAGGTGCTTGGTGACTCCCTGCAAAGTCAAGTCCAGTCAGTTGAAGAGTTACACAATATTACAATTCACATTAAAGCTTAATCTTTACTTATTATTCTCTTTATTTCCATTTCGACAGGCACCTCTCCTTTCTCTATGGATCGATGCTTACTTCAAAGGAATGTCTTTCTAATGGTGGAATTTCTAGTATTCGGCATGTCATGGGGGATGGTAGTGGGAGCATGACGCTCTTTTCTGCTTTTCTCTTCACCATGCCTCATCAGCAGGCACCTACATGTGAGGTGCTCTATGTATACGTCCAAGTCAGCAGTCAGCAAACTATGTCCATGGGCTAAATTGGGCCAATTGCCTGTTTTTGTAAATCAAGTTTCATTGGACTACAGCCACATTCATTTGTTTACATTTTTGTTTATGGCTGCTTTCAGCCCTACAATGGTAGGGTTGAGAATTTGGGACAGAGACTGTATGGCCCACAAAGCCTAAAATATTTACACTCTCTCTGGCCCTTTACAGAGAAGATTGGCCAATCTCAGTTTAAGTTAACACGTAGCTTAGATTCACTGTAGTGTAGAGACCTGGGTATGGTCCAGGCGGAACCTGCTTTTGACCCTGTTGAGGGGTATTTTTCTCTAGAAATGTGAAGCATGAAAAGAGCCCTATGATCAGGTATTTCCAGAAATAATACTAATGCTACCTCAAATTAAAGCCTTTTACTTACTTCAGCTGATCTTAAGACTCACAATAGCCTCAGTCGGTAGATACTTTTGACCCAGTTTTAGAGATAATGAAACTGGTGGCCCTGGGGAGTTGCTAATATGCCCTGTGTCTCAGAACTGGTCTGGGGTAGAGCTGAGATTCAAAGCTTGGTCTCAAGTGTATACTCCTCAAATGATAAGTATTTGCCATATGTTAAGTATCTATTAAATACTAGGTACTATGTATTATGACTTCCCCATATTTTCTTATTTTTTTTAAAGATTTTATTTATTTATTTAACAGAGAGAGAGAGAGAGAGCACAAGCAGGGAGAGTGGGAGAAGCAGGCTCCCCACTGAGCAGGGAGCCCGTTGCAGAGCTGGATCCCAGGACCCTGGGATCAGGACCTGAGCCGAAGGCAGACGGTCAACCGACTGAGCCACACAGGTGCCCTCCACATTTTCTTATTTAGCCTCCAAACCACCTTCATCAGAGTTGGGATTCTGCAGCACTATTACATTATATAAAGTCCTCATAGCTTTTATAAAGGGTTCCTCAAACTCATCACCGCCACCACAGCTGTGACCAGTGATGACCCTTCAACAACCCTTTGGCTCTCTGAGGAGAAGAAGTGAATTCTGCTTACTTCTGGGGGACTCATTGCTCTTTTACCTTCTTCCAGGCTGGAGAGCTCAGCCTTCATCCTCCTTCTCCCACACCAGGGCAGCTGGGTTTGTCTTGCGGAGTGGCAGGTGGTAGAGGGACTCCGGGTGTCTAATTGGGAGGCAGGAGTGACAGAACAGACCAAAGCATGGTTTGGCTGAAAAGACCAGAAAAGTATGGTTTCTCAGCTGCTGGCGGGCTCTGGCTCAGGAATGGAATCCACACTGGCGTTTCCAGCTTTCCAGCTTCCTGATACATTGGAGCCACTGGGTCACGGAGAAGCACCACTCTGGGCAACTACACAACCAGCGCGGCGTGCTCTGTGCTTTGCCCTCTCGCCGCTCCAACCCATCCTAACTGCCAGGAGGATTTTATCATCTGTCAGACGACTCTGGTGGTAACTCATTATGCCACCACAGGCACTTTGGGCCAGAGGTACTATGATGATCTATTGTCTGTGCAGAAAATTCATGCTCATGTGGTAGGTAAGTTGCTAAAACTGCTCTCTGCTTCTTCCAAGAACTTCAAGATACCCAGTTCTGCCAGAGGGTCAACCAGAAAAGCAAAGAGCCGTGCTGAGTGACTATGGTAGTCAGCAGTTCGGATTTATTCTTACTTGCTTTCTCCACGCACTTTGGTTCTTCCAGTTCCACATTATTTCTCAGTCTGTCTCTGGCAGAAAAGATGAAAGGAGGGATTTGAGAAATGGATATCAAAATAAACATGTTTCCACGGTGGGGATTGCAAACTCTTGTGTGACCTTGCAAACATTTTATTTTTGAGAGGAGTTGGTGGAGGAGTTGGTTGGAACTCTATCACATATGGGTATAAGTGCAGATGGAATCACTTCTTTGGCCCTATCTGTCTCTCTCACTCTTGAATTCTAGACCTGCCTAAGCAGCTGGCTGTTAAATCTTCACCCGCACGTCTTGCACATATCTTCAACCAAACAGATGCAAAAGAGCTGCTAGTTTCTCCTGTGTTGGTTTTGGGCCTTCCCTGCCACAGAGTCCCCCAAGCTAGCAACTTGGGGGGCACCCTGGGTGTTCCCTTTTCCAGCCCACATACCCACCCCCACTCGGTGTCCTGGCTTGGGCCCTCACCAGCTCTCCTAGATTGTTACCATAACCTCCCAACATCCCTTCCAGCTTGTGTTAAACTGTAGACTCCTTGCCAAGCAAGAACACACACACATAAAGATGTCCGTTGAGAAAATGAGTAAATAGGGAGAAGTTTAGTGCCAACGAAGAACTGAGAACGAAGATTCGCCTTCTGCCTACTGGTAAAACAAACGTTTGAAAACCAGCATATGAAGCGGAAGATTCAGAAGACGTGGAAGTGTAAGACACTGCCCTTTTGGGGCTAGAAAGCACACCAAGTATCAGCTGTGCAGTGCTTCCTTAGAGTCAAGATTGGTGTTTGCTGCAAAAGAGTCATTGCTAAGTTTTCGCAAACCCCCAAAACAAAGTAAGCCCCAAACAAGAAATAGGCTCTTGAATTTAACAGAGTCTGTTGTCAAACTTCAAAAAATATTGACTCTGACTAAAAAGGCTATTTTCATTTGACATGTGTCTTTACCTAGCCTTTCATGTTTGGAAAGATAAAGCAGGCTTTGTCTATGCAGCTCCCAGAAAGAATTTTGAAGTTAGGTAAACAAATAAATAGTGACCGTGGGGGATGTCCCCCCTCGTTGTCACCCCCATGATTCAGTCTTCCAACATCAGATGCCATCACTCATCTCTCTGGTTGATTGCGTTCGCTGTCCTCATAACACCATTCCGATTCCAACGGCAAGTCTGGGATGCCCACCGAGTCCTGTCCTGAAGTTGCCCCTGAATAAAGATGGTGACCGTGAGAGCAGTGTTGATAGCAGCTGACACACAAGATGTTGTGCAAAGTGGGCAGCAGATGGGAGCTGGGGGGGTTGATGGTGTTCCCAGAGAATGTGGGGCCCTTGGGTACCTGCAGCTCCTTCTTCACTGTGGGGTGGGAGGGGGCTCAGACCCAACCCCAGTTTGCCTCTGTCATAGCCTCTAATCCACAGAAAACCTGGCAAGTGGGTAAAGATCTGAGAGGCAAACCCCTGCCTGAGCAGGGGCACCCGCCTGGTGGTCGTAGCCCCCTGTCTTTGGCTACCTTTCCCTCGACCTAGAATTCCTGCTCCCCTCCATCACCAAGCCTTCCTTCCCATAACTCAGGGCCCAGAAGTCTCCTGTTCACCGTCCATGTTGTCTCAGTTCTAGGGCCTCTTCCCTGTTCTAACGGAGGGAGAATTGACCATAGGCTCCTTGGCTTTCCTGCCTCATCCATGCATCTGGCCGCTCTGCTGCCTCAAACGCTCTCTTACGGATGTTCATTTCTGAGCCTGAGCACCTGCCTAGACCACCAGCCTCTGCAGGGTTTGTGCTTCTATCCCAAACACCTGGCGTAGTGCTCAGCATCTAGTAAAGACTTTCCTCTGATATAAATGGATTCTATGGAATATCCCAGGAGCAGGGCACTGTGATATTTGTATTTTTCTAGGGAAGAAAGCAAATCTTGAAATTCTGCAGGTTGTCCAACCTGGTGGATATTTTCCAGCCCGTACTGTGGAAGTTCATGTTTCTTCTCTGGACAATAACTAAAGCCGCTGCCTACGTGAGCTGTTCAAAGAGATTCTGTCAGGAGATCCAAAACCCAGCATGTTGTCAGTAAACGTGTTGGTCAGAAGGAAAAGGGGACACAATTCCGCTCAGGCTGGTGTAAAGCCTCAGTCAGAAAGCTGAAATATCTCTCCTGCCTAGAACAGACAGTGGAGCATTGTGATAATGTTGTTAGGAAAATGGACATTTCTCCAGGACTTCCTGAGCTGACCTCTATACCACAGCATCATTATCTGGTTTGCTCTGTCTTATGATTCTAGAATAGCAAATAAACTAGCTTTTTATCAGAAACCCTGAGATACATTCCAAGGTCCAGTAGAAATAACTGACATCCACATTTGGGACTATTTGTACTTCTCTCCATCAGGAGCGTTCATCAAGAATTTTCCCTTACAATGGAGACATCAGAGGGCTGAAGAGAGTTGTAATTAATTCACCAGTTACAGAACTACTCTGGCTATCGTGGCTTATGATGCAGTCATTCCAAGTATACTGGATAACGTCTAATAGACCCCATGCCAGTCCAACTCCTCATAAGCCCTCAAAAATATGTTCCTTCGTATCTACTTCTTCATGAAATTGAGTTGTGTCTAGACACAGGCTCAAAAGGGAAAAGAGACCCTAGAAACACCCTGGTACTTTTGGGGAGGCTTTTCTTAGGTTAACTCAGGAGAGACGGTGGCAAGAAAGGTCTGACTGTGAGCTGAGACGAGGAGGGAGGGCGTGGGAGGCCAGTTCCTCCTGTCCTGGGTCCCCTAGCTCTGTGAGTTCCCCTCTGTGAGCACTTCCAGCATCCCTGACTCCCTTTGCCTTGACTTTCCTTCTAGGTCATAAAAGGAAGACATGGATTTAGGCATCTTTGTAATCCACATAGCTCCTCACACACAGTACATGCTCAATTAATGGATCAGAATTCATCAATATCTTATCACCTGGACAATCAACATGCATTCGGAACCATAAAAGCTCTCCAGTGAGGTTGCAGTATTATCCATAATGTAATTAAGTGTTCCCCATATACCAAACCCTGGGTCTGGGATATGTAAATATATCCCAGGGAGTACAAAAATAAAGAAGATTCAGTGTATGCCTTCTAGGAGCTCAGAGACCAGCAAGGCAGTCAGGCAGGTAAATGGATCATTTCGAAATATGATATTGTCAATTTCAAAAAAAAAAGTAGTTAATAGACAAATGCTTATTATGTTCTTAGCACTTGCCTTATCTCCTACAATTATAATGTCCATCTTAGAGTTCACACAAGTTGGGTAGACTGAAACAGGCTCAAATGTGGCAGAACTGGTGAGGCAGTCTGATGCCGATGTGAGCCCCTCACACGCTCCTACGATAGAGGTACAGATGACAAATAGTGATTTCCTTTCCTTCCTACATGACCTAGAGAACTAGGCACGCTGTTAGACACTTCGATGAACATTTTCCACTGAATTTCACCAAGCACTGTCTCCATTCTCCCTTTGTTCTGAGCTCCCACGTCAGTCACCAGAGTCTATACACCACCTACTTTCACTCCCATCTATGGACCTTTCTGCTGGGTATGTCAACAGCTCCCTGATTTTCTTTTCTAAATGTTTTACACCCCTAACCTGGCTGTAAAGTCCTTGAAGACAAGGACCTACTTTCTATTTCTATTTCTCCTTCAGCACCTGAAACAGATGGCAAATATTCCAAATATTGGCTAGTTGACTGATTATTGCTCTCTTTTCCCATGGCAAAGCTAAGCCAAACCCACTCAAGTTCTTTGAAGCACTATTCACAATAGACAAGATGTGAAAAAAACCTAGATATCAAGCGATAGATAAAAGGATTTAAAAAATGTGATAGATACATAGAATGGAATATTATTCAGCCCTAAAAAAGAAGGAAATCATTCAATATGTGACAACAAGGAGGAGAGCTGAGGGCATGGTGCTAACTGAAATAAGCCAGGCACAGAAGGACAAACACTGCAGGATGCCACTTATATGTGTGGTATCAAAGTTCATAGTACAGTCAAGTTCATAAGCACGTAAGTGGGGAGTTGCTGGTCAGGGGTTGTAACAATTTAGTTATGCAAGATGAGTAAGTTCTAGAGGTCTGTTATACAACATTGTATCTGCAGACAACAAGACCCTATTGTTACGCCTACAAAGCTAAAGAGATAGATTTCATGTTAAGTGTTCTTACCCCACACACAGACACACACACACACACACACTCAATCTCTTTCTCTCTCTCCTCTCTCACTCATATAACCTCTAATGCCTTTAAATAAAAAATGAACGATAAACTAAATTAAACCAAACCAAACAAAAACTTACCTTGGCCCTATTTCTGCTACTCTTTGCTGTTCCATTTCTTTGTCCCCTCTGCAGGAAACCCTTTAAAGGAACTTTTTTCTCCCAGTTTTATTGAGATATAATTGACATACAATATTGTATTAGATTAAGATGTACAACATAATGATTTGATATATGTGTATATTATGAAAGGATCACCACAATAAGTTAACATCCATCACCTCAAATAGTTACATTTTTTCCTTGTGATAAGAACTTTTAAGATCTACTCTCAGCAACTTTCAGATATACAGTAGGGTATTATTAACTATAGCCACCATTCTGTACATTACATCCCCAGAACTTATCTATCTTGTAACTGGAAGTTTATACTTTTTAAACACCTCTGCTTCTGACAAACACTAATCGGTTATGTTTCTGAGTTTAGCTTTTTGAGATTCCACATATAAGTGAAATCATATGATACTCATCTTACTCTGATTTATTTCACTTACCATAATGCTCTCAAGGTCCACCCATATTGTCACAAATGGCAAGATTTCCTCATGTTTTATGGCTGAGTAATATTGTATGTGCATGCTACAACTTCTTTATCCATTTATCCATCAATGGGCACTTAGGTTGTTTCCATGGCTTAGCTATTGTAAGTAATGCTGCAATGAACATGGGGATGCAGATATTTCTTTGATATCTGATATCCTTCAGATATTTGCCCAGAAGTGAGATTGTGGGATCATATAGGAGTTCCATTTTTAATTTCTTGAGGAATCCTCATACTGTTTTCCAGAGTGGTTGTGCCAGTTTACATTCCCACATACGCAAGGGATCCCTTTTCTCCCTATCTTTACCAACACTTACCTCTTGTCTCTTAGATGATAGCCATTCTAACAGGCGTGAGGTATATCTCCTTGTGGTTTTGATTTGCATTTCCCCGATGATTAGTGAGGTCAAGCACCTTTTCATGTGCCTGTTGGCCATTTGTATGTCTTCTTTGGAAAAATGTCTATTCAGTTCCTCTGACCATTTTTTTAAATTGAACTGTTTGGTCTTTTTTACTAGTGAGTTGTATGAGTTCTTCATATATTTTAAATATTAACCCCTTATCAGACATAACATTTGCAAATATTTTCTCCCATTCCATAGGGTGCCTTTTCATTTTGTTGATGGTTTCCTTTGCTTCCAGTGGAGAAGCTTTTTAGTTCTATGTAGTCCCACTTATTTATTTTGCTTTTGTTGTCAAATCCTAAAAATCGTTGCCAAGACAGATGTCAAGGAGCTTATCCTCCCTGTTTTCTTCTAGGATTTTTACCACTTTAGGTCTCATGTTCAAGTCAAATCAAGTTGATTTTGGTGCAAAGGAATGTATTGTTAACAATTCCTCTCTTCTCCTTTTCTCTTAGATCTGATCCAGGTGAGGGGTTGCCTCCATTACTTTTCCAAAACTGCTATTGTCCCGGTCACCAGTGACCTCCACGTTGCTAAAAAGAATGACCACATCTCAGTCTTCATCCTTCTTGACCTCCCTACAGCACTTGAATCAATTGATTCTGATACGTTCCTCTCCCTGGCTCCAAGAACCCCACATACTCCTACTTCTCGAGTTGTTCTCTCTCAGACCTTTTGCTGGTCTTCTCCGTGACCCAATCTCCTAATATTGGAGTGTCCCAAGGTCCTGTTCCCAAGAGTGCCCTTGGTCAGTTCCCTTCTTCCTTGATGATCACATCCGGTCTCATGGCACTTAAACATCAGACGTATGCAAATAACCTCCAAATTTATATTTAAAGCTTAGATATCTCCCACCAGAATAACTTCAGACTTATACTGAGCATTTCCACTTGGATACCTGTTAACAGATATCTCAGTCTCAACATGCATTAACACAAAATTCATATTCTCCCCTGCAAAACCTCCCTTCCATCTGAGTTGTGAGGAACTCAGTTCTTTCAGTGCTCAAGCCCAAAACCTCAGGCTACCACCAAATCTATCAGGAAATCTCCAAACTTATATTTGGAAACAGAACACCTCTTACTACCTCCACCTCTGCTCCTTCTATTCTCTCTCTCCTCCTATCCATCTCTCTGATCTACCCTTGCCTTCTATTCTCAATACAGCAACCAGAGTGATCTTTAGAAAATCTAATTCAGATCATGCCACTCCTCTGCTTAAAATTCTCAAGTGGCTTTCCATTTATCTTAAAATAAAAGGCAGAGATCTTACAATGGCCAATAATACCCTATAGGATTTTGGACCCCTCTGACCTTATCCATCACCCAGTATTGGCCACCCACGTGCAGTACACCCTGAGCTAGTCACACCAGCCTCCTTGCTGTTCCTCAGACACCCAGGTAGTCCACCCCCTGGGGCCAATGCACTTAGCAATTCCTCTGCCTACAAGCTCTAGATCTGGATATCTGCACAGCTGAGTCCTTCCCCTCCCTGTAGTCTTTACTCAAGTGTCACCTTCTCATAGGTCTCACTCTGACCAGCTGAGAGCACCTCCTACTCTGTTCTCCCAATTTCTTCTACTCAACTTGTACTTTGCCTGTTCCATAGCATTTATCACCTTAGAACATATGATAATTTGCTATTTTTAATTTTTCTTACTGTTTCTTTCTTATTCCTTATTGTTTATCATCCATCTTCCTCCACCGGCATAGAAGCTTCATGAGGGCAAAGATCTGTGTCTATTTTGTTCACTGAGTCATCCCAAGCTCTTGGCATATAGTAGACACTCAATGAATATTGAATGCTAATAACTCATCAGCCTATCACTCGGGAACCAGGTAGGCAGAGTGAGTGCCTAGAGTGGATCTTCATAGACCAAGAAACCTAGTGGGTACAGGGTTCTGGGTATAGGAGGGAAGGAGGATTAATCATTTATCCACATGCCCCTCTCCTGGTGGTGGTGTAAATAGAGATTTAACCTGAGTGTCCTTCAAAGCACTGAGCCTTCCCAGGAGAAAAGTGTTGACAAAGCACAGGGGGGTGGGAGTTGCTGAGGGTGAGACTTTGATTTGCAGAATTTTAGTTTATTGGGACAGCATGTTGGGGTCCTTCCCTCCTCGTGGGACTGGTCCCCTTTGTCCTTCCTCTTCCATCCAGGCTTCATAGCTACATCTTGTGATCAATCCCCTTCCCCTGGGGGACAAGGAGGGGCTTGGAGCTCAGACACCATCAGCAACACAACCCCAATCAATGCTGAGATCAATGCTGGTGTTTGAAATCCAAATCCGTGGCATTCACTTCATCCAGCAGCATTTTCCTCAGCTGAGTGGGGACTCCAGGAGCTGTAGCCTTTTTCCCTCTAAATTGAAAGTGGTTTTTTTTTAGTCACAGTAGTGGTTTTCAGAACTGCAAACCAGAGAGGCGTTTTGATTCCACAAACAGCCCCCAGAGGAAACCATTTCAAGCCTGACATTTTTCTTCTTTAGCCAAGGGACCCAATAGCATCATCTCAAAACTCTCCTTCCCCCGGGCCTCCCCCATCTCTTGCACGTACACACACACACACACACGCACACAGAAAAATTTACCTCCCATTGAACTAACTTAAATGGGAAATAAAATCACTTCCTTCAGCCTATTTTTACTCCATCAGAATGTAGAGGAAAAAAATGTATTATAAAGAAGGGTTCTAATGACCTTACCTGCTTAGAGCTACAGACACCAGAGGATCTTATTAGCTGAAAAGTCTCTTTTGTGTTCGCATCTGTCTGGGTAGGGACACTACTGCCTTCGTGTTTGTGTTTGGACAGGGCCGCCCAGCCTCCCGATGTCTTGTGGAGAGGGACACCTTGAAGTGCCTCATGCCGACATCACAGAGCCCCGGGTCTGCTTATCTGGGTCAGCAGAGAGCCTGCTCCCCACAGGCAGCCAAGCACTTCTGGGGAAATAGAGGATTTGTTAAGAACTGTATGTTTGTTCCTGTGCTTTTGTGAAGCCTCCACATTGACGAGCAGCTCTCACCTTCCCTTCCCTAGAAAGTCAGAGAAATCTATCCGGAAAGGAGAAGGGGGACCTCCTAGAAAGCCTGAAGCTTCAGGAATATGAAGACATGAAGACATGCCTCTCACCTTGTCCTTGTCTGGTTTTCAGCTGTTTTGCCTGATGAAAACTGGGGGTGTCTCAAAACATTCCTCTCCTTTGGAAAGCATACAACCCTGGAATGTCAGAGCTGGAAGGGATACTGGGGGTCAATCAACTCATGCTCTTCCCCAGTCCCATTTCACAGATGAGTGAACTAAGGAACAAACAGAAAAGCCTATACAGCAAATGGGAAGCAAAGCTAGGCCTAACTAGAGTGGTAATTTGTTTCAGAGTTTTCACGTAGGGAAGGCTCATGGTGGGGGGCAATATTCTGGAGGGGCAACTGGGAGACATATTTTGAAGCTGCTTTTGCATTCAAGGTATTTTTTTAAATTTAAGATGCATGTTTGTTTTGGAGGCCTTGCTAGAAGCTGATATACCAGAGACACCAAAGACCCTCTCTCCCCAAGAACACTGTGGTCCCCAGAGAATCCAGAAAGTCTGATTCCTAATCTAGAGCTGTGTCCACCACTCTTCACTGCCTTTCCAGGGACATTGTCATAGAAGATAGTCATCAGAATCTCTGTCAGAACATCCCCGGGAGCCATGGTCATGGTCTCCACCTTGGCATAGGCTGGGTGATGCCTCTCCTATCGTAACGTGCTTGGTTTGGGATGCCTCACGGACCTTCAGGCTGCTAGGCTTCAAGGAAATAAATGGCATCAGATTTGTCTTGCCTAGAAATTTCAAAACTCTTGCCTCAGAGAGTTCTCATTTCTTTGCTCACTCTGACTCGACCCATCTTGGCATTTTCCAGGCCTACAGTGCTTCCGATGTCCTGTTACCACAGGGTCCTTTGCATGAGTGTCACCCCATAGAGCTCACTTCATAAGCAAGAGCCTACATGGGCCTGGTAGTTTGGCCCAAACCTCTACCACCTACCCCTACACACATTGTTAGTGATATGAT
Source organism: Neomonachus schauinslandi (assembly GCF_002201575.2). Lineage (NCBI taxonomy): Eukaryota > Metazoa > Chordata > Mammalia > Carnivora > Phocidae > Neomonachus > Neomonachus schauinslandi. The sequence continues at coordinate 38,535,751 of NC_058408.1, read as the reverse complement.
CCATCAAGGGCATGACCACGAGCTAGTGTTACCCATCCCTTCTCCTGAGAAAAGAGCTATAAATTCTTGCCTCTGTGGAGGTCAAGAATCTTGATCATCAAACCAAAGGTATTCATTATCGAGGATGCTGTACATTTGCAAATTCCAGACCAGAGCGGTAATACTTAACCTCCAATGAAAAGCAAAACTATCTGTGGGTCTTTTTCCAAATACAGTCTTGGCCCCACCAGAATCAGAATTTCTCAATGCTCATTGAATTGTAGGGATGAGATAAGAGAAGTTTCTTTTAGAGTTCATTGCTTTTTATTTCTATCATATTAACATATGCATTTGGTTCAAATAAAAAAATTAAATAATCGAGAAAGGCATATGAAGAAAAGCAACAGTAACTTAATTGCCTCCCTGCCCTCTTAGCCATTCCTTTATGCTTTTATCCCAAAACCAACTCTATTTCCTCCTTCCAGTTCTTTTGATGGTTACCATCATGTGTCCTATAACACATTTCTATTATTTTTATGGGTACTATCTATAATCGATGAGCATTTGGCTCATTTATACCACTTCCTCCCCTCCATCCCTCCCAAACTGAACAGATTGCTCTTCTCAGTCACCCCAGCTCTGCATCAGGGAGCAGCATGCTCAAACCTCCACTTCCTGCCCATCCCCCAGACACTATCTGCAGACTGCAGTCTTCGGATGAAGGTGGTGCTGGCTGGAAGGGTGGGGGGCACCATGCTTGTCAATAGGCTGATTTTAAAAGTTGCAGACCAATAAACAGTACTTATACTATTATGCTCACGTCACTGTTGTTCTCTGCAGAGCCAGGCACAGTTTGTTCTGGTGCGTGTGCAACTGGTAAATAGGGGACCATGTCAGGACACAGAAATTATATTGGTTCATGGACAGTTTTTGTTTCTCGGGCATGTTAATGTTTGAAGCAATCAAGTACAAATTTTGTCACAATTAGGGAGAAACCCTTGACATTATATAAAGATCCAAAGGAAACACACACTGTGGAGTGGAGCCTTTCATCCATTCAAGAAGTGGTTTTAGCAGTTTCTGTATTAAGTAATCAAGGGAGAAGCTACAAATGTCTTGCTGCAAAGATAAAAAAGAAGAAGAAAGCAAACAGGTTAATGAAGAAGGCTGTCCCTAGGTTGTAGGTTTTAGTTTTGATGACCTTGACCTCTGTTACATGCAAATGTCTTTAAGGACCAGCAATATCCAAAGAGAAACAGAACCCTAAGGTTTAAAGAGAAACTAAATGTGATTCTAGCTGCAGATGCCAGCAAATAGTTAACTGTGCTAATATTTTTCTTAGGATTGTTAGTGTTTTTGTTAGTGCTTTAGTTACAAAGTTCCACAAATTTTGAGTCATCAGCCAAACCCTATTTTTCCCGTAAGCCCTATTATTTTTATTGTGCAATTTTGTAGATCATGAAATAGTTCAGGGATGCCTATATGATGTTATAGCAGAAATGCCTGCCTGTGTTGGGTTTATGTTTTCTTCTCGGTGAGAGTGAGAACTTATCAAAGCTTTGATATGACTACTGTGATAGAAATATATGTATATACATTCCTATAGAGATAACTTGGAATGAATTATTCCTTTCTATGTTTCACTGTTAGAATTTCCTCAATTTTTTCAAGCTCTTAATCATCATCTCTGGTCTATTAATTACCCTTATTTCTAGAAACTTATTTCATTTCCTCATTTTGCTCCAGCCTAGACTGGTTGTTCTTTCATGGGCTTGTTCATAGCTGTTTACCCTCAGATACAATCCATTTTGGGGTTCCACATTTTCCTTTTCCTTGGTTTAACCACTTTTATTTACTGGCATATATTCTTTAAAAACATCCTATAGAAAGATGCAAGAGGCATACTTTTGAACACTTGCATATCTGAAAAGGCTCTATTTCTAGCACTTAACTGAAGATATGCCTGGGTATAGAAATCTACATTCAAAATATTTTGCCTCTGAATTTTAAAGACATTGACCCATTGTCTTCTAGCATCCAGTGTTTCTGATAAGAAGTGTGATGCCAATATAATTCTTATTTCTGTTTTGTTTTTTTCCTGAAAGGTTTAAGGATCTTTTCTTTATTCTCACTGTTCTGAACTTTTACGTATGTGTCTAGTTGAGACTCTTCTTACTCATTATGCTTGGTTCTTGATGTCTTTGTATTTAAAGAATCTAAGGAAATTCTCTTGTTTAATTCTTTAATAAGCTCTCACTTCTATTTTTACTGTTCCCTATTCTGATAACTCTTATTAATTGGATGTTGGACCTCCTGAATTAATACTTGATATCTCTTATATTTTATCATATTTTATCTTATTTCTTTGATTATAAAATCTTTTCTGAGATAATTTCTCCAACTTTATCTCTTGAGGCTTCTATAGAGATTTTTTTTTAATTCTAACAATCATATTTTTAAGTTCCAAGAGCTTTTTCTTGTTCTCTGGTCATTTCTTTTATGTATCACCTTTTTCTCATGTATAGAGGCAATATATTCTCTAATTTCTCTGATTGTGTTTGCACATATTTAAGTTTCTCTTCTGCTCCCTGAAATACATGTTGCCTCCTGGGGAGATACAAGGCTCCCTCTGCCTTCCCCAGCTGCTCTGGACTTTAACGGGCTCATTGCCTCTTTCTTCATGGCACATCTATTCAGGGGCTTCCTAAATTCTGCTTCATCAATTGTCCTTGCGACATCCACTTTTCCCTTCCAGTAAACCAATTTGTGGAAAACCCTTTTGTATTTCTACTTCTCCTTTGCGTTTTCTTTGTCAGTGTGGATTTATATCTGGGTTGTGTTGTTTATTTTCTTTTTCGTTTTTTTTTAAAGATTTTGTTTATTTATTTGACAGACGCAGCGAGAGAGGGAACACAAGCAAGGGGAGTGGGAGAGGGAGAAGCAGGTTTCTTATAGAAAATGTGCATCAGTGATCAGTTCAGTGTCTTGTGAGAGAAGTTGGCACCTAGAGTTTTTTAAAGATCTGCAGAATACCATATGACCCAGCAATTATACTTCTGGGCACTTATCCTAGAAAAATAAAATTTTTTGTTCATATAACAATATGTACATGCATTTCATATGAACTTTATTTGTGATAGCCAAAAAACTGGAGACAACCAAATATCCTTCAACTGATAACTGGATAAATAAATTGTGGTATATCTATACAATGGAAAACTACTGAGCAATAAAAAGGAATAAATTATTGATAAACAACAACTTCGATGGATCTCGAGATCATAGTCCTAAGTGAAAAAAGCCAATCTGGAAAGATTATCTATTGCATGATTTCATTTATAGAACATTCTCAAGGTGACAGAATTCTACAGATGTAGAAGAGATCTATGGTTGCCAGAGATTAGGATTGGGGGAATAGTGAAGCTATTAAGGAGTGAGGTGAGGGAGTTTCTTTGTGGCGATGGAACAGTTCTATAACATGATTGTGGTGTTTAGTTACTCAAATATACACGTGTGATAAAATTCTGTAGAACTATACACACATACCAAAAAAAGAAGTGTACATAAAAACTCATGAAATCCAAATAAAGTGTCTGACTGAGTTGTTAGTATTGTTTATAATCACATCAATTTCTTTGTTTTGACAATGTACAATGTTTGTGTAGAATATTTTCATTGGGGGAAGCTGGGTGAAGAGTAAACGGAATTCTGTACTATTTAATGTGAGTTTATACCTATTGTTTACTTTTAAAACTCACCATACTAGTGAGTCTTAATAATTACAAATAAAAAGCTATTAAAAAAAAATTTCCCATTAAACAACCAAAAAAAAAAAAACCCCTCTGTAGGTGATTCCAATTATGAGTCAGTATTGAGTTTTGCTACATTAAATTAGGCACTGAAAAGTTCTACAGTAAATTCATCCCACTGAGTTCTGTTTAATCCAGCATTTACCAAATTCACTTGGCTGAGGAACCTCTTTGTCACATGTTTGGAAACACGTTATGGAAAACTCAGTGGAGAATGGTGACAAAAGAAATGCCAATATTTTTGCAAAGCATTTCCTTGAAATTTTATGAAAGAGAATGCAGAGTCCTCCATCCTTACCTGCCAGTCTATACAGCTAGTTTCCTGGTGTCTTTTTTACTTGAACAAAATTTTTTAACCAAGGTCCCAGAGCTGTTCTGACTAGTGTGGCTACTCTTAGGACCCACAAACAGGTCAAGAACTTCGAGTACATGAGGCCCTACCGCAAAGCTCTTTGGCTGAACAACCTTGGACAATTAGCTTCACACCCCTGGAGGTGTTATGTCTGTCACCCTATTTAGAACACCCCTGGTTCAGTTCAGAGTTAATGAGGAAATCATGGTAGAGCAAATCAAACTGCTCTGAGATTATCATTCCAAGATATAAGACCCATTCATCAGCCAACCTAGACTGTGGTTTCAAATGAAGAAATCTGCCTGGTTGGGCAGGTGGGAAAATAGACTGGACCTTCGTCTTGTCTGCAGATATAGAGTTACTGCTTGATTTTATCAGTTTATACGACAGGGGCTGGCTGCAGTGGGCAGAGTCATGCTGAGTAGTAAACTGACCACCTTCCTTAATGCAGTCTGAAGCCATCACTCTACTTGCCCACCTTAACCTTGCCTTAAACTTTTCAGGACTTCCATAATCTTGCCTCCCCTCAACTTTTATGAACTCTGTTTGCAGCAGGTCAATTTGCACTGGCTTGTGTTTTACACCGAAAAGACCAGAAAGTCCTTGTCACGGGCACAAGCTGTGTGTTCAACCTTGGGGACTGACACTTAACCTGTGTTGTTTTGAAACAACATGTAATTCCAGGGTAAATCTGCCTGTTTCCAGGTAGCTGAAACCACCATTTTGACTTCTTAGTAACTACTCAAGTCAGATAAAGCTGTCAAGCTGAGGATGTCCTAGCCCCAATCTAGGTCTCCACTAATGTGATTGGAAACTCCCTATGGGTAGGACTTAGTCTTTTCTTAAGAAAACAAAACAAACAAACAAATAACAAACAAACAAAAACAGAACCAAAACTCTTCTCCCCAGCCTGGCACACAATAGATGGCCAAGAAATGCTTTGCTCACCAGCATGTTGCTGTGGAACTCTGGCTTACAAGTCAAAGGCTAGATCTCAGGATGCCTCTACCCACCCTGGAGACCTGGACTGCTCATATGTGAGATGAGAGTATCAAGGCATCAACATTTGGCCATGGAAACCACACTTTACCCAGCAAGTCACACAGAATCCGACATGTGTGAGCAACTGGGGTACTGGTTTACTTGGTGGTAGAATGCTGGGAAAGGGCCAAAAATTCTACCCAATCACATCACCTTGCCACCTCCTTCAACGCAGTGGACCTCCAAGGGCTGCTTGGAGAACAGTTTGACCACCTGTGGATGAAACCTTTTTGGTTTCACTCTCGCCCTTGATACTGGTCAAAAAGAAATTAAAGAGGGTCCATTATCTGCTTAAGGTGACCAGCTGTCCTGCTTTCCTGAGCCTGAGAGGTTGCCCAGAATGCAAGACTTTCAGGGCTGAAATTAGGACAGTCCTGAGCAAACTGGGATGGTTGGTCACCCTACTGAAGAACATTCAAGGACATAGGAGAGAATGCCAATCAGGGCAGAGTGATGATCAAGGTGGGAAGAGGTTCCAGGCATGTGGCAGGTAAACCCTAAAAGGATCCCCAATGATCCCCACCTCCTGGTGTGCGTGCTTTTATGTAACCCTCCCATATAGCGTGAGTGGGATCTGTGACTTCCTTCTAACCAATAGAATATGGCAAAGGTGATGGGTATCACCCCTGTGACTATGGCATGTTATAAAAGACCTGGTCTTAGCACACTGGAGCTAGAACTCTCCTTCCAGGCTTGATGAAGTAAGTAATGGCAGAGAAGCCCACGCACGAGGAACTGTGGGTGGCCTCAGGCCAAGAGCCAGCAAAAAGTCTGAGCTCTCAGTCATCCTGAGCTTGGAAACAGATTCTTCACCAGGGGAGCTTCCAGATGAGGCCACAGCCTGGCTGAAACCTTAATTGCAGCCTTGTAAGACCCCAACCAGAGCACCCAGTTATGTTGAGCCTGGACTCCTGACCCATGGAAACAGAGATAATTAATGTGCATTTCTCAAGCTGCTAGGTTCGTCCTAATTTGTTCCATAGCCATAGAAAATGAATACAAGATGTTTTCAAACATGTCCCTATGCTTGTGAGAATTCGCTCACACGGGAAAGAGTTAATGTCCCCACCATTCTGTGATGCAGTCTGCTCTTGGCACTCCTTCCAGAAGATGGAGCACCCAGGTGGGCGGTAAGGTCTCCCTCTGGCCCTAAGTCTCTGTGCCCGGACTTACTGCCTTCTTGAGCCATGTTCAGTGCTCCGTGGAGTAATGACATAGAACCTGTGAGTGCCTTCCTTGTTCACACACTTAGAGTCGCAAAATCAGAGAACCAAGATTTTAAAAATAGGTCACTTCTGACTAGACTCACCCTCCTGTACAGCAGTGACCAGCTCTCTTTATGATGGCATATTTACTTTTAACAAATTGTCAAGTTACGAGTTAAAAATCAACCTTCAAAATGATTCTGTTTCCTCCCTCCTTTCTGTCTCTTTTGTCCTCTCCCACCTCCCTGTCCTCCTCCCCCTTCATTTGCACTCATTTCTCTTGTTCAGATAAGACGGTAAAAGGATTAGAACATAAAGCATTGCACCAAAGTGGTCTCGTAGAAATGAGGATCCTGCTACTAGAAATGTAGGTAGGACATAAAATAGAATAATTGACAGTTTTCGCATTGCAGGCCAACCTCCGAGTTCCTTTGTTTGATGCCCCCCCCCCACCCCACCCAGCCGGTGTGATTATCCTTTTGACAACTTAGTGGAAGAAACAGAAGAAGGGCAGTACTTAAGGCTCATGTGCCACCTCCCAAGCAGCAGCACGTGGGAGTTGGCCAAGCCCCTCCTGGCACCTTGTCACCATCCACCTAAGACTGAACATCCTCAGGCACTTGACTTGGTCCCAGATTAGCCTATATTATCAGTAGCTGTCCTGGATATCCTGAGCTTTGGAGCAATGCTGCCAGTGACCTAAGGCTGTCTGCAGTTGGAGAGGACCAGAGAAGCATTGTCCCAGGAGAGCACGCACAGAGACTTGCTGACTTGCTTTCTTATAAGAACTCACCTAACTTCTCAATTACAGGGCAGCTGGTGCCACAGGCACTAAGGAATAATAGCTTCACCACCGTGGTATTTGTCCCGCCAATGGCAAGGATGCCGGGCAAAGTAGCTCTAGAACTCCAGTATTCGTTATTTACTTTGAAAACCGATAGATTGACTTATACTTTCTATTATCTAAAAATTATTTGAGGTGAACATTCCAGGATGTTCCTCAGTGGGCCCGACCACCCATCTTTGTTCACAACATACCACCGAAGAGCATTTTCTTGCATGTATCACGCGGTTCAGTGTTTTTACCCGGCTGCATGAGATATGTCACCCCTGCTCAGCCTGCAAAAGGAGAAGTCACTCATAGGCACACACACTCATACAGTGAAAAATCCCATGGGTCAAACCGTTCTGTGACCCACTGACTATAGAAACCACATGGGCTCTCGATTTCCTTTTCTTCTGTGTCTTTGGCTTGAAACGTATTAGTAAAAGCAAAGAAGACACTACAGTAGGTTTTTCTACGAACTCCGTTGCCAGACTCCATGACATGGCCATTCTGATCACTTGGACAAATCACTGACTTAAGTGATATCAGTGGAAATCAAACCTATGGGATGTCTAATGAAGCTATTTCGTGAGGAAGTTCAGCCAGAGAGCCTCCCTAAGAGAGGGCTCGGGATCTTGTCACGTGGTCAGCAACTTTGTTAATCTTCAGCCTCCTTGAATGTGATGCACAAAGCTAATTTCTGAAGGGAACTGTAAATCAGCAATGATCAATTTTGTCACGTGCTGAAGCCTGGACAATACATAAATAACTGACAGTCATTTTTCCTCTGTGTTTTGTGTTTTGTTTTGTATTTTTTCCATTAGGAAGATGGGTTTCTTCAAAGCGCTTTGCTATTTTAAGGCCTCGAACATTTCCAGCACTTGCACGGGGTTGCTCTGAGCCTTGACATATTTACAGAGAGATGCTGAACTGAGATAAGGCTACTTAATAATCCACCGGTTCTTGCTAAACACTGTTTCTTTCCATATACTCGGTTGAAGCTGGGAGCCAGCACTCTCAGATTGAGCCTGAGATGCACTGTTTTTATTCTAGAAAAGGCTACTTGAACCTTGAGTTACACAGAATGGCTTCAATGGGTGGATTTTAACACTGGTCAATGGCTAAATCATTTCAAAGGCTTTAAGGTAAAATACACAAGAAGGGGTTACAAAGAAGGGAATTCAGTAATTCTCATCCTTACAGTAGTTTTGCAAGATCCATCATAATATCATTCTTATATTACAGAAGAGGAACCAGAGGATCAAATTGCTCATATGGGGCAGAACCAGTATTTGAATCCAGGTCAGCCTCACTTATCACATCCACCAGTCCCACTGTTCCTGCCATGCCATTGATCTACAGAAGCCATGACCTTCCAGATGGAAGAGAACCAATAGCTTTGCCAACAGGTACTCCAAATACGTGAGGCTCAAAAGTCAGTTCACATGTCAAATATGTATGAAGCACTTACCATGCGTCAGGCACTAGGCTAGGACCTGGGAATAAAAAGTTAAGTTACTGTCTACCTCGAAGGTTCTTAGTCTAAATGCTTAGTCTACGAACATCAACCAATGATGATCTACATTTATTAAACAAGGCAAAGGGGTTAATTCTTCCTATCTTAAGCTTATTCTCCCTCCCTCTCTCTCTGTCTCTCTTTCTCTCTCTCATAAACACATACCATTCAGGCTAAATCTTTGTGATGACTTTTCTGCTTCAAAATCACACTTGGATTCACTGCAATCTGTGTAAAGTAAAATTAATAAATAGGGAAATGTTGCCCTTTTCTCCTTCCCCATCAGGGATAGCTCAGAAAATGGTGCCACCTTGATTTGGGAGAAGAAACCTAAACAATTCTAAACAGTGAAATTTGTCTTTTAAAGGTATTTTTTAAAATCCTATTCATTATAGAAAAAATAGAAGATACAGAAAGAAAAAAAAATGATATCACACCTTCCCATCCCCACAACACAATCAATATTGATATCTTGCTATTTATTGTTACAAAGTTTTTCTAGGCACATGTATGTAAACACAGGATTGTGCCCTAGATACTGTTTTGTAACTTATTTTTCTCTTAGTATACTATAAACATCTTGCCATGTAGCTATATAGAAATATCATCTAAAATAAGTATATACATAGTCCACTGTTGACCTATTTATTCAGTTGCTACTGTTGGACATTTTAAGTTGTTCCAATATATGATGTTCTACTGAACATTTTTGTCCATTCATCTTTGTGCAATGATTCGATTTCCTTAGGATCTATCTCTAGACATGGAAGTGCTGGGTTCAAACTCGTGCATGTATGTTAAGGATTTTTGTTCTTCCAGAACGTCTGTAGTATCTCACATCTCCCCAGAGAATGTGAAGAAGGAGGGGTCCATTTTCCACCCTTTCCTAACAAGCATTGGAGACGTTAGACAGTAGTTGGGTGAGAGTAACTTTTAAGACCACCTGTGAAGCTTAAACACAATGGCAGCTTCTGGGTGGAATGGGCCTGGAGCGGGCTTGGAATCAAAGTCATTGCCGGGAGAAGGGGCCTGGACTTCCTGATCTGCTCTTTTCTCTCTTGGTTTGAGGATTCTGTGAAATGACTGATTTTCAGAGACAAACAGGCTTCCAGAAAGCCTTCCCTCCTCCTGGTCCTTTGATGGTAACAAAAACACGACAAATAAGAGAATCTTGGCCAGTTGAAGCCCAAGGAAGCTATTTTTGCATCAGGACACAATAAACGATGCTGCATTTGGAAGCGCAGGTACATTTCTTGATCCCTTATTACAAAGGACCCTCACTGCCATAAATGGAAGGTGTAATAGGGAAGCAAGCAGGAGGATGCACTGACCCCAGGAGACCAAGGGTGTTGGGCTGAAGTTATAGAAGCTTGTTCTGGGTTACCAGAGGGAAATACTGCAAGATTTCCAACCCTCAGACTTAAGAATAAGGATGGCAGAAAGGACAAGCAGGGTCACCTGCTCACTTCTGGAAATCCTAGTCCTACTGACTACACCCCTGGCCCCTCAGAACAACGGTGGGTCCACGTGAAAACAGCACAGGTCTGGGACCTCCACATCGAACTGTCGGTTTGCCACTGTAAAAACCTAATCGCTGTCTTGTAAACTTTTCCCTCTCACTCAGCACTCCTCGGTATATTGGCTGCTCTCCCTGGGTCTCTGTCCTGACCTTTGCCCTCTGTTTAAAATGCAGAGTGACAGGATGATGGAAGGACTTCATTTGCTTTTTTTATTCTCAGAATCTGGTGCAAATAAATCATTCCACATGTAAAATAAATGAATAAATAAAGAGAAATAAAATGTGATCACCCTGCTCTGCCGCTCAGGGGGGTGTCCCCTGGTAAAAACATCCTGCCTTCCTGGAGAATCAGGACATCTGAGTTCTCCTTGGGTTGGTGTGAGTGTCAGCCAGCCCGGGAATTTCACTGCGATGCCTGAGGCCCAGCTGAGGACGGATGACCTGTCCAGCCAAGCAGGGGACAGAAGAGTAACACGTCTAGACGGAGTGGCAGATCCGCGTCTGCATCCCGAACCCGTCTCCCAAGTGCTCTGCCTTTTCTTTGTCCTCACGTGTAGAGACCCTTCCAACAAAGCCAAGGGGAAGAGATCGCCCCGCCTGCAGGAGGTGCCATGAGTTCTTGCCTCCCTTTACCTCTTACATACTGCGCTACCGCTCCTCCCCTGCTCCGGATTTATAGCCGAAGAAATAGAGGCACAGAATGAACGGGGAAGAGCGAGCCAGCAGGGAACTTAAACGAGTTGTCCCATGTCAGGCTTCTAGAACAGGGCCTGGCACGGAGCACGCTCTGCACGCGAGCTGTTATTTACTATTTGTGATTTCTCCAACTTTTATCACCGTGGACTCAGCGAGATGCGCGCGGAATAGAGCTGGGGCCGCGCTCGCCGCCGAGCAAGGACACGGTGAATGGTGGCCGCTTTGTGATCAGCAGAGCCTGGGGTGCGGATTGTTTGAGACCAGCCACATATTTTTTTTCCACAAATTTGGAGTCGCAAGGCTCCCCAAAGACTCGGGCCCCTCAGATAATTTCCTCCCAGAACTCCTGGCCTCTGCTGGAGACTTCTTTATGTGGGATTTATCTCAGCCTTCCCTGGTTCTTCCCCTCTTCACTGTGCATCGCTTATCACTCCGCTGTGCGCTTCTGCTCTCCACTTCCATCTATTATCTCTTCGCTTGCCCACAATGGCTCCCACTTTGCATACAGCCACTGCATTCTGCCTCCTTCTCCCCTGTGACTTGCTTCCTTTTGTCTCCACACTCCTGAGTCTGATACATGCATTGCGGGAAGGTCAGGCGTACCTCTCCGATATGCATTTTATCTCCTGCAGTTAACAAAACAATTATTGCTCTCCTCTCTGTACTTTCTGTCACTGGGAACTTTTCCCCTTTCTCCTTACAACTTTTTTTTTTTTTTTTGCTAAAAATCACCAGTGGTTTATTTCCACTTGTGTGTGTGTGTCCCAAATACCAACCTACTGATAGTTTTTACAGAATGCATAAAGACACGGAGAACGCATAAAGACACGGGGGCTGGATCACCTCTTCTAATTTTCTTTCATATGTCTTTGTCATTGGGAAAATAGCGTGTATATTTCTGGCCTGGCCCCCTCCCTCTCCTCTTGAGAGTGCATCCTGACAAAGAACTATTTGAATGGTGTCAGCAATACCTTCTAGCCTGTCAATAAATCACTCTTGTGGCTTCTCAGCAAACAGTTTCTTCACAGACCTTGAGTTCCATTCACAATCGAAACATTTATTATTTGTCGTCAACTTCTTGGAAATCCTCTCATCTTGCTTTACTTTGCTTCTCAATATTGACCCCCTCCCACATACAAATGACAATCTGCATAATCTAAGCCATGGCAGACATCGAATGCATTCTCTCCCGAACATTTGATGACTTGTGCATACTTGACCTCCTCCCTGTCCCCTCATCTCAAAAGGCATGTTTTCCTAGTTAGCACTTGCAAGCAGAGTATCCTGACCTGTGAGTTTTAAGCAGAACTCAAAAATATCAACTATGGCTACAGTGAATGCTCCATCACATAGGTACAAATTTTATGAATGGTCTATTAATCTCAGGCCGGCCTCCTGTGATGCCTACCAAACAGTCCATCTGCTCCCTCACATTTCCAGCCCCCACGAGGTTAGGAGGGGTCACGTTACAGGGGCTGGCCAATGAGCTGTGAGTGGAAGTGATGTGCCCCACTTCCAAGCCAAAGCATAGAAGAGCCAGAGCAATTCTCCTGCTGTTCCTTCACCAGTGACTGAGCAGACCTGGTGTTGAGGGGGTGAAGTCCTAAGACTGAAGCTGCCTGGTGTGTTCTGGACCCCTGCTAAGAGCAGGCATGAACTTGAGTGAAGCCCCTGGACTTGTCAGTAGCACATCTTAACCTAACACATTCTAATACTCTAACATTCTGTGCTACAAAAACAGGGTTGCGGGCGCCTGGGTGGCTCAGATGGTTAAGTGACCGCCTTCGGCTCAGGTCATGATCCTGGAGTCCCGGGATCAAGTCCCGCATCGGGCTCCCTGCTCGGCGGGGAGTCTGCTTCTCCCTCTCCCACTCCCCGTTTGTGTTCCCTCTCTCGCTGTGTCTTTCTCTGTCAAATAAATAAATAAAATCTTTAAAAACAAAACAAAACAAAACAAAAACAGGGTTGCCCCTTGGGGGTTAGCTTCACTAGGTTCTGAAAACTTACCGTTAATTTTGATATTGTTCCATACAACACAAGGGTACCAAAAAAAAATCCATTATCAAGACATACACACAATGTATGACAATATCATAACCTAAATAGGTAAACAGACCAATAGGTATGCCAAGCATCAGGGAGAGAAATATGATGGAAAAGTTTTTAGTATTCTTAGATGCTTAAACAATTGCAATTTTAATCACTTAGAGCGAGAGGGGCAAGAGACAGACTGCCCCACAAGTGAAATCTAGCTGGATTCCAGAATTAGAGACATGTTCAGCAACTCAACCCTAGCACCACCACCATCAGGACAGAGAAATCTCATTCTTAAGGAATATTAGCATATGCTCCAAAGGCAGGTACCTCTTTATTATGACAGCTAATGTCATTTGCCCTTTGAAAAAATATGTTTAAAACAAATACGAAATCTAGAACAAAACTTTTAGAAAAACTATAGATAATTTTTGTCAATGGAGTATGAAATATGGAAATCTGTAGTCTGTAGTCTGCAGTCTGTAAATAATCTTTAAGGCCTCAAAAGCACATAAAAATGGGTAAATCCAGATCTAAAATTAAAGCATTTATATGATAAAGTAAAAAGATGAGTACAAATTGGGGAAAATAGATTTGCTAGCACACACTTAGCAAGGGATTAATACTGAGAATATCTAAAGAACTCCTTAAAATAAATAAGGAAAATATCCAAAAAAGTAGAAAAATGGGCAAAGGATATGAACTGGAAACCCATAGATGTGGCAACCAAATGACTAAAACCATACGAAATATGCTCAGTGTATATAATAAGCAGAGTTATCTACCAACATTAGACTTTTAGCTAAATTCTGGTCATCAACACTTAGCAAAAGAGGACATTGTCCCCAAAGCAATGAGGGGGACTTTTGTCTCTTTGAGATTTCTGGATTTCTGTGGCTAAAATAGTACTCACAGCAGCAAGTCCAGGACTCAAAGCTTTGACCACGAGTTCCTTGAGAGAGCTTGGAATGCCTTTGAGCAAGCAAACATCTCGAAGAAGAACTTTTCCTACCTATGTGGTCTATTTGCTGCTGGATGGCCCTGAAATACCAGGAGGACTATACGTTAAATCTCTTTGCAAGAGATACACTCAAGAAGACTTCGTTGTAATTGGGACAGCTAGCGAAACTTCTGGAACTGTTGTAAAATATTTCATGTTGCTGTCAAAGACCATGTTGCTGGGTTCATTCCCAGTGTTTTCCTCATCACCGTGGACAGACTGCAGTAGTTCATGCCTTGTATTGAAGTAATGAGTTACAATTGTTGAGAAAATTTATGTTGAAAATTTTTGCATGTTTTAAGGTTGGCAGTTGCTTATTGGAAATCAGATTTATTAGTCCCTTGGGAAGATGTTATGCTGGCAGCTTTAATTGAGGACAAAAGTGTTAGGAAGCCAATGGAACTTGCAACTCCAGCTCCGTCAGTGACCCACCCCTCCCCAGACAGCTCATCACAGGGGCTAAGGGAGGCTAAAACTCTGATGCATCAGATGGATTTGGGGCGAGTTACATAACCTCTCTGAGCTTCAGTTTCCTAATCTGTAAATGTGAAAAAAAATAGTGCTCTTTGGGCTTTAGGGGGGATGAATGAGATCAGGCACAGCACAGTGCCTGGCACATAATCAGCCTGCAATTGATGTCTGCACTCATTAGTAAGGCGATTCAAGGATTGTCAGGTTTTCATCCATGGGGATGACTGAGCTTTCATCTCCCAAGCCAGAGGGTGAGTGCCTTGAACTGTTTCTCCATCAGTGGCCCTTGTTTGCAGAGAGCCAGCCACAGCCTTGCTCCCAGAGCCCCTTGTGACCTTGTGCTTGTATTAGTGAGACAGATGACCAGGGCAGGGAGGGGAAAGAGCATGCTTGTGCCTGTGGAAAAAGCAGGAGTTAAGACGCACAAAGGGAGAATTTCTGGTCTCATTCTTCCCCACTGCACTCTGCTGCCCCTCCTCAATTTGTCAAGAATTTGTACTCAGTTCTTCCTGGAGGTGGGAGGTGGATTAGATGACACCCCCAGTGCCCCAGGCTTGCTTTAATTTCCTCCATAGCCTGTATGATTATTCAACATGCCACATAGTTTTCTTATTGTCCCTCTGCATCAGAATGTCTGTTGTGCTCACTGCTGGATCCCCAGCATCTGAATAGAGTCTGGTGCCATGTAGGGGTTCAACATCTTGCTGAAGGAACTGAATATAATGCAATTGAGTAAAATCCAATATTGCCCAGAGTCACTGTTATGGGTTGAATTGTGTCCTCTAAAATTTGTACGTTGAAGACTTAACCCCAATTTCTTAGAATCTGACTGTATTTGGACATGGGCTCTTTATAGAGGTAATTATAGTAAAATGAGATCATAGGAGTGAACCCTAATTCAATATGACTGGTGTCCTTATAAGAAGAGATTAGGTCACATGCATGCATAAAGGGAAGACCATGTAAAGACGTTGGAGGGAGACAGCCTCGTACAAGCCAAGGAGAGAAGACTAAGAATAAAACCAACCCTCTGACACCTTGACCTTGGACTTCAAGCCCCCAGAACTGTGAGGAAATCAATTTCTGTGGTTTAAGCCACCCAATCTGAGGTACTTTGTTATGGCAGCCCAAGAAAAGTAATATAATCTCTGAGCAAGATTTCTGTACCAGATCTAAGGTCTGGATTTCATTAGCTCAAAGCACTAACTCTTTAATAGTCAGCACTTTGGAAACAGAGTACCCTTAAAAGCTGAGCAAATCCCTAGAGGGTCTAAGAACTTGAAAGAGTTTTCCAAGGACCCAGTCACAGTTCTTCTCTTCCCTTACTGGAAATGTCAGAGCATACAGCTGCACTCAGGACTTGCCCTCTGGGAATTTCTCCTTACCCCCCTCCCCAGTGGGGCAGACACCTTGCACAGCTACTGAGGCCTCATGTGGGATTGCTTATTGCACAGATGGTATCCTTTGTCTACTCTTGGTTTTGCTCCCCTAGAGAAAGGAGGTGACAATCATCTGATTTACCTCCTTATTTCCCAGTCCAGAGATGCCAGCAGTGCTATTAACACTGTCTGTGTGTAGGACACTGGCTAGGCACTAGGAGGAGATAGGGGATATGGTCCAGCTCACCTCCCTAGGGAAACCTAGACTCTTAATAGGAATAATACAATTTACAAACTTGAAATAAACAGAGGCACAAACACACCTAAGGCAGGACCCAGTAATCCTTATCTTAACCTGTAGTTAAAAAGATGGTATAGTAATTCAGAAAAGAAGGAAGACTCTGAGAGTTGGAGTGGAGGGAGAGAGACCAGGGGCAGAGTCTCCTTGAATTGTCATATAAGGACTTGTAGTTGTCATGAAGCATTGCAATGTTGGGATGGACAGTGGGGTAAGAATAGGCTAGAGCATTGCAACCCTGGAGAACAGCAGAAGTCAATGGCAGGAAAGGGTTTGGGCATGAGGTATGTTTATCACATCTTGGAGAAGAGATCGGAGGTATGGCAAGGTCAGCCACTTCTCTCTATGCTAGATTCCTGGAGGAAATGAGCAAAGCATCTGAGTGAGGTTCAGTTACTTTGTTTCTGACAACAGGTCTTTGCCCAAATCCTCAGGTAGCCTCCTAGTGAGTTAGGGGAGAGCACGAGGAGCTGCCTCTCTGTGTCCTTTTACATTCAGACCCCAGTTCCACCACACTAACACCACATGCAAATCTTGGCTTTCAAGATCTCAACACTTGGCAGCATGCACAGGGAAAGCAAACAAAAGGAAGTAGGCGTGGAGGGAGAAACTTCTCATTTGAAGATGAAGTAGCAAAAACTACTTGGTCGCTCATCCTGTCTTCCTAAACAGGATATAGCCTTGAGCTTGCCTTTCAATCCCCATTGTATGGAGAGAGAAAGAGAGACAGAAACAGAGACAGAGAGAGAAAGAAAATGGATGAGAATGAATCCCAAAAGATAATACATAGCCTAGATTTGGAAGCACCGCCAATAATGTCCCTGGATCTCTCCTAGCCTTATCAAAACCCCTCTCCTGGAGGTACATAGGAGGAGAGGGGGTAGGCATAGATCTTTGTGATGCCCCTTAGATGTGGCAGGCAGTGACTAAGGCTGGTCTTCTTGGAGTAGAAAGAAGAGCCACATTAAGTGATGACATCATGAAGAAGAAGGCCCAGGAGGACAAATCAAATTTTATTTTTGCCCCATACCTAGAACTAAGCTTCACTGTCAGTACCTGTCACTTCCCTTCTCCCCAGCCATGTGCAGGTCTCACAGACCAGACAGGAACTGAGATAGGGTTGCTTTTTCAATAGGTGGAGTTCCACTATCAACAATTCCTTTGCCCCACTACCATGGATAAAATATTACCATGATTACCACTTGTTCAACTATTTGCCCAGAAGCTTTATAGAATTTTCTTCCCTGAAACCAGAGTTAAATCAACCCATTTATATATATACTTTGGAGCTGCACTGGAAGATTGCCCTGTGCTTTGATGCATTATATTCTCTTTCCTAGTGATGGCAACGGAGGGTGAGACGGACCATCTCACTTTTGTACGATTATATAGTGATGCCACGTGGCATCAAAACACAGGACATGTAGTAGTCATCTCTTAATTTCTCTTTTGCAAAAGGGTTTTGAAATGTAAGTAGGTGCAACTACAAACTGAAAATAAAGGCTAGCCATTTCAGGCAAAATATTTCTGTGGGTCACCATCTCTACAAACCTATCTCCCAGTCCTCTGTACCTATAATGAGTTCTCTGGCAGTTTATTCTTTATTGCTGTGCTGGACAGCTGAAAATGTGAATTTATTTGAGTTACTTCCTTCTTTCTAGCTGTAATCAAGCTGCACAATATGTGTTAAAATTCCAATCAAGAACCTTTGGAACTTTTTTTAAAAAATTCCCTTAAGCCAATTTTTCCAACGTCAAGAAAAATCTGTGATGAGCCTCGAGGCTATCCTCTGTTGAGCTCTTCAATTCTAATGATAGATGGTGTTACTAGATCTTAAACACTCCCCGATTTCTCTTAATTGATTGGATTTGGCTTGGTTCCTAGAACCAGCTCCTTGGTAGCCTCTGACCATGTAGACTGTTCAAGAGAGTGGAACAAAGGTGGTAATTTCATATGACTTTGAGCACCACATTTCCTCCTTATTGCCCACTTCGTACCAGCTTGAGCAACATAACTAGGAAACAAGATCTCCCATGACTCTTGTTTGAAATGTTGAACATCAAACCCTCCCACTACCCTTTTACTAAAAATTAGGCTCATGCTTCTTCCTCCAGTATGGTCCTTCTCGATCATTTGCATTTCTCAGCTTTTACAGATTTGTCAATGTTTGGAAGTGAGGACTGGGGTGGAGATGTGGGCAGATGAAATGTATCGGTAGAAAAAGAGAAGATACAGAAGTGAGAAGTGAACAGAAAAGCAGGGAGAATGAAAGAGAAGTAGAGAGAGAGACAGAGAAAGAAAGAGAGAACACAAATGAAGACTTTTGGCACAAACCTGCCTCCCAACACTCCTTATAAGAAATCCAAATGGCTCTAAGCTTAGCACTTTTTGATTTCTCACCAAAGGGCTTGGAGTGACAGCCATGGCTATTTCCCAAACTATCTCTGTGACTCCTTGACCAGGGGTGTTCAGTCACAGATGACAGCTTTTGCAAAGAGAGCCTCTCGGTATGAAAATGCTTTGGGCTTTCTCTGAAATTATCCTTCTCCAGACAGCTCTGAGGGAAGGTGCAGTAGCTTGGTCTTCTGTGTTTAACTTGACTTTAAATAATTATTGGCATTTACCTGGGTTGCCTCAGCAATTCCCAGGTCAAATGTTTTATGTTCCTGGATTGTGCTCTTGACAACGAATATCCGTCTTCAAAGCAAATACTTACTGAATATGGCATGTACCCAGAAATAGAAGAAGAGAAGATGGGCTTAAGGGTAAGTAAGAGCCAGTCTTGCCTTTGTGCTCCTGTGGGGGTGAGGCAGACCAGCGTTAGTCATCTGTCAGCTTTGTTCCTGCCTAACTGATGGAAGAGGGTGGTGTTATAAAGCTTCCTTAGCATTCTAGTCTTGTGCCCTCAGTACTTTACTTGTACTTTGTCCTGGGCAGCATACCAGCTCCTACAAGAGGTGACATCTCTGCACCCTCCATATGCTTAAAGACTATCTCTGTCATTTTCCTTCTCACATTGTTTGTCTTCCTTGATTTTTTTTTTTAACCACTGACCACTGTATGTGTTAGCTTTTTTCTCCCAACACCTAACAAAATGAGTTTTATAGGGAGTTTCATTCCTCTCCCCCTTCCCAGTCCCAACTGCTCTTCTTCTCTATGTGACTTCCTGACTTCAGCACCCCTGCCAAGCAGGCTGCTCAGAGAAAGCTTCCTCACCTGTTCAGAGACTGAAGCACACTGTCTGAGGACCCTGCTCTTCCCAGTTCTCTACGTGGCTGATGTCTCTAGCCCTCCTTCCACCTCAGTGAGTCTGCAGTAGTACACAACGTTCCCTGGGCTGAGGGCAGGACGGGACCCCGGAGGATGCTCAGGAGTACCTCCTTGAATTAAAACACGCTGCCCATGAGACCTCAATATCACCTGGGTTAGGCTGACCCTGTGGAGAATATGTGGTCAGAGCTTGCTTCACAAAGAAGCTGACCATCTGTGGGTTTATCACTCATCTGTCATTGTGGCATTACCAGGAGATTCCTGTGGGTCTGGCCCTACTCTGACATGTGCACATTGAGGTCTACAATGACTCTCTTTTGGGGAACTCCACTTTGGCATCCTAAATCTCACTGAGAACTAGTTTCCGGTTTTTGATACTGAGTACTTCTACCTGGATAGAAGAACGTTGAGTCATTGAAATCCCTGTAGTGCTTCTGAAAAATCTCTATTTTGCCTGTCACACCTGGCCTGCCCTGAGAAGATGTACGGATATGTCCATCTCTCCCAATCTTATGGCAAACTCTTAGATCATTCATGAATAATTGGCAAATAAATCTGCCATAATAAAAACTGGCAGATAATTGTCATGTGGATTGCCACTTACTACTTCTAAACTGATTGCTGGCCTGATTAACAGATCACCCTTTCTTTGCCAACAAGCCTAGATCCTATCTCAGAATCTTTTTTTAACATAGTATTCCATGTTATCATTGTCAATCAATCAAAGTTGGTATCCAAGATAAACTGCATTTGCCTTATTTTTTCAAACAGCAAGTTATAGCCCATTGACGAATATATTAATTTAGGAAGGAAGGAAGGGAGCTCTCCAGGTGATTCACATGCAAATGCAAGTCAGAATGGTACCTCTCCAAAGTCCAGCTCATGCTGGATGAGGACTAGGTGTTCAAGAAATGAGAGGTTAATTAACCAAGCAACTTTTGAGACTGAAGAAGATAGTTATCAGCAGATGGTGAATGTACAGAATGGGACCCTTGGAGCCCCTGCTTCCCTGAGGCCTTGGAGAAATGGAGAAAATTGTCATTGCTTCCCAATGACATCTCTCTCATCCAGTCAGCCTCTTATGGTAATAAAAATGGAGACTGAAAGGTCCCCATGGTGGGGACTACCATGTTTCCTGTAGCGCAGGTGAAGAGGGCATCGTGTAACCAGAAGGAAAGCAGACCAGTACTAGAAGAAGCCTAAGTGACTCACCCCTACAGGGCTCAGTTTTCTTATCTGTAGAAGAGGGTTACTAACTGCTATCCTGACCACTTGTGGAGATCCAATAAAGTCCTAGGTGTGAGGAGGCAGCTGAGCACCAGCCTCCTGATCTGGGCCGTCACGCTACTGGGCTGCATGAGGTTGGAGCAGTCCTACCATTTTGCCACAAGTACCTGCAAGTGCAACAAATGGCTTCTAAAGGCCTTTATAACATTTTAAAGTTTATCTTAAATGGAGAACTAGGTAATTAAGCTCATTAGCAGAAGATAATTTGCTCAGCTTGTTGAAGGTCGGTGGCTTTCCTCTGCCTGTGGAGCACAAAAGGCAACAGAGAAGAGGTGGACTTGGAGCAGGGAGATGATCCCTGCCTGGCCTCTCTTTTCTGTTTTCCTAGGCACTCCAGAGTCCAGTGAGGGTGGAAAGATTGACAGCGGGGAAATAATGGTGGATGAGGAGGGTCCCTGGGGAATCTCTCCACATGACCATTAACAGAGGGAAAGGGGGGATCTGATGCTCTCAGGTGGAGTTGCACATCCAGGCAGAATCTGGTCTACAAACTGTTTTTGCAGATTAAAAAGACGGATCCTGAGAAAACACCTCTCTCTAAAATCTTCAGTCAATATTTACTGAGTGCCTACTCTGTGCCTGTATCACCAGGCAGAAAATATAATGCAGAAAAAAACACATTTGCCACCCTCGAGGACTATATCTGATTATATCCATTCCTCTCTTAGACTCTCAGTGACTCCCACCACATAGAAGATGACATCTATGTAAAAAAACGAGTGGTTGCCAGGGGCTGGGAGGGAAGAAGGGGTGGATGAATAGGTGGAACACAGAGAATTTTAGGGCAGTGAAACTATTCTGTGTGATACTATAATGGTGGATCCATGTCATTATACATTTGTCCAAACCTGTAGAATGTACAACACCAAGAGTGAACCTAATGTCAACTATGGACTTAATAATGATTTGTCAGTATAAGTTCATCAGTTGTAACAGATGTACCACTCTGGTGGGGAATGTTGAAGATGGGGGAGGCTGTGCATGTGTGTGGGGGGAAGAGGTATAAGGGATATCTCTGTACCTTCCTTTCAATTTTGTGTGAACACAAAACTGTTAAAAAAGAAAGCCTATTAAGTAGGAAAAAAAAAAAAGAACAAGGATGCCCATTCTCACCAGTTTTATTCAATGTAGTACCACAAAACCTAGCTAGAGCAATTAGGCAAGAGAAAAAAAAGCATCCAAATTGGAAAAGAGGAGGTAAAATTGTCTCTGTTTGCAGATGATATGATAGTACATATAAAAAATTCTAAAGACTTCAGCAAAAAAAAAAAAAACCTGTTAGAACTAATAAACTAATTCAGTAAAGTTGCAGGATACAATATCAATATACTAAAATCAGTTGCATTTCTACACATTAAAAATGAACTGTTAGAAAAAGAAATTAAGAAAACAATCCCATTTACAATTGCATTGAAAATAATAGAATACTTAGGACTAAATTTAACCAAGGAGGTGAATGACCTGTATACTGAAAACTATAAAACACTGATGAAAGAAATTGAAGAAGATGCAAATAAATGAAAAGATATTCTGTATTCACGGATTGGAAGAATGAATATTATTAAAATGTCCATACTACTCAAATTAATCGACAGATTCAGGGCAATCCTTATCAAGATTCCAATGGCGTTTTTCACAAAAATGGAAAAATAAAATCCTAAAATTCATATGGAACCACAAAAGACCCCCAATAGCCAAAGCAGTCTTGAGAAAGAACAACACTGGAGCATCACACTCCTGGTTTCAAACCATATTACAAAATTATAGTATTCGAGATAGTGTGGCATTGCCTTAAGAAAGACAAATCTGTGGAACAGAACAGAGAGTTCAGAAATAAACCCACCCATATACGGTCAATTAATTTTTCACAAAGGAGCCAAGAATATACAATGGGGAAAGGAGAGTCTCTTCAATAAATGGTGTTGGGAAAACAGGACAGCAAAGAATGAAACTGAACCTCTGTCGTCTACAATACACAAAAATAAACTCAAAATGAATTAAAGACTTGAACAGAAGACCTGATACTATAAAATTTCTAGAAGAAAACATAGAGGGTAAGCTCCTTGACACTGGTCTTGGCAATGATTTTTTGGATTTGACACTAAAAGCATGACAACAAAAGCAAAAATAATTAAGTGGAACCACATGAAACTAAAAAGATTCTCCACAGCAAAGGAAACTATCAATCAAATGAAAAGACAAGCTATGGGATAGGAGAAAATATTTGCAAACCACATACCTGATAAGGGGTTAATAGCTAAAATAATATACAAAGAACTCATACAACTCAATAGCAAAAACCCAAATAACCCAATTAAAAAATGGGTAAAGGACCTGAATAGACATTTTCCAAATAAGACATTTTTTAGAGCAAGTCTTTCTCATAGGGATGTTATAAATATTAGCTAAATGTATAATAAGCATCTATTGAAACCCTGTTGTGTAAAACTTGGTATGAAATTTTATTCAGTGGTAAAATAGATGAAAAGTCATATGTAATTTATCATATGATAGATAAGAAAAAATGTGTACCCTTACAGCAATAATTAAATGTAGACAATGTTAAGTATTATAAGAGAAGTACAAATTAGGTGCTATAGAAGTGTGAAGAAGAAAATTATAGAAGTGCTATTTAAATACATCTTTGATCATATTTTAGAAAATGAGATTGTTGAAATTGCCAAATAATGTTAAAATATTTTTAATAAGATCTTAAAAACATGAGATACTTTATTCACAGGAGGCTTGGAGAATTCTGAAGGAGATTGTCCACTTCCCTAAGAATAGCAAGGGAAACTGGTATCAGTTACCAGCATATCAGTTCCATGGTAAACAGCCACTGGACTGAGTTTTTGGGAGATGGATAGGTCTGGAGCAAGCTGTCTTCAGGGGCATCAGAAAAGTGTCTCTCAGAATTAGGCAGAGAGCCCAGGAATCCTGACCCACAGAGGCCAGCTGCGGTCCTCAGCGGCATCCAAGTGGGTGCTTGGACCAGAGCCATGGGCTCTAGAGTAAAAAGCCTTCCCCATGTGCAATCCAGGGGATGCTAGGAATTGTATAGAAAAAAAGAGCTCACATTTGGGAAATTCCTATTTAAACAAATTAAACAGACTTCCACATTGTCATTCTCAGATTCTTTAACATATTGATGTGTTTTAGAAATCTCAAAGAGGAAAATAAGTAAAGCACTATTTCCCAAATATATTACACTATAAAACCTTACATTTTATAAAACATTTCATGGAACTTGTATTGCACAGAATATTTTGGACAACTCTGAAGAAAAACAAAGGGATCTGAAACTTACCAGCTACCTCTCACATAAGTTTGCGTTTGTATCATAAGCATGTAAGCATTTGAAAGAGGAGTTTAGACACAGTGGACCCTCCCTACATGCACCTTACTGATTCATCAGAGCAAAGAGAAAAAGGGCTCGTGGGGAGAGTGAATGACTGATTTTTAAATCTCAAATGTCTTGCCTGGCTTTATTATATTTTTCCTTCTTACAAATGCCAACAATGATGAAAACAGATTATGGACTAATCTTTCTGATCCAATTGCATTACTGGGGTCCAGGCTGATTTCAAACAATTCAAGAAAAATACACACTTCCCAGAGTTTACTTCTTAGAGGGAGATTTCTTTGTTTCTAAAGCCTTCTGTGAATTTTCAAACAGCTAGGATCCGAACCATGAATGCCAACTAGAATTCTTTGGGGACCCAGTTCTTATCTTATTCTGTTGGCTTCTTATTTATCTGGGATACCTGAACCAAATGCAAGGTGAGAATGTGCTGTGCATTTGGGCCCACTAATAAAGGATATTTTAGACATTTAACCATCTCTCCATTCAACCAAAATGTATAGAGGACTGTCTGGGACCCAACATTGCTCCAGAAGGAGAGTAACATGGTCTTGTCCACATATGAAGATATATAGATATACAAGTGAACAGCCTCCTGGCTGTTTTAAGCTCCCAGATCTGCCTCTGATTCCTCCCCAAATCAGAGACAGCTCCTCGTAAAAATAAAACATGAGCTTCTGACACTTTTACAACATTTATAGCCACGTTTGCAAACCACCACACATGCTGCTTTCAACTTTCTTCCAATTGTCCATACGTCTGACCTCCCTGATCTTCCCTTTCTCAATCTTGCCTCATAGCTTAGACCTAAATGAGAGTCCCAGTTCCCCAGCGTTGGCCCTTTCCTTCTCTCCTTGGCCATGATCTGAAGAATCTCTCTGGTTCTTCTGCTCTTCCCATCCCACTTTGGGCCCCTGCTGACTCTGAGAGATTCCTCTCTGCACCCCCGTGCCCTCCTGTTGCCTCCCTAAAGCGCAGCCTGCAGAGTGATGGTCCTGCCCTCTCACTAACACAGAGCCAGCAGTCAGACCTGCTTGTGAGGCTGATGGGCAAACAGCCTGTGAATGGCTGCACTGTTGGCCTCCTCCACCCCCCTGCAGCAGCAGCAATGTTTATCTCCAGGTTGAATGGTGGAATACAGGAAATGCTCTCTGAAGAAATCAAGCCAATCTGCACTGAAAGGCCTAGAGTTCCCAGAGTGGAAGCTGATGCCTGAGAATAGGAAGCTGATGCCTCCTTGTTTTGGCAGTGGCCAGAGAATGGATTCAAATTTCTGAGAGAAATGATTTCAACCTAGACTTGCACAGCTCAGAAAACACTGTGAGGGGAAGCCCACAGTACGCCATGCCCTGCATACCTGCCCAGACAGGTCGTCAGGGTTCTCAGGATAGAGAGAGGCCTGAAATGGCAGAAGAAACCCACGTGAGCCATCCATATTAGTCACCTGAATCTTCCATTCTTAAGTGCGAATGGACAGCTAAGGATCAATAGATGTTGAGGAAAATAAATAGGGTAAAAGGGAGGGATAATGTGCGAAAATGGCTAAGTCAGCACTTTCCTCTTCCCAGAAATCATCCAAAAGCACAAAGAAAAATTTTAAAAATCCAACATGATCTTTTTGGTGAAAATAATCATAATAACAATAATCACAGCCAACACTTATATAACAATTACTATGTACCCAGGACTGTTTTTTTAAAAAAACAACTTTGAGCATGCAAGCACTCAAGGAGTACTGTCCCAGTGAGCTCTTCTTAAGGAAACTACTGGGAATGAACTTTGGCCAAGCAAGTGATAACTGAGAACAGAATGGAAAAGTGATGTTCTGTGAGAATTAAATATACTTACCCATAAAATCAACATAAAATCACAGGTGGGAATTACAGTGATAAGCCAGACATATGTATTATTAGTCTGGCCATGTAGAAATGATCAGACTAACAAAATTAGAAAAGGAAGAAAGAAATAAAATGAAAGGCAAACTAATTTCATTGATTAAAAGAGGCAAGTTAAAGTTTCTACCATAGCTGGCAGTCAAATGTATCATTTAATAGTACAAAGGCAAATACTAAAAAAAGATAATGTTATTGACTAATATCAGATAATAATGGAGAAAGAAGGGGGCTAGGGAAGAAGAGGAGAGATGTTAATTTTGTCATTGCTCATAAGGAATTAAAAAATAGGGAACCAAAGGTATTACCCAAAGTCATAATTTTAAAGGTAACCACTATAGTATAAAACAAATCTTCCTAAATATCAGAGGAACAATATACCAAAAGCAAATAGAACAAATCACATAAATAGAATGTATATGTGTATACACATATACATAAACAAAATTGAAAGTAATATGACCAGACTAAAGCTAAACATATTCCTTGTGCTAAAAATATGTGTGCCTAATTTATCATTCTAAAGAAAAAGAATTTAAAATTTTAAAATTTCTTTAGAAAAAGAATAAAGCAAAACTCAACTTTATGCAGAGATACAGTCAACAAATAAAAACAAACAAAAAAAGAGTGGATGTTCAGACAAGGGGAATTAAGGCCAAAATTAGTTAAATAAAAATAAAGAGTAGGGTGAAATTCAGTACAGAAGTAACAGTATTATCATCAAGAAAGTAGAAATTCAGAAATATAAAGGATCATTGTAACACAGAAGACTTGAACTCACCTCTTTCAATCCATGACAGCTCAAGTAGGAGGAAAATAATACAGGAAAGTGACATAAAGGATGTATTCAGGAAGACCAGTTGTCTTCAAAATGGGAAGGAGAAATTAAACAGAGAAATAATCAAAGAAAACTTCCTAAGGCTAAATATGAGGAAATAAGTAGTACAAGCATGACTAATGAAACAAGACACACATCTAGACAAATCCTCATGGACTATCAGGACATCGGTGATCACAAACAATTACTAAAAGTTTCCAGAGATAAAACTCATATCTGATCTGTGGTGGTGGGTAGGCTTTGAGGTGGCTCACAATGACCTCCATGTCCTGGAATTCAAACCCTTGTATAATTCCCTCCCTCTGAGTACGTGCAGGACCTGTGACTTACTTCTAACCAACAGAACGTCATAAAGATGTTGGGACATAACTTCCATGATTGTGTTGCATAGGATTGTGACTTCTGTCATGCAAGTAGGCTGTCTCTGTTGCCTTCTTGGTTTGCCTACTTTGATAAAAGCAAATGTCCATATTAGAGGGGCCCATGTGGAAAAAATACAGAAGCGAGGGTGTACTTAAGCAACATGAAAATATGGGATCCAAAAAATATAGTGGAGTGTTCTTTAAAAAGTAATCTCAGGTGGACAGGCATGCAGCAGCTCCAGAAAGCAGCCTTTCAAAATTGATTATTTAACAAGTGGTATGATTAAGGAATTGAATGAGCAGTGGTTAAGGGGCCAAAGGAGCAAAAATGTATCCAAGATGCCTTAGGTTAATAGAGCCCCAGAACCTTTACTGACATGGCAGCTCTCTATACCTTTACGGGATTTATTTTTCACTCCTCCGGCACACAAATGTCTTAACAAGAAAACTAGGGTACCTGTTACTTCTTGCTCTCAGGTCTTATCAGCATATAATTTTTAAGTTGGTATACTGTGGGATGGTAAACCAGAGAGGTTGCCCACAGATTAAATCATTGCATGGTTGATGTATCCCTGAGCAGAGTTGATAGATCTCTGAGGTTTTAGAGGTTCTGTTAACTCCTTCAGTAAAGACAAACTATTCTGATATTTTGGGTGGGGAAGGGAGGTTGGAAAAGAAAGAAAAAGTTTTTTATTAGATTACTAGTCTTAGTAATACCAGGTTTCAGGGACTAAAGTGATTTGTTCCAGTGTGAAGACAACATCTAGAATATCATTCATATTTGAAGTCAACTGATTGAACTTGTCATAATCCAATGGCAGATGTGTTAGAAATCACAATCAGTCTAGCATTTAACATATCGATGGTGGTACTGATTTCTATGATCCCCCCAAGGTTATAATATTTGATTGACTATTTTGGTGGGGAGGAGGAGAGCCTGGGACTTCTGCTTGGCTTTCCCTACTAAAATAGGGTTTTTCTATTTTATCTTATAAGTCAGGGAGGTAATGTGGGTTTCTGAAGACACACATTTAAACTGTATATTCAAGATCTGGAAAATAATCAGTGTTTTACCTTAAAGCAGACTCAGTACAAAATACTGTTTTTTATCTGACCTCAGAAATCCCTTCTTTGACCAGAAGGATATTCTGGATCCCAAAGAATTAATGGGACTCAGAGTCATTGTCTAATAATTTCAGTATATCAGAGCATTTACTTTCCATGTTTTGGACACATCTTACACTTTTCTCAGGTTCTCTTGGTCTCATCTATATCCTGGTCCCTTAGCCCTTTTCACATATTTCAACTGGGCTAGCCAGGCCAATGTATGGTCCTACATAGTTCTTATGAGGACTTAGGGCTACATCTAAAATCCAAGTCTCCTCCAACTGCTTCCAAACTCTGGGGAGGCCTCACCCCACAGATTGGAGGATTCCAGTTCCCAAACAGCTGCAGAAGGAGCCAAGGGATACAATCTGGAAGTGCAAGGGAGTTAACTTTCCAATGGACTAGCCAATGGAGGCAGGAGACAGGAGATAAATTTCCTCTCTAATCCTCCATCTGATGGCCTGTCCCAAGGCACAGTTGTTGCACACAACCTTCCTGGAGGATCCCCTTTGTCTGAGTGGGTACACCTGTTGGGTTTCAGCCCCCTTAGCACCACGTCATGAAGCAATAATGCATCACACGGCATTTATTTGTCATCTTTCCCTCTTTGCTTCCCTTTTACCTCACTCCCATTACCCTGGGATTTTACTTCCCCCAAAAAGGTCCTGGACTCAGGCTCTCTTTTCAAGAGATTCTGGTCTAAGGCAATTGGGTACAGTTGCTTTAGTAAATGACAGTCTCTTTGGCGAGGACTAGGAGGAAGCTGTGCAGAAGTTCCTTGTGATATTATTGTAGTATCCCAGCCAGCCTTCCCTCCATTCAACAGACTCCAGTCTGTGAATTAACCAAAGTCTAAGAATAGGTCATTCTAGGCCTTTATTCATTGGATTTAGAGTTTTTGTTTGTTCTTTTTTTGTTTTTTTGTTTATTTCTTATTTTCTGTTGCTTTTGTTAACTTTCTGGTCATTCTTACCAAATTGGACCTTTATGAGTATCTCAACTGTTTTGGTCCTAGAGCACTATAAAAACTTCATTCTAGTTTTAGTGATTTAATTCCTCCATGCTATATGAAGATTCCCATCTCTGAATACTAGGAGTGCTGCTGTCTTCAAGTTCTAGGCCAGACAACCAACCCCGTATTCCTTCTACTTCCCTTTTTGTTAGTAACAGTTGCTCACTGATAATCCACTATCAGTACCAATTGTCTGTATTAATTCTAGACTCTTGGTTGTAAACAATGGATACCAACTTTGTTAACTTAAAAAAAAAAAGGAATTTACTGGAAGAATATTGGACTATTCTGAGAAAAGATGAAAAATTTGAGAGTTCTAAGCTTAGAATAAATGGCAATATCGAAGGGAGGCAAGACCCAGCTGAGGCCACATAGACACCATCACTACTGAACACCTGCTATGGTGTCACTGGTCTTTGTCACCTCTGTACTCTCCCCACTGCATGCTGCACTGTTAGACTCGCAGAGCTGCCACAGATGATCAGACCGTCCTGTATGTATCACTCCATCAAGATCCAAACCCTCAGGTTCATCCAAATGGCCTAGCTTCTACCTCATGTTCATTCCTAGCTGTTAGGATTCTGGGAAGAAAATATATGACCCCTTTCAGCCTTGAACAACCTAAAAACAAACATCTTCTATGGAGAATGAAAAAGCATATTTCTTTTCTCAACAGGAAAAATAACAGGTAATTGGAAACTCTAAAAGTTACACAAGAAAATCATGACCCAATATAAACTCTAAAATAGGTAAGTATGGTTTGCTTTTTGGCTATCAGATTCAAACTCTGAATAAATCCTAGAAAATTGAAGTATAATTATACCCATAATGCACATGTAATGAACCTTGATAAGGCCAAAGAAATATTACCAAGATATTTATGAGGCTCAGGGAGGGGAAGAAGTGGAAGGAACTAGAGATGTTATTAGTTTGTTCAGCTTACTAAAGAGTCGAGATATGTTGTCTAAAATTAATGTATCAAGAAACAAAGTTTTATGCATATTATTAAAATTTATAAACAAAATCAATAGAATAAGTGAAAAAATGTGTCATAATATTAGCAAGAGAAAGGTGTACAGGAAGGTAAGTAGAAATAAGGTTGTTTCTTAAATACTGTCAAAAGTTGAGAAATCAAAACACTAGGGGATGAGCGCATTAATCAGAATTATAGAGGAAACCACTAGAACCAACAAAAAAGGGAAGAATAGGGCTGTGAGGCAGGGGAAAGATTTTACTTTCCATTTTATACCATACTGCTTTGGTCAAGATAAGCAGCACAGAACTAAGCTATAAATTATCACAGTCCCAACAGGCAATGGTCCTTGTTAGCTCAGTCTCAGCCCGCAGGCAAGACTCAAGCAAGGGTATAGAACTCAGGAAATATTAGATGGTGAAGGCTGAGTGATGGAGAGACAAGGGTTCTTAGAGCCCAAAGGAGATAAAACACCATGCCTGCTGATCACAGCCTGCCCCGGGGTTGAGGGAGACACTGTTCCTGTTGAGGGTGGTGAATGCCATGTTGGGTCAGAGGGACCCCATCCTGTCTTGTTGGGTTTCTGACCAGAGGACTACAATTTGCTGCATAGAGATGTAGCAGCCTGTTTGGCCCCTTTTGAGCCTGAGGTCAACGGTTAGCCTCACATTTCTGTCCCCAAACTACATAATTGCCAGTCTGCCCAAGAACTAAAAAAAAAAAAAAAAAAAAGAGTTGAAAATCAGGAATTTAAATCTACGCAATTATTCGTTTTCATGAAGATGAGGGCTTCCCCAGGGCTGGCCTCTCTGCTGGGTACTGACCTCTGTCTTAGCCTTGTCTGCAGAGCTTGTGAGAAATACTGCGTCCAGGGGCCCACCTCTTAGTATTCTGAAATCAGCAGGTGTTAGTTGGAGACTGAGATTCTGCGTTTTTAATAAATCCCTTGGTAATTATGACATGCAGCCAGGTTTGGGAATTCTTGATATAAAATGGTATAGCCTTTAAGGTGCTTAAAACCAACCATGAAAGATAAGCTGAAGTCAGACATACATCCTCTCCCAAATGGAGCAACTTAATCTCCATTTGTCGTCTAGCCTGCATGTTCTGATTGTTCGTGGGGTGTGTGGTACTGACCTTTTATTCTCATTTAGGGGGGAAATTCTAATAATTGCGGAGATGAAGGGAAAGAGAGAGCAGGATTTGCCTCTTGATGTCATACCTTAAACAATATTAAAATAACCAGATGGCTATACTTTGTTTAACCACACCTTAACCCCACACAGGGAAGTCTGGGTCATACAAAAGGCTCTAAACTTGGGCATGTCTTTTGCATCCTGGTCTCAGGTCCCAAGACTCAGGTTATGATTCATCTGCTCTGGTTCTTTGGGCACAAAGACCAGCAGCCAGTTGTAGTGAAATCAGTACACACACCTAATGTAGCTAGGCCTAATTATAAATGACTATAACTATGCATATAGTTTTATATACATACGGCTATTTATTTATTTATTTAATAATCATACCAAAATTTCCATTTATTTATTTACTTATTTATTAAAGATTTTATTTACTTATCAGAGAGAGAGAGAGAGCATAAGCTGGGGGAGCGGCAGGCAGAGGGAGAAGCAGATTCCCTCCTGATCGGGGAGCCTGACACGGGGCTCCAGCCCAGGACCATGACCTGAGCCGAAGGCAGACGCTTAACTGACTGAGCCACCCAGGCATCCCCCAAATTTCTGTTTAGACAATATTCTAATAACTGGGAACATGTTTCTTTGTCTAGAAGAGACCGTTTTAGACGAGTTTCCAACATATACTGAACCGTCCATGATTCCTAGTCTTGATGATAGTTTCTGGTTAATTGAAGAATAATTGTATCTGTTAATGATTATCAGATCACACTCGGCTCAGAAAGGTGTGAAAATACCAGGTTGAGAAATGTACTCAGTTGGAAAAAGAGAAAATGTTCAAAGTTTTAAAGAGGTCATGGACTGGACAGTTCCACTTGCTCTTTTCCTTAGCTTCTTTTCTTAAGAAGAGAATTTCATGGAGAAAGGTGAGTGGGAATTACTTCTTCAGCAGCCTAAAGGGCAGGCAGTATCCAAAGTCACTTCTTACACTGATGAGATCGTCAACAACTATTGCTGTTGCAAGATGACTTCCATTCCAGGCAGTAGAAGCATCGAGGGCAGTTCACTGGATTAAGTTCGGATTTTAATCTGATGTAAAACTTTGGAGGGATCCAAGTCAAAGCTGCAGGATGATGTGAAGGACCAGCTTTCTCATCTTTAAGGTTAAAATAAGAATTCTAATGAAGTTATTGACAGCAGTTTAAGATGCTGTATGTTTTATTTAAACAGATGTACACTTTGGGCTTCTTACTCCACCCTTCGATGAATGTCCTTAGCTGTTTTAATAAGCTGTTCTTTTAAGTTGTCTCAAAAGGAATTGCAGGTAGCAAAGAATGCCGATATCTCTCCTTGCTACCGCTACAGAACGGGATGATAAAACAATACCAATCACCTGATGGCCACCCATGCTGGGTGAAGGCGAACCCCGCCAAAGGGAAGGCCAGCCTGTTGACGGCTGGACTTGCAGTCCTGATCCTGTAAGTCCTCATAATAGAATGCTGGTCACACTGAGAGCATGGATAAAATGAGATAAAACCTGTTTTTGCAATGGGCTCCTCACGGCTCCCAGTATAGATGCCATTGTCCTTTTTCATTTTCATCTCCTGAAACTCCTTCGGTGCATTTAGAGTCAGACCAGCGTTTACTTCTTAAATGCCAGTGTCTGGCTTTGTCTTCTGACCTGCAGTTAGGTTGCCTTCTGCCTCCCCCGGATTTGCATCTTCTCACCTACTATGTATGCTGTCAGATCTTATTTAGATGCTGGCAACATGGAGGAATAGCTATTATCTCTCATGCCCAAGACATTTTGAAGACATCATTGGCCACCACGCCTACTATAGGACATGTATATACACCGCTAGCCTTCTTCACTATGATTATTCTTACTCATCTTTCCAGGTTCATCTCAGGTGCCACTGTCATTCACTGTACAAATATTTTTTGAGTGCCTACTATGGGGCAGGCATTATGACAGACTTTAAGAATGCAGCAATGAATACATCAGAAGGACAAAATGCCCAGCCTCATGAAATGTACCTTTAGTGAGGGGAGGACTCACCTCTTCTGGGACCCCCCCCATTTGGGTCAGCCGCTCCAACTCTGGGTTCCCCCAGAACTCTCTGGGCCTCTGTTGGGCCATTCTCACTTTATTAGGGGGCATCTATGTCTGCATCGCCATAGGTTTGTGCAGCTTTAGGAGGTGGAACTCGCCTTTTTTGTTTTTCCTGCCTCTCTGATGCCTGGAATGCAGTAGATGTTCACCAAATGCTCACTGAATATACGAATGTTAAAGAAAATGGTGCAGAATACTACTGGCTGTCTCCCCAGCATTCATTCCCCTTATTCTTCCTCCTTTCTAATGAAACAAAACAAAATTCCTATTGTTCAGGGGAATCTATCCTCCTTCATATGGTCATGCATTGCCTTCATCCAAAATCAGCCAAATGATACAGAATTTATACCAGGAACTGGGTGTGCTGCAAGAAACAGACCCTACAGTTAGGTAAGATGGAGGAAGGAAAGGTAGAAAGCAGGGAGGACCCCAGCCTTCCTTGTGGGGAAGGTGGTGACTCTTGTCCGAGGACGGTAGATAGACAGTCAAACTGTCACCTGCCCAAGTCAGGACACCAACCATGTGCTTGCAGAGACTGCAATATTTGGGGAAATGCTAGGGAAAATACAGAATATTGGCATCTCTTCTTTTTTTTTTTTTTTTGCAGTTTTCAGTCTGGTTATACATGAATGAGATCAGCTCAGACTAAAGGTGACCTATCTTAAAACAGAGAGGGGGAAGAAAAGACAGCTTTGCTAGGAGACATGCTTTCTGTCTGTCTATACTCTGAGATCTAAATTGATTGACTAGGAGTCCAATAACTTGAAGCCTTTCAGGGTTGAAAAAGCAGAATCCTCTACTCTTAGATAAAGTCAGTGGGAGCAGAGGCAAAGAGGCAGGAGACTGAGCAAGAGATAAGATTGAGCCGAACTATAATCCGGATCCCCAGCCTTCCCAGCTCCTCCTGTTAAGCATTCTCCATGAGACAAAGAAGACACTCAGACTTATTGTGGAGATGCTGGCTGGGAAAAATCAGATTATGGGTGGTATCTCCCCACCAAGCTATTGTTTCAAATTGCTTCAAGGCAGAGGCCATTGAAGTGGGGGCCAGGGTGATGGACAGAACCCAGAGGCCAGATGGGTGGTAGGAATTCTCACTCAAGGACCATGACTAGACAAAATCTTTGCCCCGTGGAACTGACTGGGCACTAACAGATTACAAGCCAACCTAGTTTTTTTAAAAGAAATATATTATTGGCTATTTAACACATAGGCAATACCCAGACCCCAAACTCATGCCAACAGGAAGTGGGCTGCTAAGTTTCTGTAGCATCCCCCTCCCAAAAGGGTTTTCTTCTCCATGCCCTCCTCTGATTGGCTTCGAAGGACACTGCATCACTGTGATTCTCCAAAAAGCAGGACCACCAGGTTCCTTCCTCACCCGGGGCAGGATGGTCATGATTTCTGCTCGGTGGCCCGGTGCCCACTTGGTGTTGTTTCCCATTCTTCCAGGGTCTGAATGAGTGGTTTGATGGCAGCTGTTGGGTTCCTTGCCAACCCCTGAATGTTGGAGTTTGGGTGCTAGGAATACATCTTTAACAAAACAAAGCCTGGTCTTCAGGGGGCTTGTAGTCTGGATGGGGAAACAGGTTGTTGTTGGGAAGCAGGGCTGTTGCCATACTGCGCACACAGGGTGAACCCCAAGCTTGGCATGAGCGGGGGGGGTGGGGAGCTGGCACTCTGGCTTCCTGAATAACAAGCATCTGAAATTGAGATCTGAAGGATCGAATACAAATTAGAATGAAAGCTGGGAGTCAATGGGCTAGAAGCCAGGAGGGTATGGCCAGAGCATTCTTGTAGAAAGCCCTTCTGGCCAATGAGCATGGATTGGAGGAAGGCAAGAGGGGAGGGGAGCTAGAGGACAGTTGGGAGGCAGTTGATAAAATCCAGCCTTGAATGCCAGACTTTGGATTTTATGCTTATCTGCCTTTGTTGGAGTATCCTGATGTCCTTGCTAAGCCCCTCAGGGCAGGGTTTTTGGTCTGTACCAGGAACTAGAGCCTTGGGGAAAGCGAAAGCAGGTCTTCAGCAGATACCCAGGCCCCTTCTGTATCACTTGTCCTTGAGCCTTCCTGCCCCTCTAGGGAAGCTCTCCAGCCAGAAGGTCAGTGCCTCCTGCTTACGGAAGATTCATTCTGATAAGGATTTTAGTCCTGATAAGGCTTCTTCCTTGCACCTCTGATGAAATAGCCCTGAGAAACTCCTTCCCATGTGTGCTCTCACGACCCAGCTACCTCCCAGATTAACATCTCTGCTAGCCAAAAACTACAAGAAAACACAGTTTCCCTGGGGCCATTTTGTTCCTTGAATCTTTTCCATTAGAACAGAGAGTAATTTAATTTGGGCTCCTAGGTCAACCACACTGTTTAGAAGGTACTTGGGAGGCAGAGGCACTTCTCTGAGACTGTGATTCAACTAAAAGGAGGTATATCCTTGAAAAACTGGCTATCCAGATAGCAGCAGAAGTTTCTAAAAGATGGAATCTAATAGAAAATCCTGCTTGAAATATTTATAAAATCTGTTTTAAGGGCACTTACCAATCCACTAAGGAGTCCCTTTGCACAAATTCGTAATGTACAATTGCAAAGAGGCCTCTTTACTGGGACCCCAAGGTCTCACAAGAGGAGTTTGCTTCAGACAGGAAAGAAAAGCATGAGATAAGAGGACCGCACATCCGCTCAAGTATTTGCATTTGGAGGTTTACATTAAAAAGAGAATCTTTTTCTACTGTCCTGATTGGGAATTTTCAATTAAAAAGTGAGTCTCTCAGTTTTAATTTGGCTCCGTGGAACAGAGGCCTGGATGAGTCTGGGGCGGCCCTGAGCCCAGGAGGCTTCCAATGGCCGAGCCGACCAGCGGAAGGAAAGGGGAGATGCCTGTTTCCTGGAGCTTGCAGGCTTGGTTTGTAAGGAAAGGCAATGGGCAGCTCTTGGAGAGGGGCCGCACCAGGGGGGACAAGGGGTTCCCCTCACTCTCTCCTGCTCTTTGGATTATGTCCACCAACAGATAGGGGAGGGAGTAAAGCAGTCAAGGGGGAGTTGGTGCGATAATAAAACAGGCAGCTGTGGGGAGAGCCTTGGACTTTCACACAAGTGGAAAGCCTTTTTCATGCTCCTTCAATGGCTGATAATTTTGGAGTGGCCCTCTGTGCAAGTTACTGGGTAAAGCATCTCAATTGTATGATTTCATGTATTTATTTATTCCTAGCCCCCACCCCCACCAACAAACCTGTGAGATAGACAGTCTATTTTTATCCCCATTTTCCGGCTGAGAAAATTGAGGATCATGGAGATTGAGAAGTTCACGAAAAGACAGCTGGCAATGTGTAGAGCCAAAATTGAAATTGACATCTGTCTGACTTCAAAGCCCAGGCTCTAAGCCGCTAGTGCAGACAGTCTCCCCTTCAAAAAAGAGTAAGATCACTTTGTCTTATAGCTCAGTCCACCCTATTCCCAATGCTAGGAGATCAACGTGGAAACCCTTAGATTGGCCAATCAATAAACTTGGTGCCACATTCCTGGGTGGATTTCCCTAGACAAGTGTCTAGTGACTGATTGATGAGATGGGACATTCTAGAAGGAGCTGGGAGA
Organism: Neomonachus schauinslandi; assembly: GCF_002201575.2. Taxonomy (NCBI): domain Eukaryota; kingdom Metazoa; phylum Chordata; class Mammalia; order Carnivora; family Phocidae; genus Neomonachus; species Neomonachus schauinslandi. The sequence goes on along the minus strand of NC_058408.1, from coordinate 38,498,688 downwards.
ACATGAAGCATCTGGTTCTCTGCTCACTCCCTCTCTCCCTTCCTTCCAGACAATCTACTCTATTTACCTGCCATCAGGAAAATGGCATCTGCCAGGTAGAAGTAGGTGTCATCAGCTAGTAGACAGACAAACAAATAGCAAATATCTTCCCTGAGCATTGCACTGAGCACTGAGGGAAGGAACGAAGGTGAAGAAATAGAAGCCCTTAAGGACCTTGCTGCCTGATTGGAGAGACAAATTAATATATAGGGTGAACTACCCAAGGGACTTTTAAAGCAACAGACAAACATGAGCCATTCCAACCAACCCAAAAGAAACACAGGAAGAACAGAGCACAAGAGCATATGTGTGTGTGTTTGTGTGTGTGTGTGTGTGTGTGTGTGTGTGTGTGGTGGGGGGTGCGGAGAGAAAGGAGAGGCCAGAGGGCATGCTTGGAGAAGACCCTTTGCAGGATAGCTGCTTGGAAATAACAACCTGGAGCAGAGGAAGGAGAACCCTGCAGGAAAGTCGAAAGGTAAAGATGCTCCGTGAGACTGTTCTTCTGTCCCTGAACCACACAGCAACAAGGGGCAGGACTTAAAAGGCTCCAGTATGGAAACCTGAGGAGGCTGCCTACCTCCGGACTCAGCAACCCCTCAGTCCTTAGCTGGCTTGACCCTTTGTTCTACATGTCTCTCAACACTGTGGTTTTGCAGACCAAAACCTGATGTTGCGCAGAGTATGTATTGTTAATGGTCTCCTCCCCGCAAAAAAACACATCTTTTAGCTTCTATCAGAGCTGCTCGGCTACTGTTGGTTAATAACATATTCCAGGAGAAATGGAATTGAAATCGGAGGATTCTTGAAGCATTCAAAACTCAGGAGGTTTAATCTATGAAAATATTTGAGGGAAGGTTATTATCAGCGCACAGGACTTCTCACTTAGTGACAGCCACCTACTGTTTCTGTGCATGAAATTCATCCTCTACATTGGCTGTCCCCTTCAAGGGAAAATGCCTAAATGAAAACCCCAACCCTCTTTTCCTGTAGGGCATAGTCAGGCTTCTGCCTTCTAGGGGGTTCTGCCCTGATGGTCACAGGAGGGGCTCCTGCAAGTTGATTAAAAGACATTGAGCTTGGAGACCACGTCACCCAATGTTGTTCTCCAGACGATCTGCACCAAAATGAGGTTTGTTTAAAGTGAAGACTCCTGGACCTTGCTACTGAAATATGGCGCTAGAATCCCTGGGATCTGAGATATGCAGCAGCTTTTGAAAAACTCTCCAGCAATTCTCAGATGCAAAGGAATTTGAGGACCTCTGATCTCATCCACAATTTGCAAGTGAGGAAACTGAAGCTCTGAGAAGTTAAGGTTCTTGCCTTACACAACCCAGGATTACCTGGACCCAATAAATGCAATCCTGACCTTCATAGGATGGAATTGCATTGAACCGTGGAATCATGGCAACCCCCTGTGAGAACTGAGACCTTCAAAGACCCTACAGGGAGGAGACTTAAAAGGCAGAAAACCACTTCATGGTAGCCCCAGGTGTATGGCTGGAGCCTGTCCTTCCAGCCCGCGGGAAGGTCCTGTGAAAGCACCACCAGACCAAGTCCTGGGGCTGAGAGTGGAGGGTCCTGAGGAAGCACTGAACATGAAAGGGAGGCAGAAAAAAAAAAAAAAGGAAGGGACCCCGGAGGTACCCAGAGATCGATCATTCCTCTGTTTCAGCCCGGCACCCAGCCACCCATGCAGGGGGTTGACCCAGCTGCACCTCTAAAATCCTGACAGAGGGAGGAGAGGAGCTTCAAGTTAGTGGGGGAGCCCTCCTCTGACCATGGCCTAGAGCCTAGAAGTGGAAGATGAACATTCAGTGAAGAGTCTTCAACACACAATGCCGCATTTCTGTGAAATATTACTTAGATCCAACTGCAAGATGATGAATCCCGCTGCAATCCCCTTCTCTCCAGCTTTCCTATCCTCTCTCTCTCTTCCCCCAAAAATGAAAAAAAAAAAAAACCACAAAACAAAACAAAACAAAACAAAAAACCCAATAAGGAACATTAGAGGGAAAATAGACCATACTGCTGGAAAAATTCCCAGCTTTCTGAAAGTGTGTTTTCTCTAACAGGCTGGGGAGGCTCACTACAGAGCAGGTGGTGATTGTGATGTGGTGCCTGGATCACTGCGTGTGCGAAATCGGGAGGCAAGGGGCCTCGGAGAAAACCCTACTCGTTTCACAGTGATGCTGGGGCTGGATCCTGAATTGATATGTAACACACACATCCTTCGAAAAAGAGAGAGAGGGACAGAAATATGGTGAGTTTGGGGGAGTTTAATCTAAGGAGTAGTTGAGATAGTTCCCTGAGGAGAAGGGCAACATCACAGTGAGTCAATCGTCACCCATCAGGTCTGGCAACTTCCCCATTTTCCAGAAAGTTTTGGGAACAGAAGCAGCTAAGTTATTCCTTCCTGCTTGCTCCTTATCTCAGAGAGGTAAAAGCAAATTGACACACTTCTGGGCATGTTAGAAGCGCAACCCAGGAGGTTCCTAGCTGTGGAGACTGAAAGATCAGAGAATCAGACAGAGTGCAAGGAGGGTGGGGACCGAAGAAGAAGAAGTTCAGTCAGGCCAATAAAATGAAAGAAGTGATATGAGTTATATTTATGGCACCTGGGAGTTTGAGGACTATCTCAGGTAGGATATAGCCAAGACTACTAGAGGTGGCCTTGAACTGAGACTGGGGAGGGGGAAGTAGGAGAGAACGGGGCAATCAGACTTAGGCGGAGGGAGCACTACTTCCTCTCTGGCTGTGTCCTCCATATTCCATAGGGTGTCTTCCAAAAGGGTGGGGACTGGCAAACTATTTCTTAGCAGCAACAAGAGCTTGCTTTTCCTGGGAGAAGCTGAAGAAAGGGGGAACCTAATTAAATGAAAATTGAGGAAGCTGAGGGCCACATGCGGGCTGAGAGTAATCTGGGAGTGGTCATCAATCATCATAAACTGGCACTTACTCAGCATCTTCCCCTCAAGGGCCCACATTACAGGAACTGGATGCAACTGAAGCCACTGCTTCCCAGAGACTCCCTGGAAGCCTGAGCAGAAGGAGCAAACTGGGGAGTCAGAACCCCAAAGTGCAGATAGCGATATTATGGTGTGAACCAGCCCCAAGACATCTATCTCTCTGTGAGAATGAACACTTAATGAGTTTGTCATTCACTTGTCGATAATCATGGCTATATTAGGAACTTTCTTATTATAAATTTTAGTTTTTCATAGGTGCTTTGTCTCTCATGCTAATTGTCCAGTCCTTAAGGCCAGAGACCCTCTAGTACATCTCTATCTCAACATGGCTCCATTCATCCACCTCCTACCATTGTGTGGCATATTTCCCTGTGGTTTTCATCTGTGAGAAATGCAGAGGAAAATAGTGTTCAATCCCTAACTTCAATGAGTTTATGGTATTATGTAATATATACGTACATATATATGGGATCATACATAATTCAATAAAGTGCCAGGTGTTTAGGAAGAGACATAGGCACCATGGATTCTCAGAATAGATGGGGTAGGTGGGTAGCCAAGAAGAACTCAGACCCTAGAGTGAAATAAACTTGGGCTTAAGACCCAGGTTTACCACTTACTAGCAATGGGAACTTCTGTGAGTTATTTAAACCTCTCCGTAATGAGGGAATAATAGAAATTCTCTCAGAGAGGTAAATTGAGAATTAAATGATACAACACATGTTATGTGCTTATTAGGGGGTCTACCAGAGATAAGTGCTCAAAATTAGTAGCAAAAAAAAAAAAAAGGAAGTTCATGACATGATGCCAAGTTCAGACATTCACGTCTCTTGATTCTCCACACAAAATGATTTAACAAACAACTCTTTCCTCAGGGCATTTTCAAATTCTCTGGGTGAAGTTCACCTGGGTGAGTGGCCAGGAATCTAAAAAGGTCAAGGTTGCCAGGAGCTTGCTTTTGAACTACACTGATCTCAGTTTCCAACCCAGGAGTTCTCTCTCAGCTGGAACCAATAAGGAGCTAAAGCTACTATATATTCCCTCAAATGAGTGTGCAAAAGCTTTGTGGCCTCCAAAGAAGGTCTGTAAAAAAGGCTATTGAAACACATGGGTGTCTTCCAGAGGGCAGTGTCCTAAGTTGAGCTCACTTCTCTGCACTTCTTGATGGAGAGAGCTGATAAATGGTTGAAACTGGGGGACTGGAGTGAGCCGCTATGGACTAAGATGGTAGAAGCACCCTAGAGTTCCCCCTCCAACGTGGGCTCCTACTCGGAGATGGTGCTTGAGCCAGCCTTGTGTGTGGTCTCAATGTAAATGAAAGATGAACAAATGAAGAAATGCCTTGTCTTCTTACCTCCCCCTGAGGCTACACCTTCTCTTACCTGGTGATGGATGCCCCCCATTAAGGATCTCTAGTGACGGATTTGCAAAAAAATTTAAAAATCACTGGAGCATCCAAATGCTTTGTTCCCAATTTGCCATCAACCTGCTCATAAAGCAAAGAAGCCAAGCGGTGGATGGCAACACAGAAAAGCTGTGTTCAATAATTATTTTTATTTATTTTTTAATTTACCAGATGCTTTTATGGTATTTATTACATGCCAGACATTGTTCTACATAATCTCTTATGTTGGAACAGCATTTTATTTTTAAAAAGTTTGAGAAGGACTTTTATATACATTACCTCATTTGATCCTCATTATAAGCCTAAAAGGGAGGGGCTTTTTGTTGTTTTAACTCTCACAGATTTAAAAAAAATAAGTGTCAAGAAAATGTAGTCATCCATTCAAGACCATTCAGCTTGTAGTAAAGGCAGGACTCATCAGGTTTTCTGATTCCAAACCCTGTGCTCTTTCCATTGCATGAGTAAAAGAAAAGAAAGTTTCCTGTCCTCCAACTGCTTGTAATAAAGTGGAAGAAAGACTTAAACATATAATATTGAGAACATTTTAATCCAGAGTAACAGATAAGCAGACTATATAGGGGGGTGTAGAAGCAAGAAATAAATGGGGGATTTCCCAAGAAGATGGGTAAATTAGTCAAGGCTGTTTTTTAATACAGGTGACAGAAACCCAACTGAAACCAGCTTCAGGCAACCAGCTCCAACTGGCCTCAGGCACGACGGAACCCAATGACTTGAGCAATATCTTCAGGACTGGGCTTCCTCGGGCCCTGCCTTGTTTTGCATTCTCTTGGTCAGCTTGATTCTCAGGTGGGCATCTCCAAGTGGTGGCCCCACAACTCCATGCTTATATTCCACAGATTTAGAAATCTCAGCAGGAAGCATCTCTTCTCAGACAACTCCAGCGGAAGACCTGGGATGGCATTTCATTGTGCTGGCTTTGGTCACATGTTCTTCTCTGAAACAATCTCCATGGTCAGGGGGATGCACTGCATCATGGTTTGCCAACAGACCCAAGGGATGAGGTCCAGTCTGCCAAAATCACATGATCTGAGGGGGTGGCGACTGGGGAAAATTGGGATATGAGAACTCAGGCAAAAGTTACCCCAGTGGCTGAGTTGGGGGCAGCTCCTGAAGGAGGCATCCCTAGGTAAGTGTTTTAATGGTGAAAGGGACGCAGCATGAGATAGTGAAGAAGTCCCAGGAAGGGGGAGTCATGAAGTCCTTGTTCTAATCCCAGCTCTTGATGTAACAACTACTGATGTGACTTTGAACAGTCATTGAGTCATTGAGGCCCCTCTCTGGGCCTCAGTTCCTCAAATATAACAGGGAATAATAATTTAAATAATAGTAATAACAAAACCCTCTGGGTTGCTGTGAGGATCAAGATATGATCCAATTGGACAAGATCACAGACATGAAAGCCTTTTGAAATGCTAAGTGAAAAGATTTATAAATATCAGAGTGTGTTTGAGGCAAGGCACTACCATCAGCAGAGACAGGAGACAGGAATACATAGGGTGTGTACAGAGAATGGTAACTAGATTGGATGGCTAGGTCCAGAAAGCCAGGGTGATGAATGCATAGTCTTACATACAGCGACCCCACACACATCAAGGCTGAAACTTAGTCTCAGTAAGTAGGTGCTTTCTTTGAATGGTATTGGGAAGAGGACTCTTTCTTATGGCTGTAAGTTAGTGCCTGAAAAGGAGCTCCAGGTAATTCCAGGGAGGGAGGACTTGCCCATGCAGGGCTAGCTTTCCCAGGTAGGGGAGGGAAGCTGGCTCTGCCCCTGGCCAGTGTTTAGTTTCTGGGAGGCCCTTTCTCCTGCCCACCCCTAAAGAAATCACAGCAACAGGTGGGGAATGGAGAGTTGGGGAGGGCTGGGCCAAGGTCCCTAGAGGGTGGGAAGGGGGGCAGGGCAAGGAGGATTAGAAAATAGCAGGTGGAACTCAGTACAGTTCCAGCTCTCTCCTGTGACCAGCCCTGATTAAGGTAAATCACTTTTGTTTACTCACCAGTTCTCTGGGCCCTTCCAGGCCAAGCTCAATTGCCAGCTTATAATTGCAGAGTTTTTCTCAGCCCAGGAGGACCTGGTGAGGGTGCTGGGTGGGGGTGGGAAGGAGAACGCATTTTTCTCATTGTGTCTGTTGTGGAAGGAGCCCTAACCTGGGCACCTCGAGATAGAGATTTCTCATTGCAGTTGGGGTTCGTCCATCCCACCTCCAACATCCTTAGGATAAAGCACGAACAATGGAGAGCAATGCTTGTCCCAGAAACATGGATGGGGTGGATGGCAGGGAGACTGTGTGCCTGGCCCAGCTTGAAGACAAACCAGAGAGACTCCCGACCCCCGTGATCCCAGGCTGACTCAAATAAGATTCCAGAGAGAAATAAGAATGAAGACAAATAACTACCTACTTGCTTGGAACACTTAGCCAATTCACAGAGGAATTTCAAATAATTTACGTTATTCATTGTTCCCTGTGATGCAGGCAGACAGGTTTTATTACAGAAGCAGTTAGGAAAGGTTTTGTCATTTGTTCCAGACCCCAGCTGCTGACACCCGTGAGAGTCAGAGTCAACTTCTAACGAGCAAGTTCAGTGTTCTGTTGCTGTCGGGTCTGTCACATTATGAGGCTGGCACTCTTCTCTATCCTGGCTGTCCTCGCCCTGGAAAATGTGTCTGGGGTCTTCTGACTCTACCTCCAGGACCTCTACATTGGTGGACAGGGTGAAGGGTAAGAAGTCTGAAGGCGTGGGTTATAATCTTGGATCCACCCAATCCAAACTTGCTCAGGTGACTTGCTCCCGGTTTGAACTTTGTCATCTGCACCAGGGAAGGTGCATTACCCCTCCCCCCGGCCCAACCCCATGGAGGCTAAGATGCCTCCATGGCAGAGGGCTACAAGTGCTTTAAAGAGTTCCCCGAGCTGTTCACAGGTGAGCAAGGCTTCCCAGTATCTGTTATTCTGACTCTCCTGCCCTTAACTGTGGATGCCCCCCCTAAGCCCCAAGCCAAGGGAGGGGTCTGTGTCAGTCTGTGATCTGAGCTGCAGCTAGTTCGTTGTTCTTCACTCAGAAGCCCTCTTGGGCAGCCTGTTTTCACTGACTCTGTCCTGGGCAAGTTGCCCAGGGGCCCGTTTTGCAGGAAGGATGAGCCGTGGGGGGAAGAGCAGCTCCACAGGTGAGCAAAAGAGACAGCCAGCTCTGAGCCTTTAAAATGTAAAATGTTCTCTTGGGAGTGTGCAAAGACCTGATTTGTGAGAGATCAAAGTCAGAAGCACCGCTCCTCCAGAATCAAAGCCTCCTTACTCGCAGGAACAGACAGCAAAGATTCCCCCTGCAAGAAGAGCCAAGCATAACAATGGAGAATGAGTGGCTTCCACCCTCCCCCAGGCTGGGATGGGGGCCTGGCTGTGTTTGCAAACTTCTGCACCTGGGCTGCACCTGCCAGGCGAGGACTGGCCTGGAAGCAGCGGAGTGCACCTGCTCTTCTGATTTCCCCTCGTTTGTGGTGGGGATGGTCCCACTGAATCATGCACATCCCTTTTTCCCTCCCGCTTGTCGGTTGGCTGAGGGACGGGGCAGGGAGAGCAGCTTCCAGTTCCAGCACTTCTATTCACTCCCTCTGCGACCTTGGGCAGGTCCCTAGCTTAACCAGGTTTACTCAACAGTATTGATTGCAACTTTCTGTACTCTTCACTCTCAGGAAGCTGTGGGGCTCAGTCAGGACAATGGATGGGGCCTTGCTCTTCGGTCAGGAACGAGCAATTCACGTTTAACTGTCGGCAACTTTGACTGAAAAGCACAGAGAAGGGGGGAGAAAATCTGAGTCTTCCACAACACTCCATTCCAACCAGATTTTTTTTTTATCCATTAAAGAAAATTGAGGCTAGCAAGGGTGATGACCCTCAACTTTCCACCCCCAACCCCTATCTATACAGGTATCTTTAAGCACACCCATCCTAGTAGCAAAGGATAGGGAGTCTCTCTTCTTGGTCAAGGCTTACCAGGATGCTCTTGACTCCACCCTCTCCCACATCTTCAAGATCTTGTTGCATTGGCCATTTCAACCTCTTCCTCTATGGGCAAGCCTTCCTTTCAGCCCTTGTGCATGCTCAACATATCCCGTCCTATAAAAAACAAAACAAAACAAAACAAGCAAACAAAAAAACCAATCAAAACCCTCCAGACAAAGATGTCCACAACCCAGTCTCTTTCCTCCCTCTCTCAGCCACTTCGTGAAAGACTTGTCTATACTCTGAGCCTCTATTTCTGTAGCTCCTTCTCTTTCCCAAACTGATTTCGGTCTGGCGACCACCTTCACTATGCTACTGAAACTGCTCTTGTCAAAGTCATTAGGAAATATTAATTGTCAAATTCAAATCTTTATCATACCTCTAAACTGAAGTAACACATTAAAAATGCCATTTTTCTTAAAATTTTAGATTACCTTAGCTTCTGTGATTGCATACCCATTTGGCCTTCATCATATCCCTCTAATTTGTTACTCCTTCATCTCCTGAGTTGGAACCTCTTCTTCTAATCACCCATGAAGTACAGGTATTCTAGAATTTTATCCTAGTCTCTCTTGTCTTCTGACCTTATCCAGTCTGAGTGTTTCAACTACTACATGTAAACCAGTAACTCTCAAATCAATATTTACAGCCCAAAACTTTTCCCTCAGCTTCACACTTGTATAGTCAACAGTGGGCTAGATCCTTTGACCCAGATGGACCACTCAACATATCCAATGACAAAATCATCATCTCATCCCCAAACAGCATTTCTTTGACCATTTCTAATCTCAGTTGCTGGCATTTCCATCCACCCCATTACCAGGCCAGAAACTTGAGAATTCCCATCCCTCCACCCAAATGCCATCAAACTTGAAGTCCTGTCAGTTGTACCTTCTAAAAAAAAAATCTCTAAAATCTGCTCCATCCTCTCTGTCTTTCCTACACCAGTTCTAGTTCAGGTCATTTATCCCCTTTCCCATCAACACGAAACATGGGGGGCATATTTCCCTGCCTCTCCCTGACTTTAATCTTCCTGCCTCTAATCATATCCCTCTCAAATCCCTCCTTTATAGAGCCACCAAATATTTTTTAAGAATCCATTTAAATGCAGATCTGACCATGGCACTTCCCCGATTGAAGCCTTTCATTATCTTAGATCTTATCATAACCCCAGCCAGTTTCCTGTGGACCTCCAAGACCATTCTCTTGAATACAACTTCAGTCTCACTTCCTGATTTTCTGCCTCACACTTCTAGGGGGTCTTTGCTCCTTCTAACTTCTCTACCTGGAATATTTCCATCATGGTGTTAGAACCTGGATATCAACAATGCCAGAGAGAGTTTGGGGTTATGTTATGCTCGGAAAACTCAGGTTATACACTTCTTTCTCTTCTGTCTCTTTACCTCTTTAAAACAGAAAAAAAAGAGAATTTTCACTTTCTACGGTGCAGTATTTCATATCCCATCAGCACCCAGCTGTGTGGCACAGAGGAAAGACTCTCTCTTGGGAAGACTATCCCTACAAGGAATCAGTCAACTTACATATGCTGGACTGAGTGGGGCAGGTCTCCAAACTCACAATCATTCTTCTAAAAGGGACCCTACTAAAACCTCATCAGTGACTCTGAGCCAGTCTCTATATGATGGGACAAAACAACTTCAGTGGAATAAGTGTTGTCTGCCTTTCCTCTGGCTGGGCCCATTCATTCTTTTTCCTCTCCTACCTTTTAAGGCTGAGATGGGCAAGGGCCATGGATAGAGTTTGGGGTAAAAACCCCAGGAGGAGCTCTTGTAAATGGGGAAGTGGATGAGAGAGAAAAAAAAAGAGGGGCTGGACTACAAATTGGTATGATCAATGTATTTGTTCATTTAACAAGAAATTATTGTGCGTTTAGTATATGTCAGTCATTATCTTAGATGTTGGGGATACAATAGTGAATGAAAGAGACAAAATGTTCGAAAATACAAGTAGAAAACTTGAGTTCTTTTGAAACACTTTTGCTTGTTGATGATTTTTTTTTTTTTAAACACCAGTAACTCAATGGGACTAGACCATGTGGTTTATAGTTACATAAAATCATAATCTGGGAAAAACTCACCTAGAATTCTGGACTTACATATCATATAAATTTACAAAATCTAAGAGGGAAAAAAAAATCTCCCTAAGAAATAATAGGTCAGAACTGACTTTTATCTGGACTCTACAGATATTCGACTTCTTAGTAAGTCCTTTCATACTGAAAGAGGATGTTGGTGGGGGTGCCTGAGTGGCTCAGTTGGTTAAGTGTCTGACTCTTGATTTTGGCTCAGGTCATGATCTCAGGGTTGTAAGATCAAGCCCTGAATCAGGCTCCACACTCAGCAGGGAGTCTGCTTGAGATTCTCTTCCCCTCCCCCTGCTCGTGCACACACACACTCTCTCTCTCAAATAAATAAAAAAATCTTTAAAAAAATAAATAAATAGAAGAGGATATTGGCATCAGGTATGCTTAGACCAGTTCCAAGCATTCTTCTTTCCCCTGGTTGCCACTAGACTCAGTTCCTTGGACACTAGTCTGGGTCAGGCAAGCATTCAGGCCGTGGAAATACTGGTGCAAACAAAACATATTATCTTCCATCTGATCCTAGAGAAACCTGCTACAATGCAGTACCAGGATGGGTGAGAGTTACCTCCACAGAAACTACACAGGGATGAACAGACTCTGGGCTGAGAGAGAAAGAGATTTACACATGAGAGAGCCTGCAAGGCTTCACACTAAGAATTTTTCATGGGTCCAATGCCATAAAAGACTGAAATTTCCATGTGAGTCTGATTTAGAAGCTCTTGCGCAGGGTTGACAGCAACTGGGATTCATATGCTAGATTCATAACCATGGATCAGCGGCCCAGTGAGATGTCTTGCACTGTTATTCCTGATTAGAAAAATTGCTTTGAATTCCCATCTGCCAGGGGACTGAAGAATAAGGCAGGAGTAGCGAAGTCAAGTTTCCTCTGGGGAACACACAAACAGTGTGTGTCTAGACCACGCTGGATTCTAAACAACACTGGATTCTATTGTTTCTCTAGAAGCCACTTAGATTTTCACTGTTGGTAGATATAATCAATGCTGAAGAGAAAGGAGAGGTGAATCTGTCAGCCAGCCGAGAACAAGACAGACTAACAACGCTCAGACTAGAGAAACTGCGGTGGATATTAGAAGCTGGAAGTGATTAGGGTTTGTGCAATTTGAAGACATATCCCTGGTAGGTTTGGTCCCTGAACATGAAATTGGCATGTCCCCCAGTCAAGGTCAGGCACTCTCACAAGCACCATCTATAGAAATTCTGACCAGGGTGTCTTACCCCATGACCAGACCTAGAAGCTCAAGGAGAGGGAAAGATTCTTAGTACACAAACTATGTTCCATGGTTTCAGTATGCCCTGGAAAAACATCTCCCTCTTTGGCCATTAGAGTAGCCCTCTACCTTTTAGTGTGAAATAGGCTTATTTTTTCCTTTTACCAATCTTCTCTCTTTCTAATGTATCTTGTTTATTCCTGAAGTGATCTTTCTAAAATATATGTTTAATTGTATATTCTTCTCTGAAGCCTTTCAATGGCTTCTTTTAGCTCCCAGATACATTTCTCACTCAACTAAACCTATAACATCCTTTGTGATCTGGCTCCTGTCTTCCTCTCTAGATTCCCTTCCACTTCTCTATCAGCCATATTGAAATACATGCAATTCTCTAAATGGAACATGCAAAACTGGGGCCTCCATACCTGTGTGCATGCTGTTCTTCTTTTCCTCTTTCCTAATGCAAAAATCAGCTTAAGCATCCCTCTTCACTTTCCAAGTTGGTGAGTGCTCTATGCCCCCAATGCCCCAAGTTCCCTGCCCTTGGCACTGGCCACATGCGACTCTACTTTTTGGTTACCATTCTGTCTCCTAGAGTCCTCAGAGTTTTTGGGAGAGTACCGATTGTTCATCTTTGTGTCCCCAGTGCTCAGGATGGTGCCTATCCTATAGTAGGCACTCTACAAATGTCTTACAGAAGTTTTGTCTGAAGAATGAAGAAGAAAGAAAGGAACTACATCTGTGAGAAGACCAGTCTTCATGTGGGAGAAGGAGGGGTGGGAAGACATTGAGAATATTTTGCTTTAAGTTATGTTGAGGGCTGAGCTCTAAATCAGCAATAGACAGATGCTCACAGTCTTCTGCCCCATTGGCCCCTAGGTCCCCTCGGTCAGCTGTTCACACCACCCAAAGTCACCTCCTCATTGCTCAGTCTTCCATTTTACTTTGCCCTTTTGGATGAGGGCATTGGGTTTGACCCGTTTGGAGCTGCCTTCTAAACTAACAGTGGAGCTGTGTTACTTCTTCTCCAACTTTTCTGTACATCCTACCCCATCCCTGCCCCCGTACACCTGTTCATTTCTCTTTGATCAAGTTTTAAAATGCTTCAGTACAATATCTCTAACCTGAGTTGATCCTTCTGCTAATACAAAGTGGCAGCTTTTAAATAGGGTAGACTTCAATTGTCACTTTCAATCACAGGCTCTGCTGAGGGAGACTTAGAAAGACTTCATCATCTTAAGAAAACAAACAGAGGCCCTCTGCCAGGGAATAGCATGCCAACAGATAGACAGATAGGAGAGAGGACAGTCACTGGCATGACCAAGATCCTTCCTGTGATCCATCAGTGTTGCTCCAGCACTCACAGACCAGGTTCCCGTGAGTGAAACTGACAACTCGACATGTCCCTTATCCTTTCCAATTAGCATCCAGCTCCCATTCTTCCCCTCTTGCTGTCTGCCTCCCTCTGTGTATTTGGCCCTTATAAAGAAACAAGGTCTCGGCTGGTATTCCCCACCCAGCCCTCCCTCTTCATCTGAGCTGACCCCAGGCCATTAAAACTTAGAATGAGATGGCTGAAAATAGAGAGAAAGTCCATGAGAAATCTGGTCCAGCATCTTCCTTGTACAGACGTTAGGAAGCTCAGCCAGGGACAGCCATGTGTAAATGGTCACATAGGCTACAGGTGACGACAGATAATCCTCCCAATTCCTAGTCCAGTTCTCCTCTGCTATAGCAGTGCTTCTCAATGGGCTACACAGTAGAATCACCTGGAGATCTTCCAAAAAACAAACAAACAAACTTTGAGGGCGCCTGGGTGACTCAGTTCGTTATACATCCGACTCTGGATTTCAGCTCAGGTCATGATCTCAGGGTTGTGAGATCGAGTCCCGCATTGAGCTCCATATTAGGTGTGGAATCGGCTAAAGATACTCTCTCTCCCTCGGGCCCTTCTACTCTTAAAAAAAAGTAAAATAAATAACAAAACAAAAAACCTTTGCCCATTTCCCACCTGCAGAGTTCTCATTTCACTGAACTTCGGGGGATGCAGGAACTGATATATTTTAGGAACCCCCTATTGATGAGGAGCCAGAGATCAAAATCACTGCAGTGCCACACGGCTCCTCAGTTGCTTTCCCAGCCTCTGTCCAAATTCATTGGGTCTAAATATGGGATGGGATTGGGAGGGATAATTAGGAAGAAGAAGGCTGGGTTGCTGTATATTAAGAGATAGGAAAACTCAGGTAAGAACCTCCATGGACCAGGTCAGAGATCCCCAACTAGCGATTGCTTGACTCCTCTGAAGAAGGCATTTTCCATTTTGTTCAAGCCCATGCTAACAACCATTTTTACTAACCACAGGGTCAGGTACTAGGTGTCATTAATTTGTATGGGGTGTTGTAAAAACACAGACATAGGGGACTGGCTCTTGATTTCTGGGACAACAGGTAGCACAAGAGATACGTGCAAAAAACTTAAAACCTTCACAAAGAAACATGCTTCCAGAAGCTTGCATACACACCCACCTCTGGGCTGTGAACACAGCTATCCCAGGGGCCATAAGTAACTGGTCTCTTAGAGCAAGTGTGTCCTGCTCACAGTAGGCATTCCATAAATATTTGATGTGTGGACTGAAACGCTGAGCCTGAAGATGAAGAAGGCACCAGAAATAAAAATGGCTTCATAGGACAAGGAAGGAAATGAATTAAGCCATCTGCAAGGTCGGACACTCTGGAGGGCAGCTGGGCATGTGTCCTAAAGCTGAGTTCCCCATACCTGGTTGATTATAAGACTCAACTGAGGATTTAAAAAATACGATTTTTGGTCTCACCTAGACCTACTGAATCAGTCTCCAAGGGTGGTACCTAAGAATCTGCATTATTTTATAAACACTTTGGGCAATTCTGATGATCAGTCAGGTTTGGTTATTTCTGTGTGAGGGAACCTTAAACATGAACTTGATTCACCACATGGTGAAGTGATTTAAAGTCCTACTTGGGGTCAGACTGACTTAACTAATTGATTTCAGTCATGACGTGACAACTTGCTAGCTATCTCCCTTGAACAAGTCACTCCACCTCTCTGAGCCTGCTCCATCATTTGTAAAATCCACAAAAGTCAGCACTCATGTGAGTAAAACGTTTAGCAAGATCCCAGGCAAAAAGCAAGCCCTCAGTAATTGGAAGCTGTTACCATTTCAGCATCCTGTCTGCGTTAAAGAAGAGAGAGGAGTAGCCTAGTGCTCAGAGGCCTGATATCTAGGGAGTGGGAGGCTGGCTGCTTCCCTCTTCAGCCCCCATCAGTTCAGGCCAAATAACTGGGTGCCGGGGAAGGAAGTGAGGACTTCCATTTTATGCCTTGTTGCCCAGGCTGCAACGTTTGAGTTCTTGGAACTCACCGACTTTATTCCTGTGGCCCTCATTAGATGATTGACAAGGCCTCCTAGAATCTCTCTGGGTTCCAATGTTCTCTTTGCAAAATGGGGATGATAATGTCCTATGTCACTGAGAGGCTGGGAAGATCAAAACACACCGAATCACAGTCTACCCTGTTAAAGCTATTAGTTAGCGGATGGTGTGATGATCAGGCACCATGCTAAGCAGCTTATGTGCATTATCTAACCCTTGTAAGGGCATTATAGGTAAGTTTTATTTTATACCCACTTTACAGTTAGAAAAGGAAGGCTTGGTAAAGACAGGTAGGTCAAAGTCCCACAGCTGGTAGAAGATGGAGTGGACAATCAAACCCAAGCCAGAGGGACTTCCCAGTACAAAGTCACAGCCAACATAGTGCCTCATGTCGCTACACTCTGTCCTTCTCATCTCTTATCTGAGTCAATCCTCTCATTGACCAAAAGGGCTAAATAACCTTCCCCTCGGAGTGTCTGAGTGTCATATTTGAACCTAGTTTTTGACTCTGAGGCCTGAGTCTTTCCACTATCCCACTGCTTTCTCCCATGGCAGGACCTCAAAACCAAACATGGTAGATGAAGGAGAGCTTAGGACATCCAACTGTACTTTTAAGAATGTGTTCATCATAAAAATCAAACTTGCTGAATTTAGCTTTGTACCTTCATTAAAAAATAAAACCAGCCAGCTGTTTTGATTTGCTAAGGTACTTTTTGGTAGATGGACCTCTATTCAGGAAAACTTGGCATATAAAAATCCGCAGTGACAAAATAGATATACTAAGGGCGAATATGCACACATTGTAAAAGGATTTGTTTTAGCATTCCTTTCAACTGTTCTTTTCTAAATGTGTTTCTTTTTCTCTTACTAAGTATTTGGCAAAGGGATTGGGGAGGGGGGAGAGGGAGGCAGAAAAAAGTTCACATGTTAAAAGAAAGAGCAACCTAGAATGTCTCTAAATGAGTCACTGGAAACACAGGATCACGTTTACCCAAAGAAATGATTATCTACAACTTGTCAGGAACAGGACAGTTGCACAAAGAGTACACCTGAAGCTTCTTGATGTTTAATCGAAGGTTACAACTGAGATTCAAAGGGCTGGATTTGTGCCTAGTCAGTGAAAAACGGCACGAGAGGGATGTCAGAAGACATCCCTCTCGTGCTGAATGCTACCTTCTGAGTCCCAGTCTGGCTCTCCTGGTCCAGAGATCTGTTTCACAGGAGCCTGAAAACCTGCCAAATCCATCACCCGTGATGAGCAGGTGAGCTGAGGCGCCCCTGATTTATGTCAAACCATCCAAGGGACAGAGCTGCCTTGCAAAGGACTGTCAGACCTGATCAATGAGTAGACGAAATCACTGACCAGGGGGACAGCTCACTCTCTTCATTTTTAGGGATTTTGTAGTGAGAGAAATCACTAAGATTTATTTCGGGGCATGACGATATTAGCATAAAACCCCCTTTCTATACTTTTTCTTGGGGCTAGGGAGGAGAGAAAAGGGAAGGATGTAAGGCAAGGGATTTTTTTCCAAGGGAAAATCTATGCACCCAACTGAGGGGGGTGAGTTTGAGATGCTGCTCAGGGACTTTTTGAAGTTGTGAGGCCTGATCTGTATGGGAAAAGACCGGCCGTGTTGCGCGGATACTCATTTGTCAACTTCCTCTGTGACTGCGCTCAAAATGGCTGCGTAAATAACTCAGCCGGGGAGGACGGCAGAGCAAAACTCTGGCAGTTATTGTGCTATGAAATATGCATTAATTGCATTAAACATTCAGTCTGAAACTCAGCAGTGAGGCCCCTTTTGTCAGTTGTTATAGTGCACAGAGAGACCGGATGCGGATGGCAACAGCCTTCTGCGTAGGCCCTGATGCCGTAGCAGCCCGCGCTTCTCCTCAGACGTTCCAGAAGAGGCGTGGGGGCTCCCCGCTCAGCAGCAGGGTGCGGAGGAGGCCAGGGTCGCCAGCTCTCCCTCCCCAGCAGCCCCCCCACCCCTGCTCTGCACCCTAGACGCTGCCCACCAGGTCTTGAATCCCAGGCAGTGACATGTCGCCAGTCACAGAGGGGCTGGGGGTGGAAATGGCTCAGCGGAATCTGTCCCCACCAGATTGTGTGAAGTGTCTTCCCTCTAGCAAGGGAAGGCAGTTCTCACTGCCATTTGATTACTACATTTGAAAATTCGAGGTGTGCTTTATAAGGGAGAAAAAAAATTATGTCAAGACAAAAGAGCCAAAAGTGTAACAGATGCTTTTGAGGAGAGATTTTGGAGAGAAAACAGTGAGAGAGAGAGAGAGAGAGAGAGGTTTAATGCGTGCTAGAGGAGTCAAGCCTTAGGATTTAAAGTGTCTTTGGTTTTACTACTCGCAAAAAATGAAGTACAAGAATCTCACTCTGGCATTCAAGGCCCTCCTCAGGGAGGCCCAGTGGAACCTTCCTGGCCTAACTGTCCAGTTTCCCCTCACTTAAGCCATACTCTAACCAAGCTGGATGACATGTTTCTCCACTTTGCTTTCCTGTTTTCCTGCCCTTGATTATACTGTTCCACCGAGTGACCAGTCAATCCCCAGTCAATCCCGGGTCGCCGAGAAGGATAGGGTTTTAACACTGAAAGGCCCCAGTCCCTGGGAAACCCCTCAGTGCAAAGCCCACCGGGTCAGTTGGCTTCGATGCTCTTCGCCCTGCCTGGAATCGGTAGCCTTCCTCTCTGCACTTTTGCCTGGAGAAATCCTTCCAAGTCATGTCAAATACCATCTTCTCCATAATCCATTCCAAACTTTTCCACAGTGATTTCTCTCCCTCCACGAACCTCTAACAAACATACTTCATTAATACCTGTCGCTCTGTCAGATCATTCATTCCCCAACATGTCTAGAGACCCCATATGCGCCACGTTCTATCAGGTGCCTGCCCACAAGGAGCTCACAGCCTCTGGGAGAAACAGGTAAGTTAGCACTTAAGACACGGTGGAATAAACCTTTAACAAGGGTGTGTGCAAATTCCATTGTCTAAGGATTAGAAAGAGAGCAAAACCTGTCGAAGACAGATCAGAGATCCAGGACTAGGGAAACTGCTGAAAGTGATACAAAGTTCTGAAAAGTCTGCAGATTTGCTTCCAGAACAGTTAATGCCCGGGAGATCTAAGGTCTTCATTAATTCTCTCTCCTCACCAGAGCTGTTGGTGCAGTGAGTAGAGATTCTTCTGTGCTTATATATTTGATCTTTATGGGGAAAAAATAGAATCTCATTAATTCCATATTTAAAGAAAAAATACATATTTTTTTCTTTCTTTTTCTTTTTTTTTTAGAGTGGGGGAGGGGCAGAGGGAGAGAGAATCTTAAGCAGGCTCCACACCCAGCAAAGCCTTACTCAATCTCACAACCCTGAGAACATGACCTGAGCCGAAATCGAGTTGGACACTTAACCGACTAAGTCACCCAGCTGCCCCTACATGTTTATTTCTTAAGTGCAGTAATAACATATGGTCATTTGGTAAAATTTAGGCGATATATATATATATATATATATATATACATATATATATATTTCTTCATGTATGTGTATGTATGTGTTTATCCTGCATCATCATTCAAGGATAACCACTGTTCACATGTTGATATATAATCTTCCAGACTTCATATAGAAGTGAAGATAGATTTTAAAACAAAATGAGATTTTACTACACATACTGTTTTATGACCCAATTTTAACAACAAAATACCTCTCCATATATTTGTGTATATGCATGTGTGTGAATGAATACACACACCTGCCACATAATTTTTAATATGTGTATATATTTTATTGTGTAGGTGTGCTTTCATTTATTTAACCAATCCCCTATTATTGGACAATGAGATCATTTCTTATTTTTACCATTATAAATAATACTGCAATAAACCTTAAAAATACATATTTTCATAGTTACCCAATATTATCTGACTGATAAACCCTTCACAATGGAATTACGGGGACAAAGTATGGACATAATTTAAGGCATTTGACACATATTGATATTTACTCACCTACTTATTTTTCATAAAAATCTGTTTTTCTGTTCATTTCACCAGCCCACATATATTTTTGTCAAGTTACAATATCTAGAGTTCCCAAAAAGCATTTTTCTAAGTGAATGCCAACTTATATGATCACCAAATACACAAAAGCAGGAGAAATAAATCCAGGGGTGGCATAAGCTGAGGAAAAACCAAAACAAGCCTACTCTCACAGTAAAGTAGTTAAGCTGTCTTCTTAAGCTCACTCTATCAGAGTTATTGCCACTTATTCATAAGGGCACCCGGCAACAGCTGTTCACCTGGCCAAGCAACCTCTCCAAAGAAAGATCCCCATATGTTGCAGCAAGAGGCACGTGAGCTGGTTCTTAGAGAGAAAATGACCTTGTTTCCTGATTCTGTGTGATAATGCTTTAATCAGAGAGATGGGGGGGGGGAAGAACTCAGATTCAAGTCTTGTGGAAGAGAAACTTGTCATCTTCATTATTTTATTGGGTTCAAAGGGCTCACCCATACTCTGTTTCATCTGGAGGGAGACAAACAAAGCAGGTCTGTTAGGGACTCTTTTATCACTGGGCTTGCCCAGAGCCCACAGGAACAAGTGACAGAACAAGGCCTGGGATCCAGGGCCTCTCAAATAATCTTGTCACTGTAAATATTGATTAAAATACAAAAAAAAAAAAAAATTCTGTGAGGTTACAGCAGAAAGAAAATAGAAGTAGAATTCTAATTTTTTGCAAATTTTTCTATATGTAATCAGAATATGTGCTACTTTTTTTTTTTTAATGTCAGAAGTGGGGATCAGCCTCTGCTGCCAGGGACAGGTGGAAGTTGTGAAATTCTGGTTGTCAAAGGACTATGGGGAAATGATTGGTCATGTACTTAACACCACTTTGTATTTCTAGATTAGTCCCAGTTTGGTCATCTGAGAAATGGGGATCTATATCTACTTTTCAAGGTTCTAGGAACATGAAAAGAACCAACAAGTACCCCACAACACTCTATGCTATGCTCTTTATTCTTTGCGGCCAGTTTCATCCCCTCTCCTGGACTTGAGCTCTTTTTTTTTTTTTTTTTTTAAGCTTTTATTTATTTATTTGACAGAGAGAGACACAGCGAGAGAGGGAACACAAGCAGGGGGAGTGGGAGAGGGAGAAGCAGGCTTGCCGCCGAGCAGGGAGCCCGATGCGGGGCTCGATCCCAGAACCCTGGGATCATGACCTGAGCTGAAGGCAGACGCTTAAGCACTGAGCCACCCGGGTGTCCCTGGACTGTGAGCTCTTTAAGAGCAGGAATAACGTACCTCTGTCCTGGGGCACCGCTGCAGAGAGGGGGTCCTGGATAACATTCTTTCTACATGCCCACAAACAGATGCAGAATACAGGCTATCTTAAAAAATTGTACTATAACACTATTTTATGTTACACACAATGCTTAATAGATATTAAGCAACAAATATGTATAGTAATATATAGAAGTTTTTACATAAATGGGTTCATAATATAGACTTTTTTCCTTGAAATTTTTTTTCCATTTAATAATATAATTTGGACATATTTCTATGTAGGTGCATTAGATCTTCCCTTATTCTTTGTATTGGCTACCTAATATTTCATCAAATGACTAAAATATCATAAATTTACTTAACTTTTCTTCTATTGGTTGTTGGATATTTCAAATTTGTCACCTTTACAAACGATATTGTAATGGAACATTCTATACATATGCCATTGTCCACATATGTAAGTGCTTCTTTGAGTCAAACCTAGAAGTAAAAATTTAGGGCTCAGAACTCTTGTATCTTTCACGTTTTAATCAATGCCATCAAACTAACCTTCAAAAGGTTTTCCAAACTATCCTCCTAAGCATATGAATGTTCATGTTGCCCTGGGTTTATAGACCAGCCCTGGGTTTTATCATTCTTTTGCATCTTTGCCAATTTGGAGAAAAATTGTATCTGTTGTCATTTTAATTTCTTTTTTAAATAGTGAAGCTGAACATTTTACTGGCAATTTGTACTCTTTTGTGTTAATTGTCTACTCATGCCTGTTGTCAGTTTTCCTATTGATTTTTTTTCCTTATTGATTTATTTGAGTGCTTTGTGTATTAAGGATATTAACTTATCTACGAGTTTTAGATACTTTTGTTAGATTTTTATTTTATTTTATTTTATTTTATTTATTTATTTATTTATTTATTTAAAGATTTTATTTATTTATTTGACAGAGAGAGAGACAGCGAGAGAGGGAACACAAGCAGGGGGAGTGGGAGAGGGAGAAGCAGGCTTCCCGCGGAGCAGGGAGCCCGATGCGGGGCTCGATCCCAGGACCCTGGGATCCTGACCTGAGCTGAAGGCAGACGCTTAAGCACTGAGCCACCCGGGTGCCCCTTTTGTTAGATTTTTAAATTCTCTTTAATTTTGACACAGAGATATATGTGTAGTGGGTTTTTTGGTTTGGTTTGGTTTGGTAGTTTTATTTAGGTTGTCTCTTTACTTTCGGGCTTTGGTATAATGCTGTAATCGCCCCATTTTGTCCTAACCTAATTCATGCATTCTGCATTTATAAAATGATACGACTTGAACAAGATAATTTCTAAAGTATGTCCTACAGAGCCATGATTTTACATGATCTAAAACCCCATTGATTTAGACAGATGTATGGTACCCAGCCTAAATTTCTGAAAATAATGTATACAAAAGGATAGATCTTAACAAAACATTTAGTCCTTCCACATGTAAAGTGTAACCATAACTTTGGCAAGAAAATATTTCTGACTAGGGGTCTCCGTGGATATTTTTAATTAAAAAAATCAAATTAGGGGCGCCTGGGTGGCTCAGTCGTTAAGCGTCTGCCTTCGGCTCAGGTCATGGTCCCGGGGTCCTGGGATCGAGCCCCGCATCGGGCTCCCTGCTCAGCGGGAAGCCTGCTTCTCCCTCTCCCACTCCCCCTGCTTGTGTTCCCTCTCTCACTGTGTCTCTCTCTGTCAAATAAATAAATAAAATCTTTAAAAAAAAAAATCAAATTAATTCATTCGAAATTCAATATATTTGCTGAGCCCCAAACCAATGACTTCATCATTGCTTCCTTCCCACAGCGTCATGAAGCCGTGTTTTATGCGACACGACTTTGCCCTCTAGGCTCCAAATGATTGGACCCCGAATGGACACTTGACCCAAAAGCAACCAATCCATTGGCTGGACAGCAACCAATGACCTATGTGGATTTTTGTTTTGTTTGTTTTGGTTTTGGTTTTGGGGGGTTTTTTTAGAGAAAGGGAAAGAGCTAGGCCAGTCAGATTTCTTTTTTTGTAATTTAATTTTGGGAAACTGAAAAGATAAACCAGTTAGCAGTAGAAGATGCAACCAGAAGAGTCATAATATAGAGCTATGCACTCCCGTGTGTATGGAACTCTGGAAGGGGCCAGCTGCGTGGGCGGGCTGCCAGTGGTCAAACAGGGCCCCATGCTTGGATTTAGTGCTGAATTTTATTTTTGAGTTTGGGTTTTGTTGTGAAGTGGATGGGACACTGGAGCAGGTACCAAGCGCTCCAGTCTCATCTCACACGATTCTGCTTCCCGCAGCTGCCTCCCTGCCCTGAGTTCTCAGACCTGCTTCCCCCTCACCGTCCCGCCCTCTCCTTCCTTCCTCCTCCCCACACTGCCCAGCAGGGAACTGAGCATGGACTGGGGAGAGTCAGGCTCCTGTGCCCTGTGGCATCTAGAAATGGGGTGTGGTGAGAGGTGTCCCTGCCCCAGGATGGCGCACCATGGCTCATTTGGCGGGCGATTCAGTGGAGCAAATCTCTCAGCCTCCCCCGATCCAGGTACTTCGTGCATCATCACAGGCAGAGGTTGCAATACCACTGGGCCTTGGGGATTGCCTGTCTGCCTTGGGTTGGGGGGTGGGCTCGGGGGAAGGGGTGATGCCTGGCTCAACTTCACCCTGCCCTCGGGCACAGTGCTCCCATCTGGTGGATGGCAGGGAAGGGGAACCCAGCTGTGGGTGCCAGGTTGCAGGCCTGGGCCCCTGGGACCAGTAGGGTGTGTGCTGCCCTGTGAGTGTCTCCTTGCCTCAGGAAGGCCAGTGTCTAAATAGCAAATAAGAGGGGCGCCTGGGTGGCTCAGTTGGTTAAGCGACTGCCTTCGGCTCAGGTCATGATCCCGGAGTCCTGGGATCGAGTCCCACATCGGGCTCCCGGCTCAGCAGGGGGCCTGCTTCTCCCTCGGACCCTATCCCCTCTCATGCTGTTTCTCTCTCTCTCTCTCTCAAATAAATAAATAAAATCTTTAAAAAAAAAAAAAATAAAAATAAAAAAAAAAATAAATAGCAAATAAGAAACACCGTGCTGGTGGAGACAGAGAAGGGAGAGAAAGGGCCTCTGAAGAAAGCAGAAGTTTTATATCTTAGTTCACATCTAACAACACCTTTTTTCTCCTTTTTGAACAAGGGACCCCTCATTTATTTTGCAGTGGACCTAGAAAATTCTGTAGTAGGCCCTGACTCTAAGTCAGCAGCAGAAGCCATTAGTAGGGAAGAGAGAACAGAAGAGGTGTAGAGAGAGGAACTGACAGATGGAGAGAGGAAGAGCTCTGTCAGGAATCTGATGAGTCCTCAGTTCCAGTCTAGACACTTCCAATCAACCCTCCTTTCGTGAGGTAACAGAAGAGGCTCTCTGTGTCTTGCAACTAAATAAACCGGATCAAATGATGAAAGCAAGCACTCCCTGAAAGGTTCTAGAGAGGATACAGAGGTTCTCAAGTCACAGCCCTCGTCTCAAAGAGAATGAAATGAGCTATAATAACACAGTAAAGAATAATAGTAAGGACAATAACGGCTCACCCCAAGGGCACGGACACTATGCAAAGCACTGTGTTTGCACCATCACATTTCATCCCCTCAACCCAAACTACCGCATGAGGGAGGAACTACTGTTCACAGATGGGGGAACAGAGGTGTAGACGGTCCGGGTGGCAGAGCCAGGACCCGACTTGCAGCTTGTGAGAAATCTTCTCAGAATGGTATAAAGCACCAAAATATCAGGGAGAGGGACCAGGCTACTTCCGGCGGGAGAAATCAGGGAATGCTTTCCAGAGGTTGCACCCAACATTTGGTGGGTACTTGGTAAAGGTTTGCTAAACGAACGCGGTTGAGTAAATGACTAACTGAATGAATGAATGTGGATTGGATTTAAAAGGAAAGCTTTGGGGGTGGGGGCCAAACACAGAGACAGATCATTAGCAAAAGGGCTGGGATGGAAGAAGGCAGTGAGCTTGCCCATTGGCAAGCAGGCCGGCTTGGCTGGAGTTGAGGGCAACTTAAAGGGAGCAGAAGGGTGGGTGGACCGGACTCTGAGATCTCCAGGCTGAGAGGTTTACGCTGTACTTGGTAGGTAATCTTGAGCCACTGAACATTTATAAGCAGAAGAGATATGATCGAAGTCATGCTGTAGGGAAGTTAATTAGTTGATAGTGAGTAGAATGAAATCAGAGGAAGCAGAAACAGAGAGCAAGGAGATAACAGCAAGCTGCTAGGATAGGCCATGCGGGAGCTAAGGAAGGCTCCAAGAAGGTGGAGGGAAGGGATCTGATAAGACGCACATCAGAGGAACAAACAGGAGTCATGTAGGTGTGTGGGCAGTGTAAGGGGTGAATAATAAAGCGGGTTCTCAGGTGTCTAGCCTGTGTGCCTGGAGAAGAAGGGAGCCATGTCAGCGATACCAAAGTCAGATGGTGGCTTTATGTCCGATGTTGACAAGGAGGGAAGGGAATGAAAGGAGTTCTGGGAAAGATCTTGAAAACACTGCGTTCTCCCTGCATTTAACTACACTCTAGAAATGGATTTGATAAAGACTTTCCTCGGGGCAGGGAGGACTGGTTAGCTTGGTGATGGGTATTAAAGAGGGCACGTTCTGCATGGAGCACTGGGTGTTACACGCAAACAATGGATCATGGAGCACTACATCTAAAACTAATGAGGTACTGTATAGTGATTAACAACATAATAAAAGAAAATTTAAAAAAAAATCAGTCTAGTTCCCATCACATGAATATCAATCCAGTGGGATCTATAGTTCAGAGTTGTATGAATATAGATAGTCAGAATTTTTAACATGAAAATAGTGATAGCACATTAATTCGAGCTCCCTAATTTAGAATTTGTGATCTTTCTAACTGGCTAGGCAAACGCTTACCTTTATTTAAGCCAATTCATGCCTCATAAACTAGGACAAATTGCAAGTTTAAATATTTCAGGGGGATATCTACCACATTTGAGAGAGTAAACCATCTTCATGTTATTCTCCCATATTCTGACAAGCATCGTTTACATAAAATGGCTGATGAGATGTTCTTTATACATACCTCTTGTTGTTTCATTAAAGAGGGTCCTTTCACTACTACGAAAGACTCGGTCCATGTGCTTGAGTTATCATAGGCCCTCATAAGTAATAAAAGTGCATTTCCTAAACTCCTCCTCCATTCCAGACGCCATCCTGATTCAGACTGACCTTTACCATACATCACTGTAAAGAAATCCCCGTGGGGTTGGTTATCATGGTGAGCTGCTAGTCATCTGAAAGGCAAGGTCAGTGGCTCTTTGTAAGGTCTGCTCACACTGAAAAGGGCCACTGGAGGCATGACAAGGAGGCTCGCCCAGGCCGTTCCACCCCGCCGACTTCCAGATCGGCCCAGCACATGGCCTAGTCTATTGCTTTTCATTTCCCTGTACCTGAGATCCTGCCATCACATTGGCCTCCCTGACACCAGCCCCGGGTTTCCATACGAGGCCATGGCTCGGCTCACCCGGTTCATGCACCAGTAATTGGGTCAGTCCTGTAGTTATCGACTTATTTGTAATTTCAAAAAGGCTGCAAGACTGGGAAAGGATTTCCCCATTTGCTAGGGTAGAGAAGGGGGTAGCCTAAGCTCTTGCATCTGGAAACAGGGACAAAATTCACCAGTTGTCTGAGAGACTTCAACCATACATAAAGAATTTCCTTAAGATGAAAATGTTCCAGACGAGAATAGACTCCCAGGGAAGGCTGTGAAAACTGCCCTCAAGGTTCAAAATAGAGAACAGAGCCTCACGGCTCCGAGTTCGTTTCTAAAGGCAGAATGACCTCTGAAATCTTGCCGCAGGACTTAAAGGCTAATTTGCACAATGGGTAAATACGCCACATGGCCGTAATCAATAAGAACGATTTCTTCCAGCCCTCAAATAAAGCCAGTTGCGTTCCCGCACGGCCCTACTGTGTACGCAGTGGAGGATGGTGCTGCTTGCCCTTCCGCTGCTCCCTGATTTGGGGGTGAACCTATGACACAAGAGAGGTGTATCACACAATGATGTGTAAATAAAGGGATAAATAAACCACGATCAGGAGACATGAATTTTCATTCCATTCTTTTATTATATTCACTATTCCAGCCTTCTAAGCATTTGAGTTATGTGTATATGCATCTGTCTTCCTAAGCACCTTAATATGAACCACTCAGAATCTTCTACAATGTTTCCTGGCTGGCTTTGCACACAGTAGGTATTCAATAAACATGTGACTAATTAAATTGAGTCAGTGAGCAATGACTGGTTTTGTTTTGTTTTGTTTTCTAAATGGACCTTATTTTTCTAAATGGAAATCCTGGGGCTGCACTTGTAGGCGAAGATCACTTTCTTCTCTTCCGCATTCCAGACTTGTGCCCAGAGGCCTTTGGTGCGCGAGGGAGGGTAGAGTCCAAAATGAGCTCACTGGCATCAAAATCCCCTAAGGCTTCTGAACATGGAACTTGACATTTTTCACATTCTCTAGAGATATTGGCTTACATTTAAACTTCATTCCCTTCCCGTTCCTCCTCCCTGTCACTCCAACTAAATGAATTATCTCAGCATGTCCCTCACACATTCAACCATTTCAAAATAAACTCACCTCCTGGACAGAGGGTAGCTTTAGAAACTCTTGTAGCCAGGCCGATGGACCCAGAGCTAATATTAAACCAATGACCCCGGATCTCCCACAGAGCACATGGGTGCCACCACACCTGAGACAGCTTGTTCTTTGAGCCAAGACACACACCTGCTGTAGGTATAAAGTGGATTTCCCATGTGAAATTGTCCCTGACGCCCCAATTTGAATTGACCCCTTTGCAACCTGACCTTAAAGAAAGAAGTTAAATGCTTAATTGGTGGATGTATTATCAGGTGTAAACAAGGGATGGAGGAGATAGCTTCCCTGAAGTCAGATAAACTACTTCCCTTTTGCCTATCATTTTCTTTTTTTAAAACTTCATTGACTCCAAGGTATCCAAAGGTATTTATTTCTGAGTGATGTCGTGAACGATATACCTTTATAGGCGTATATGTGTCTCTGGCATGTTTACTTGTAACTATTGTTTTGAGAATAAATGTTAAGAAAGTTCCATTGTAACAAATTCAAACTTCAACTTTTGTGTCAGTGAGAAGTTAAACCCCCACTCCCCAATAGAAGCAAGATTCTTCGATCAACAAAGTGATTTGTTTCTGTCTAAATTTAAAGACCGTAGCAACTTTCCTTTGGACCACTAGTAATACAGTTGTACCTGACTGTAACTAATTTCTTTCTGTAACTAATTTCTTTCCCATTTCTTTGGGACCTAGTAGTCATAGAAGACAGTCTGAGAAGAAAAAATGAATAATTGGTTTTTTGAATCTGTATTTTATATCGTTAGAAAGGGATCTAAAGGGAGGATTCTCAGAGAGCATGGAGCACCTCGCTCCTAGCAAAGCATATCAGAACCACAAAGGTTGGAGGCGGATTAAAATGATGCAAGTTTTCCCCACATCCCATTCTCACCCCAGCCCTGCCTGTCTGTGAGAATATCACCTGGATGAGCAACTGTTACTAATACTCCTTTGTTCTCAACCTGTAGGGCTGGGAACAACATAGAGAACCACAGTCGAGGTGAAATGTAGTGAACACAAGCGACCAGAAGAGCTGGATGGGAAGAGACAGGGAATGGAGAGATCTTAGCATCTATTTCCCCCAGTTTCCTTGGTCAAACATCCACCATTCCCTTTTATAACTGCGTTAATCGTCTTTGACTTCTTCATAATCCTATTTATGTAATCCAGAATAACGTTTGATTTCTTTTATTGCTACAGATCCTGGTGCCCAAGTCAATTAAAATTTTATCTGCCTCTGCACTTGGATTCCTCCTCTCAAGTCTCCTGCCTGTGACCGTGGAGGATCTGTTTTACCCCTGAATTTCTTGTCCCTGGTCTCATTACCTTATGTGTCACTACAGTGAATTGGATAATCAACTTACCCGCCTCTCCTGGTCTAACACTTAAGTTTTATTGTCCTTACTGACCACCTTTGTTCCTGCCTCAGACTTCTCCGTGCTCTTCAGCTCCCAGTAGGGCTTCCCTCACTCTGTGTGGGGGCATGGGGGGGGTTCCCTCAGATAAGTATGCTCAGCTCAGCCCCTATACCTTCTCCCTGTGGGCTGAACACTCACTGCTACCCTAGAGCCCAGGTTCAGCGACACAGTCATCACCCCCCAGCCTCATCCACGAGTGGATTCCCCCAAGCTTTTGCAGACATTACCCCATATAATGTGATGGAAGGGGATCCTAGAATATCTCCCCCCAGATAACCCATATCACTAACACCTGACTTTATGGGGACCTTTTAACACTCTACAAAACCAAGTAAGCCCCCAAACTCTGGGGCCATTGTTCTTTATTGTGATTCTAACAAGTATTAACGTTATTCATTTCCTCCTAAAGATGGAATTCGAGGGTCTCAATCCAAAATGACCACCCAGTCCTCTTTTCCTCCACCCTTCTTCCAGCTCATCATTCCCGGCATATGGCTGAACCCTACAGCTGCTCACAGAGCTGGTGCACCCCACGGAAATGTAAACTCGCTGAGGCATCATCTTATTCATCTATGCACCTCCCAAAATATAGCATAATGCTGAGCATGTAGCAGATTTTCAAAATATATGAAAGTTCCTTCTTTGTGGAAGGACCACAGGAAGGGAGAAGAGAGACAAAGCAGGGGTGAGGTGGGTCTAAGACAGCTGGGAGGCATCACTGATCAGGTACTCATGGGATTTCCCCTCAAAAAGCCTTTTGCTTTTCAAATGCTCACTTCTTATCTTCCTGTTATTTATTATTCAGGTGTGTTTCCACATGTTCTTCCTTGGAATGAAGTCTCTCCTGGTTTTTTCTGTTTTCCATGCTTAATTTCTGAATCTCTCCAAGTGGCATGATTTTGCTAGTCTTCAACGGAAACATATGTCCGTTTCTAACATTTGCACCCCATCTTCCTGAAAGTTCCGAGGCAAAAAAATTTATTTAAACATTTTTAGCCACATCTACTTCTTTTTTCAATAAATTACCCTTCCTGTGTCTTCGCCATCCAGCTGTCTAGTTCAATGACCCCTGTGTTCCTTACACACTAGGAAAATTTTCCCATGATTTCTCTTAACCTTCAGTGCAATCTCTTTTTCATATGCTACCTTTGCCTTTCTTATCTTTTTTTACACTCTCTGGACTTTGTTCGGTAATCCTCCCCAGCCGCCTCTGTACCTGATGCTTAATGCCTCACATACGCCTTTTTCTTACCTTTGATTACTTTTTTTTTTTAACTTGTTCATCCACATTGTGGATTCTCTTATTACCAGGACTGCATGCAAGATGACCCCTGGGTTTATATTAATTTATGTTTGAATACTTTCCATTTCCAAGCATGTTCTCCATTTCTTCCCTCACCTCAGCCCCTGTGCTTTTTACCTAGCCCCTCCGATGCCCCTCAGAAATGCTCGGCATCTTTACGAGACAGGATAGTGACAATGAACTCTGCTTCTGGTCTCAGCTGCATCACCTGCTCCCCAGCAGTAACTCAAGGGAGGGAAGAGGGCGCCCCCAGGAAATGTGTCCCAGAAGAAAGAATCCTTGTAAACAGTAGGATGCAAATTCTCCTCCATGTGTCATTGTCTACTCCTGTGCCACCCAGGGAGCACACATTTCACAAGGAGAACCACAGACAGGAAAAGGCTCCTTTGTGCTGAGCTTCCTCCAGTCTCCTCAGTGATTTGGAGCCCACAAGGTTGCTGTCAGAGGAGAGGGCCCCGGATCTAGAAGCAGGGCAAGGCGCCCCAGTCCTGGCTTTGCCACTAACCAGCTGTGAAGTCTCAGCCCCTTCTTTTCTCTTGTCCTCAGTCTGCTCTCCCAGCCTCCATTTCCCGTGGCTGTTCAATGAGGGCTAGAACTCTATCACTCAGGGTCCAGCCTGCAGTTCCAAAGGTGTCCACTGTGACAACTTTCTCTCTCTCAGCGGCCGCCATAATGAAGACATAAGCAGACTTTGTCCTCATTATTCACACCCTCCCTCTGGTTCTTTTTGCTCTCTTTTAGGCTTCTCTTCCTCCCCAGCCCACTAGATTCCCACCAGGGCTACCATGTTATGTAAGATGTAACTCCATTCACCCTCCCCAACCTTCCCATAAGGAGGGAGGCTCCTACAGTACGCAGACCAAGGGGCCGAGGAGGCGGTCTGGTGCAGAAGGAAACCAGCCCTGGAGTCAGATTTCCCGATTTCACACATGGCTCTGTGACCTCTGATGTGTGATGTGGCCTCTCCGTGCCTCTGGTCCTCATCTGCAAAATGGGGACAACATCTGCACCTAAGTCAGAAGGTTCCAGAGAGGATTCAGTAAATTACTACTCATAAAGCATTAGAAGAATACCTCTCGGGAAGCAAGCACGCTATGGATGTTAGCCAAAGAGAAAAGAAACATTTGTGTGGCAGAAGTCTCCAAATCTTAAAATAAAAGACTGACTTCTAATGCATCAGTTTCAAGAAATAGTAAAGCAAATGAGGGAGGTTTCGAGGCTAGAAAGGACTATTGTGTTTCCCTAAAATCACAACACACAGGTTGGCCTCCCCAACAAGCACTCACGCAGGTTCTCTGGGGACTGATTTTAGAGCTCAGATTTTAGATTTTAACCGAGCTGTATTATTTTATATCAAAACTCCAGTTTCCACAGAGATATTCAGTATATTTTTTATTTTGAATGTAACAAACCAATTAAAGAATGTTTCACAGTAGGTCCCTTTTGGGCTCCCAACCAAAGAACACGTATGATCTCTGAGACCTTTTAGTTTCTGTTACAGATACAACTTGTAACCATGAGGTGACCTAATTTTAAATTTCTCTCTGCCACTAGAACCTGAAAATGTGTCTTCTCCAGCAGGTAAACTCAGTCAACTCATATAATCTAACACGTTTTAGAGTATCCTTCTCTACAGGTAAGGGGATAATGGATGAGGGAGATGCCTTCAAATAATAAAAAGCTCATGACTCCCAGACACTTTATTGTTGGATGGCTGGACACAGGAGGGTTACAGCAACCATTGGGGTCTCTGGTGCCATGCATCTAGATTTAAGGGATACTTGGAAACATACCATAGTCTTCAAAGGCAAGTCGCACTATTCTGCAAGGCTGCAAGACTTGGGCAGTTTGTTGGAGATTTTGCCCCATGTAAAGTGATCTTTTTGTAGGACTTGGTTATAACTTAGTGGGTAAAAATTGTCTCTTGATGTTGAGGTGAATATCAAAGTTATAGTGAAAGCACCTAAATGACCTTGTTCTTCTAATATCTAAATTAGATATTTTGGAATATCTACAGGTTTGGAAACCTACAGGCTGATAATTTAGAAGACTAGAGCTGTTACTTAAAGAAACAGTGATGAGAAAGATGAGAGAGGCAGCCAAGATTGAGGACACATTTTAAGGCTCACTGTTATTAGAAATATGACTTTTCTCAAATATTAAAAATAAATCTTTAATTCCCCTCATGCCATCCAGAGTCTTTTCTACAAACATCTGGATAAAGGAATCACATCAAATCCATGGTGTTTTGAGACATTCCTGGAGCATAGATGTTCTTGAGATTATGCCTTTGGATTACTTGAATAGAAATAATAAATACTTTCAGTACTTAAAGCTGTAATGCTTTGAGTTGGATTTGGATTTTTGTTTCATTTCAGTAAAAGGTGGAGATTCAAAGTCGGCTCCTTAACCAGAATGATATATTGGATGTGAATATAGTTTATTGCTTTCTGACCTACATTTCCCCCTTTTTTCATCATTTGAAAAGTTACTTGACAAGTTGAACGCCTGCAGCTCAGCATTTCCAAACATCTGCCTTGAAGGAAGCACTTTGCTTCGGATTTTCACATGATGATCAAAAGTGGGTTTAACTTTCTCAGGTTAAATGGGAACAAGGGGGATGGTCAGACGGCGATAGAAATATATTTGAGAGCAACATGAAAGAGAAAAAAAAATACTTGGAGCTGGCAGACGCTTAACCCGAGAGTCAGCCTGGACTCACGAAGACAGATTTCAGCTGAGAGATGAGTCATCTGTGGTCTGGCGCTGGCTCTGCCCCAGTTTGCCCATCTGTATGATGGGGACTCCAGACTCTATCTACCCTTTGGAAGAAGGTAGAGTCAGTGGATGATGAAGATGTGACCTAACGTCCTGACTCTGCTATAAACTAGCCGTGTGACAATGGGACAACCTGCTATCCTTTGAATGCCCTTTTCCTATAAAAGAGGTCCCGACCACCCCTGGCATTCTATAATTCAGAATTTGAAAAGGAGAACTCAAAAATGCAGATGGGACCTTAATACCAGCCTAAGGAAACTGGAAATTAAAATACATTAAAATTCACACTTACAATTCAGACCATTCAGTGGTACACACCGAACTCCTGGTATGAGCCGGAACAAGGGCTACACCCAGGAGAAAAATGAGACGGGGTCCCTGCCCTGTCTGAGTTCATAATCTAGGGGGGAAGGGCCACATCCATCAAATAATCATACAAACAAATATAAAACGATGCCAAGATAAAGGTTGAAGAGCCTAAAAAAGGAGAGAACACAAAGGAGAAACAGTTAACCACTGACTTTATAATGTATCCTGAAATTAGAGCAATAAGAACTTGAAAGCAACTACAAAAAATTAAGAGCACCAATATTTTTTAATTATCATCTGTTCTGGAATTCCGTAATGTGTCCCACAGAGTGGATTCCATAATGTATTGTAGAATTAACCACCATCTTCCAAGGGGGTCTTCCTGGTTCAATCCCACTTCTGTTTCTTCACTCAGCCAAAACATTTTTACCATCACAGTGCTACGTACCAGACATCTCTCTGGGCACTAGGCATACAACAAGAACAAGACAGTTCTTGCCAAGTTAGCCTTTGCTGGGCAACAGAACTTCTCAAAACTTAGTGGCTCAATACAACCATGATTTATTAATTTCCATGATTCTGTGGGCTGGCTGGCTGGTTCTCCTGCTGATTGTGCCTGGCTCAATCGTGTGCTTGCGTTCAGCTGCAAGCTTGGAGGGGCTGCAGGGTCTGAGATGGCTTCACTCTAATGACAAGTCCAGGGGTTGGTACAGGCTATTGGCTGGGGTGTCTCTGTTCTCCTCCAGCTTCCTTACGTGGTGGTCCCAGGGCAGCATTCGGAGAGAGAGAGACAGAGAGAGTAGAAGCTGCAAAGTCTCTTAAGCCCTAGCCCTGGAAGTCATCTAGCATCACCTTTATGGCATTTTGCTAGTCACAGAAAATCACATGAGCTTCCCAGATTCAAGAGGTGGAGAAACAGACTCCGTCTCTAAGGGGTGCACATACCAAGACGGGAGGAATTTGTGGCCATGTCATCATGATTAAGAGCATGGATTCTGGAACCAAAGACCGCCTGAGTTCTTATCCTGCTCTGTCATTCATGTGCTAGCGAAGTAGTATTGGGCAAGTTCCTTTCTGTCTATGTGTCTCAGTTAATCTGTAAAATGGGAATGCTAACAGTTCACAAGGTCCTGGAGAGGATTCAATGAGTTGACATATGTATAGCCCCGAAGATAGTGCGTAGTAAGCACTGAATAGAGGTTAGCTAGGAGTATTGGTATTGGTATTCGTATTAATCCAGTCTCCGTGGGAGACAGAGATTCATCAATAAATTGCACACAGAGATTAGCAGCCGTGCAAGTGCTCTGAGGGAAGAAGGGAAAATGACAAGAACAAATAGCACAGGGCAAATAAAGGAGCTTCCCTGGGAAGTGG
Organism: Neomonachus schauinslandi; assembly: GCF_002201575.2. NCBI lineage: Eukaryota > Metazoa > Chordata > Mammalia > Carnivora > Phocidae > Neomonachus > Neomonachus schauinslandi. The sequence continues at coordinate 38,464,399 of NC_058408.1, read as the reverse complement.
TGGCCAGCTAAGGCCTGAATAGTGTGCACATGAGCCCACATGAAGGCCGGAAGGGGTCTTTAGGAGCCAGGAGTCGTGTCTACACAAGCTAAGGTGGGAAAGAGGAGCATAGGACGCAAGGCACTGAAAATCCAGTCCTTTCATTCTTCTCTTCCCTCAGCACTTAAAGGAGTTGAATATCAGTAATTCCACATTTCGGCGACCCTCCATTTAAAGTATTCTTTTGTTTTTAAAAGATTCACTTGTTTATCTTGTTGGGGGCGGGGGCAGAGGGCGAGGGAGAGAGAGAATCCCAAGCAGGCTCCATGCCCAGCACAGAGCCTGACACGGGGCTCCATCCCAGGACCCTGAGATCACAACCTGAGCTGAAATCAAGAGCCGGACGCTTAACCGACTGAACCACCCGGGCACCCCTCCCTTCAAAGTATTCTTAAAGCTATTATTGAAGCATTGGAAATGAGCCCAAAACGGTTTGTCTTTGGAATCAGCTAGGCCTCGTTCCCATTCTGCCCCTACCATTTACCAGCTGTGCAAACTTGAACAAGTTGCTTCACCTCTCTGAATCTCAGGCTCATCAACCTATACATTAAAACCAAAGTCCTTGACTTTTAGGGTTGTCGCGAGTAGAGTATAATATTCAAAATACTGAGCCATCAGCACAGACACCAGTGGCCATGTGTTCCCAATGTTTCCCACAGCTTGGGCCTGGTCCTGAGGATTAATTGATGGATACAGGGGAGCCTTCAAGGGTGCTTACAACTTAGCAGGAGCCAGTAGACAGTTGCTCTTATTATTATTACGTAGAATGTTCCCTTTGCTCCCCAGCTCCCCAGTGGGGCTCCCTGAGAACCCTATCCCCTTCCCTCTCCCGAGCCCCCTCAGTGCAACCAGCCCAGGGCTCGCTCTGCAGCCAGCTGCTGACGGCCCAACTGGGGTTTGTATCCAGGAGACCTAAGCAGGCTCCAGCACCATGGAGATGGCTGAAGATGACTCATCCAGGCTGGCCCAGCAAGGAGAGGGAAGTTTGAAGTTGAAAGGTTTTAAGGGGCTGGGCCTCCCCTTCCTGGGGGCTCCTCTCTGTCTTCCCAGTCTTCTCCCCACTCTGTGCCGCTCACTCCCAGAAATACCCCCTCCCAGGGCAGCTCAGCTTCAAGGATTCAGTCAGCCTCTTCCTTTACCCGCCCCCACCCCCCTGCCACCATTCTGTCTCTGTCTCTCCCTCCCCCCCTCTTTTTTTTAACATGCAAGTTGCCATGAAAAATTTGTTAATGAAATATTTGCTCAGAAGTCTGCTCTGGACTAGACTGATAACCTATCTGTGTTTGAGTTTGGCTTCCCATATTCTAAATACTCATCTTCTGTCTGTTTAGCTTATTGATTGGTTTGGCAGGAAAAGGAGCCTTGTCATCAGTGACCAAGGTCAAACTAAACAAAAAGGGAAGGGTGGGGAGGAGGACAGGAATGGAGGGGCTCAGGAGGCCAGAGACTTCTCCAGGTTTTCTTGAAGGGACAGCCCCCTCCTGTCACTCTACCCCCAGGTCCAAGTGACAGTTGGGCCTGAGCTGCCAACAGGGAGGCTGTGGGCAGAGCATGGGGGGCCCCACGCGGACTTGGTGCAGATGCTACAAGGTGGGGGGTTTGCAGCTGGAATCAACTTAGGGGACTTCTTGGTCTGTCCCCGGGCGGATGTGCTAGGAACAATGACAGAGGGCATGCATACCTTGGTGAACCGTGTTAAAGGACTTCTCAGGCTGCCTTTGCTGACAGTTCTGGTGAAGTCTAATTTCTTGATAAGGCTGATTTGTTAATTAAAGGAATGATAGTTGTTTAAGCACAAATGCATGGCCTCATACATTGATTACCCTCAAGCATTTGTGACTCTACTGGGGTCTGGATGTACTACTCTGAGCTTTCACTTCTGACCGCCATCTTAATTATGTTTCTCAAGGCTGCCAATTAATGAGGTGGCAGTCAATGAGCGCACACCAGTTGGGCAAGGTAGGGGTGCCTGGGTGTGTAGAAGGGGGCTGGGGCCGGGCTGGAATCCTGCTTCCACCCTATCAGCTGTGTGACCAGGGCCAGCTTACTTAGGCCCCCTGAGTCTCAGTTTCCTCATCTGTCAAACATACCTACTCAGAGTTGCTATGAGGAAGAATGAGATAGCTTCTAGAAAGTGCCATGCATGCTCAGGGATCTAGAAGAAATTGTTTGGGATCATATGTCTGCTACAGAGACGTCACAAGGTAGATCATCCATCCCCACCACTGCCTTGTGGAGAGACTTATTTGTGGCAAGACAAACTTTATTCCCTCACTCACTGAACACAGCTCATGGAGGTGCACCCAGCATTCTGGGCACTGGGAATGCGGGTACAGTTAAGACACAGTCCTAGCTCTCCGAGAGCTTACAATACTTACTGGGAAAAACGCACAAAAACATGGAAAGTAAATGGGCACAGACACGGTGACTCTAGAGACAGCTGAGAACACAATGGAGGAGTGACCGTATCTCCCTGGTGGGCGGAGGAGGGAGGGAGGGAGGGTCCAGAAAGTCTTCTCAGAGGATGTTTTGAAATAAGTGTGGCTTGCCAGTGGACAAGGGAGAAAGTGAGCGTGGGGAACAATGACATTAAAGAGTGGCCTTCACAGCCTCTTCTGAGAATTGCAGGTGGCTCCCGCTGCTGGAGGGCTAGGTGGGGACAGCGGAGGTGAGAGGCTGAGGCTGGAGAGGGGGTTGGGGGCCTGGGGCTGCCTGCAGGGAGTGCAGGAGCCTGTGGGGGTCAAGTAATAGAGGCAGTGAGTATGGACTCATCACCAGAAATTTGTCTGCCAGTGGGAGGAAGATGATCGGGCGCCAGTTATTGAAAGGATGTAGTTAGAGGCCCTTAAAAAAAAAAAAAAGTATGAGACTTAAAACACACTAAGAAGCTATATAGAAGGAACCAGTAAAGAAGGAGACATTGAAAATTTGAGAGGGACAGGAGCAACTCAGCGGAGCCAGATGCTAGTCCAGGAGTCATGGGAAGGGAGGGGAATCCAGGGCCCAGAGCAAGAGTGAGCCTCCAGCAAGGGAGGTGACGCCTCTCTCTCGAGCCTGGAGGGACAAAGTGAGAGGTAGGTGCAGAAGGGAATGCCTCTGGGAGAGGCCAGAGCTTTAGAGCTTGTTTCTGAGAGCTTTGCATCGCTCTGTGAGCTAGAAGGCAGGTTATCTGCTGAACAAGAGAGGCTGGGATGAAGGAGGAGAGTGGAGAAACAGCAATGTTTTGCGGGGAGCTGGGAGGTCACTTGGCTACAGTAAAGTGTGCTCGGGAACCCAAGGGCCCAGCCGAGGCCACAGATCATACACCGTGGGGGGTCCCAAGGCACCCATTTGGGGGATTACTTCACTGACCTCCGTTGAGAGAGGGCATGAGGCAAATGATTAGTTGGATTGAAGCAAGGATGAGCCTTTGTAGGATTGTAGGACACTAAGGGTGCTGGGAAATAGAAAGTGGAGGTGATATATCCTAGCACTGGCAAGAGAAACAAAGGCCCCTGGGAAGATTAACAAGAAAAAGTGGAAGTCAGGAGATGGCTGGTCTCCATGACTTCAAACAGCAAGCGGGCTGGAAGCAGGGGACCAGCCTGGTGGTGGGTAGGAGGATGTGACAGCAGAGTAATATCCTGGGGTTTCAGAGGAGGGTAGCCAGTTCCAAGGGCTGATAAAGCCCAGTGGGTGGCCTGGGAGCGGTGGCCATAGTGGAGTAAGGATGAAACTTGCCTGTCCCTGGATTGTCATCAGCAAACTTAAGGCTGGGGCACTGGGAAGATCCTCACCTTGTTGATTCGTTATTAACAGGGGGCAGGATTCACAGAGACATTGCACTCAGTTTTTGAAAAATGTCTTGCTCTGTGCTTAGCCCATGGGTTCCAGAAATGTCTGCAACAGGGAGCTGCATATGGTTCCATTAAAAATGGGAGGGAGTCCTTATACACCGATTAAAGCCATGATTCCCAAACTGTGCACCTAGGCACCCTAGAGCAATGCAGCACACCCCCAAGGGATTCTGGGGGATTTCTGATTTTCGGGAAAGCACAGCAACATCCGTCAGACATTACACAAACTACGAGTTTGAGGTAGTTCACTGTTTCAAGATAGATGGTGCTACGCTCCTTTCGATGACATCATAGCTTTGAAAAACTAGGTTTCCGTGGTTGCTCTGATAAAAAGCAAGTACTAGCATGGGAAACGAGAGTGCTGTGGTCCAGCCTGATCCGGAGATCTGAGAAGTTGTGTGCTGCTCAAAGGGCACAAGCATCCCCGAATGAGGAAGTGTGATTACATCGGAATGAAACAGTTTTCAATTCATTTCAAGTCAATCTATGTGCATTATTTTTCCCAATGGCTACTAAATTATTAGGACGTAAATACTTATTGTTTGGGCCTAACCATTTAACACATGGAACTTTGGGGTATTTGTTTTGGCCTTGGGACACCATGAACAAAATCACTAAGGCACGAGAAGGATGCTGTGAACAGAGGGAGTTTGGGGAAACTTCGGGTTAATGGATTACCCAAACTTGGGTTTCTGGTACAACTTTCTTAAATCATAGAGAGTTAGCATTGGAACGAACCTGAGAGATGATTTAGAATAATCTCTCATTTTGCGGAGGATAGAGCTAAGCAAGGTTAAGGGGTATTGCCAAAGGTAATCAGTTGTCGGTAGAATAAGAACGAACACCCGGGTCTCCTTCTTCCCTGTCTATGTGCTCTCTGCTGAACACAAGTAGCTTAATTCACTCATATCATTTGTGTAATAATAATAATTCAAATGTTCATTCATTTTTCTCTCAAAACCCTATTTATAGAAATGAAAAATTTGGGCACCTGGGTGGCTCAGTCGGTTGAGCATCTGCCTCTGACTCGGGTCATGATCCCGGGATCCTAGGATCGAGCCCTCAGCCTCTCCCTCGGCCGCTCCCCTTGCTTGTGCTCTCTCTCAAATAAATGAATAAATAAATAAAATCTTAAAAAAAAAAGAAAGAAAGAAATGAAAAAAACGCTAACTCAGGAATGTGTGGGTTGTTCCTCCTTACTGTGAGCCTTTTACTGATACCTGTTCATACTAACAGTGATGCATCTTCACTTGCTGACTCTCTTCCAGGACCCTGTAAGTAAGTGAAAGCAACCTCTTCTGATGGGGTGAGACTGAATTCTGGAAATGAAATCAGTAGACTCTGTATATTCCAGAGGGCTACTTTCCCCAAACTTTTCTAATCCTCCTAGTTTGGGATATTGTTAAAAATATAACCTGCCCTGGCAAGTAGAGAACCACGAAGCTGCATGGGACACAGAGGTGGGCGGTCAGGGGGGCTCACTCACTAGCTCCGCACAGCAGCTTCTTTTTTTTTTTTTTTTAAGATTTTATTTATTTATTTGAGAGAGAGAATGAGAGAGAGAGAGCATGAGAGGGGGGAGGGTCAGAGGGAGAAGCAGACCCCCCGCTGAGCAGGGAGCCCGACGCGGGACTCGATCCCGGGACTCCAGGATCATGACCTGAGCCGAAGGCAGTCGCCTAACCAACTGAGCCACCCAGGCGCCCCCGCACAGCAGCTTCTAAGGCTCTCTGATTGCAATTGTGATTCAGAAATAGTGTGAATGTGAACACATCAGTCTGAGTCATGTTTGAGAAGCAGATGAACTAGTTTAAGTCCCTCTCCCATGTCCTGAGGGAGATTCAGTGCCTTCTCCACGGTCCCTGATGATTCCTGGGAGAGTTCAGGGCGGCCCAGGGGATGGGCTCTGTTTCTGACCTCTCCTTCCTTCCTCCTGCTTGGGGGAAGCATTGTGTGCCCTCCGCACCTTGCCTCCCACAGTGGTTCTCTCTGCTGTGCCATCTGCCTAACGGCCCCAAGTAGGGAGGACAGCTCGTCTTCTCTCCAAGGCAACACTATATCAGACCCCCGTAATAGTCAGGGGCTGGGAGCACGCACAGAACAGGAACCATCTGAAATATACCTGTTTGGAATCACCGTCTGGAAAAGTCTCCAGCCATTCCTCCCCACAAGGTGTTTCTCCTTGACCCGCCCCCCAGCCTCTAGCTTCCTACCATCTTCCTCATCTTCCCTTTGTCTGTAGACCATTTCTTCTACCTTCTCTTCCCCAGTCCAATCCCTAGCCCCAGGCAGAAAATTCCACATTGCTCTCACTTTGATAATTAGAGAATGTATTCCTTCCGTCGCCGAAGTAGGCCTGGTGCCTGGGTTCTCACAGCCAGGCAGATCTCTCCAAACTAGTGAAGCCGTTGACACCCACTTCACGGAGCGGCTCCTCTTTAACATTTACCACAAATCGTGGAACAGGGTTGCTTTACAATATTCAAAATGTCCCCCGTTAGAGGACACACCTCACAAGCTAAAAGCAGCTGAAGGAGAAACAAAGGGATTTTTTTTTTTCCCTCAAAACTCCAGCTTCAGATGTGGCTGCCTTTGTTTCTTACTGTTTCCAAAGAGGGACTGGGTTGTCTAGGGGGGACGGTCTCCGACCCAGAAATGACACCCAGAAGTGTGGGCTAATTTCTTTCCAGCTCGAGACCGTGGGAGGTGTGAACCAGAGGCTGGAGCAGCAGGTCAGGCATCTGAGAGCTTTATGACGATAAGTCGGTGCTGCTGTTGACACAGGAAGCTTCAGTGGCCCAGCCAAATTGATCAAATATAAACCCAATTTCCGATTTGCAGGGTTGGGTGGGCTAACAAATTGTTATCAGAGGCTTTGTGCCGAAGCCTTTAAGAAAACGGAGCTATTTCCACGAACCCATGACTCCCTGCCCCTCCCTCTGCCTCTACCACTTCATTGCCACTATTAACACATAATCTGGGCGAGCTACCAACCCCCCCACCCTGGGGCAAGCGGAAGACACAGAGGTGGGGCTACCACCCCAGGGGTAATAGCTAATGATAGTAATACTGGATACATTTTGAGGACCCTCTCTTCGGTCCAGGCACCTTTATGCACGCTCTCTCATTGAATTCACTCAACAGGCCTAAAAGGTAACTACCGTTATTATCCCTGTGTGTCAGAATAATGTTGTGAAATACCATTTACCAATGGACTTTTCACCTGTAATGGCTTTTGTTTAGCTGGTCAGCTTCTACTTGCTTCCAAAATACACCTTGCCATGCAGAGCAAAGGTGTATAGCGAAAGAAGAAAAAACAAAAACAAAAACCCAAAAAACAAAAAAATCCCCACACAAAACAAAACAAAAGCAAAAGCAAACAAAAAGTGTTCTTAGCATCTGAACTTATACCTTATATCTACTCCTAATATAAGATTTGGGATTTAGATATGGATATTTCCCCTTGTAGTTGAGAGGAACTTTGGATAGAAAGAAGGCTAAGGGACCTGAAGTGGCCTCACAGCTGGGATGGGAAGGATGGAGAATGATAAGTATAGACTGTCCACCAGAGACCAGTGAGGACTGTGGGTGTCTCTGCAGCAACCAGTAGGATGGATGCTAATGTGTCGGGCCCAAGTATCTTCCTGGTTTACCACTCATTATGTAAAAGTTCAGCTTGTTTTATGTATTCTACAATTTCCTTCACGAGCAAGCCCGTCTGTAGGTTGCTACTCAAAGTGTGGTCCGTGGATCAGCAACACGGGCATCACCTAGTATTTTGTTAGAAAGGCCAAGTCTGTGGCTCAACCCCAAACCTACAGGATCAGACTCTGCATTTTAACAGGTTCCTCAGGTGATTTCAAGAGCTCGTTCCAGTTGATGAGATACCTCCACGGTTCTCAATTCTCTGCCAGAAACAAAACCTGGTGTCCCAGCCTCACCCCCAGAGATTCTGATTAGTTAGTGGAAGATGGGGCCGGAGAATTCTAATGCGCAGTCAGAGCTGAAAACCACCTCTTTTTCTCTCGTTCCCTTTTGTCAGTATAGTTATTATTCTTTGTGTTATGGTGGTCAAGAGCAGAGATTTGGAAGAGAATACTGTTGAGGATGAATGGTGGCTGAAGTGGCATTTCTGGTTCTGATATTTTCTCCTCTTCTGTGCTCAGCACCCGCCTTCTTCTTTTAGGGAGCTGCTCCCTGCCCCGATCAAAGCATATAGTTGTCGTGGAAAGTGCCAATCGCAGTCTCAGGAGAAGAAGAGGCGTGAGCTCCTCCCTGAAAGCAAGGTGGTAAGATGTAAGGCCTGAGCAATCGGCTGCCCTGAGTCCTGATGAGGAGAGAAAGCTGGTCTGAGAACTGAGGCTGACCCTCAGGAGGAGCAAGGAGGCCTCCAAAGCAGCTTCCACTTGTTCTGGGGGCCAGCTGCCTCTCCACCTCCCCAGAGTTCTCTTAGCCTAACTACTAAATTCTTGGTCCTGCCTGAACTGAGTCATCTGGGTTTCTACCACTTAATCATGATAATACCAAGTATCAGACCTTCAGCAATTAATGAGGTGCAAGCCTGTTTTCCCATCTGCACAATATGGACACAGAGTTGTTCTCGAGATTAAATAAGATATTCATACTTTGAACAGGGCTCATAAGGAAATCTGCACCTTAGGAATATTATTTACTTTATCTAGATTTTCCTTGAGATGGATTTCTTTTTTTTTATTTATTTATTTGACACACACAGAATGAGCACAAGCAGGAGGAGCAGCAGGCAGACAGAGAGAAGCAGACTCCCGCCGAGCAAGGAGCCCGACATGGGGCTCGATCCCAGGACCCTGGGATCACGACCTGAGCCGAAGGCAGATGCCCAACCGACTGAGCCACCCCGGCGCCCTTGAGATGGATTTCTAATCTAAGTCCTATGAGTCTACTAAATGGAATAATGGAATTTTTTTCCATTTGTTTCAAATCCTCTTCTTGATGCCCAGATTTTATATATGTATATATAGTCATATATACATCTATACATACATACATATATAGTCATATATACATATATATATACCCACACACACACATATATATATGTAGTCAGTTTGCAGAGAATATGAAGGGTATGGACTGTGGGAGAAGATGAAGGACATATTTTTCTTATGTAGCTTTGGTCTTGCACTGTTGAATGGACCTCATCTGATAAGTTCATCATTTGACAAATAGAGGTTGGATTATTTTCCTCTGAAAAGGTTTATTTATAATTGCTTATACTGGCACTCTCTTGTTTTTTCTGGCCCCCCATAAACCCAGCTTCATGAGACCTTTCTTTTTTTTATTATTATTATGTTCAATTAGCTAACATATAGTACCTCATTAGTTTTTGATGTAGTGTTCAACAATTCATTAGTTGCATATAACACCCAGTGCTCATCACAATATGTGTCCTCCTTAATACCCATCACCCGGTTACCCCATTCCCCCACCCCCTCCCTTCTGTAACCCTCAGTTTGTTTCCTGGAGTCCAGAGTCTCTCATGGTTTGTCTCCCTCTCTGATTTCTTCCCATTCAATTTTCCCTCCCTTCCCCTATGATCCCCTGTGCTGTTTCTTATGTTTCACATATGAGTGAAACCATATGATAATTGTCTTTTTCTGCTTGACTTATTTCACTTAGCATAATCCCTTCCAGTTCCATCCATGTTGATCCAAATGGTGGGTATTCATTCTTTGTGATGGCTGAGTAATATTCCATTGTATATATGAACCATATCTTCTTTATCCATTCATCTGTTGAAGGGCATCTCAGTTCCTTCCACAGTTTGTCTATTGTGGACATTGCTGCTATGAAACTGGTGTGCATGTGCTCCTTCTTTTCATTACATCTGTATCTTTGGGATAAATACCTAGTAGTGCAATTGCTGGGTCATCGGGTAGCTCTAGACCTTTCTAAAAACTACCCCTCTAATCTTAGGGCTTGGACAGGGGACAGGGCAGTGAATGTTGGCAGTTTTAGTGACAGCACCATCAAGCCACTTTGCTTTTCTAACTCTCAGTGCCCCCATCTGTAAAAGGGAGTCATTTGATTAGCTGACCTTTATGGTTACTTCCTACTCTAACTTTTTGTGATCTAGCCACTTATTTGGTATCTGTGGGATCCCACGTGCTTCACATGTCCTCTCTGCCACACCCCATAATCATCTTCTTTTTTCTGTTCAGTCATCTTGAACATGTGCTCATTGCCATCAGCTTTGTGTTTACTGTATTCCAGAGAGGAGAAGGGAAGAAGTAAAAGGGGAAAAAGATAAAGGAAGGAAGGAAGGAAGGAAAGAAGGAAGGAAGGAAGGAAGGAAGGAAGGAAGGAAGGAAGGAAGGAAAAAAAGGCAGTGGCTAGGCTGAGTCTACACCCACCTCCCTTTTAAATTGCTTTCTTGGAAGCTATACCTAATGACTTTTTCCACATCTCATTGGCAAATGTTTACATATATGCATTTGTTTATAAAAACAGAGAATATAGAATTATATGTGTATGTGCATTTCCTTGTATATGCTTCAAGTATCTCTAGATGGATACATAAGAAACTGATAATATTTATTCCCTGTGGTGATGGAAATTCTGATATCAATACTAGATAGAAACACTACAAGAAGAATTTTATAAGCCAGTTTCATTTATAAATATAGATGCAAAACTTCTAAATAATTTATTAACAAATTGAATCTTTGTGTGTATAAAATTTTGTCATGATACAGTAGGGTTTATCCTAGGAGAACAAAGATGGTTCCACATTAGAAAATAATTAATAAGTTTATGCAATCTGAATAATGCTGAGCAATCATTTGATAAAATTCGATATCCAAAAAAAATTTTCAATATCCATTTGTGAAAAATTTTGACCCAACATAAATAAAAACGCCCCTGAACTTGATGAATGCTATCTACTGGAAATCTATAGCAAGCTTTATACCCCATGGTGAAACATTAAAAGAATTCCTAATAAAATTGAATAAAACAAAGATTGTTTCTTTCTGCTCTGCATTTAACATTATACTGATACTCCTAGTTAACACAAAACACATACACACCCACAAAGAAGAAGGAAAGAGAGAGAGATGGAATAAAAGAAATAAAAACAGTCATTATTTGTGGAAAATATGATCACATACCCCCCAAAATTGAAAAGATTTCATTGACAAACTGCTGGAATTAATAAGTACATTTAGTAAAACCCTGGATACAAGATAAGCATTAAAAAATCAACATTTTCATATATCTACAATAACCAAGCATAAAATAAAAATAGAAACAACACCCTCCAAAATATCAATAAGACATACAATACCTGGGAATATATTTCATAAAATATACACAAAATCTCCATGGGAAAAAAACTATAAAGTTTTGCAGGAGAACATAAAAGGAGACTTGACTAAATGAAGGTATATACCATGTTCATGAATAAGAAGACTCAAATACAATATATATATAACAATTTTCCCCAAATTAACTTATAAACTTAACACACTTCTAATCAATATCCCCAAAACTTTTTTATTCAAAAATTCAAATGAAAGAATATAAATGCCAGGAATAGTAAGGGCAATTTTGAGAAAGAAAAATTTGTCAGGGAAGTCACTGACCTATTACTTATTAAAGAATATTATAAAACCATATTTGTTAAACTAATGTAATATTTCAAAAGAATAAATAAATAGGTCAGTGGAACTGAATATAATTCTAAAATAAAGCATTGTGTATATGGGAACTTAGTGTTTGATAAAATCAGCAGATAAAATGATGTATAATAAATAGCGTTGGAAAAAATGGCAACACATTAGGGAAAAAAACCCTAACATATATCACTCAGAAAAATTAACTCTAATGAATAAAATATCTAAATATAAGAAAGCAAACTTATGAGTATTACAAATAATAGGTGAATATAATTGTGACCTTGGTGTTAAAAAGGCCATCCTAAAAATAAAGTTACCAAAAGCAGAAGCCAATTTAAAAGATTGATAAATTTGACTAATTTATCAAATTTATATTCTTGATTACAGTAAAGAATATTAGCCATGAACAATTTAAAACCAAAAAGGGGGGCAGACCTCAGCGAATAAAAACTATCTGTCACATAAAAGATAATCAAAGTTTTACTATTCATGATTTTTAAAAAAACCCTAGAATTAATAAGAAGAAAAAACCCAGGAATTAAAATGGCCATAAGATATGAATATTATTCACAGAAGAAAATATGTGATATGAAATAATAATATGAAAAAACACTCCACCTCACAAATAATCAGAGAAATGTGTATTCAAACAACAGTGAAAAAGCCAGTTCCAGGTAAAATGAAGTAAGCACACACCATACTTTCACTTCGATTGAATGCAACTAAAAACCCGGACAGAATGCATGGTCCAAGTACTAGAGGACTCTAAAAAGTAAATAGCCCCAGACAGCCAAGGTAGAACACCAAAATAAAATATCTTCAAACTAACTGTAAACTTACCAATTTTTTCCCTTTTGTGTCCTTCTAGCCTAAATTCACTGGAAAACCTGTAGTGAGCACTGTGCTAGACAAAGAACTCTAGGAGAAACCCTCTAGTCTGGCTTGAGGAGTGCTACAGGGAAGTTCTAAAGTTCAGAGAGAGCAGGGGAAATTCTTCAGCGTTCCCTGTCCTTTTCCTTCATTCTCCTGCATCCTCCCAGGAAATTCTGTGATGGAGGCAGTGGACAGCAGCAAAAACAGCAACAATGGTAGCCTTCCGGAGCCAAAATTCTAAGGGAGGAGAACTTTCCTCACCATTCAGTGGAGCAGGGGCTCCATGAAGGTGAGGCTAAATCCCATTGCTTTTTTTGCTTTCTTTCTGTCCTCCTACCACTTGGTCATGGACACACTGCAATTGTATGCTTCAGACCAAAAAAGTGAGCCCTAGGGAACTGAGAAGTACTGAGGAGATCACAGAGGTGGCAGAGCTTATGACAGTGACCCAGTAAACTTAAGGGCCTGCCCCCAATCTGCACATGTGTACACATGTGTAGGTCTAATCCTAGTAAGCATATCAAAGGCCTTCAGAACTGCACAAATGAATAGTTTCCACCCAGGTCCTGGAATGACTACTTGGTGGTGCACTTATGGGACAGCTCTGGATAGTACTGCAAGACAGAACTGACCTTGTAACAACAGCCTACAGAAGGCAGGTAGAAACTTGTGGTCTAAATGGTATCATCAACTGCCCACTGAAACAAAAATATCAACAATATTCATACAATTCAAGCAAGACCCAGAGTCTCATAACCTAATAGTCAAAATGTCAAGAATACAATCCAAAATTACTTACTATGAAGAATCATAAAATTCTCAACTCAAGTGGAAAAAAACAATTAGTAGATACCAGTGAGGAGATGACAGAGATATTGGAATTACCTGATAAAGATCTTAAAGCAGTTATAAAAATGCTTGAAAGGGCTATACAAACACTTTCAAAACAAATGCTAAAAGAGAAAGAATCAGCAAAGAAATAAAAGATAAAAAGAAGAACTAACTGGAAAAATAACACAACTAAAATTTAAAAACTAAGTGAATGGGATTATTAGGAGATTGGAGATGACAGAGGAATCAGTGAACTTGAAGATAGATCAATAGAAATATTCCATTGTGAACAACAGAAAGAAAAAAGATTGAAAAACAACAACAGCCGAGCTACAGGGACGTGTGGGACAGCAACAAAGGGTCTACTATTTGTGCCATTAGACTTCTAGACAGGGATAAGAAAGGGAGAAGTTTTGAAAGAAAATCATTGAAGAAATAATGGCTGGAAAACTCTCAACTTTGGCAAAAGACAGAAACCTAAAGTTGTAAGAAGATAAATGTATCCCAAACAGGGTCAACCTAAAGAAATCCACACCCAGGAAATCATATTCAAATTGCATGAGCCAATTCCTGTAATAAATCTCCTCTTATATATCTGTTTATACCCTATCGGTTCTATTTCTCTGGAGAGTCCTGACTAATATAGTTGTTGTCTGGATATAAATCTTTGATGGTGGCTGAACTGATGGCCTCATATCCTTATGGACTGTTGGCTCAAAGACATCTCAGTTGTTTGTAATAAAGCCTCTCCAACATAACAACTTGTTTCATCAAAGCCAGAAAGCAAAAGATACACTCTGCTAGCAAGGCTAAAGTCACAATCTTTTGTAATCTAATCATGAATATGACATCCCATCACCTTTGCTATGTTCTGTTCATTGGGAGTAAGAAACTAGGGTCAGCCTACACTCAAAGAAGAAGGAATTACATAAGGGCATGAATACCAGAAAGTGAACTTCCTTGGGGGCCATTTTAGAGCCTGCTTGCCACAAATGGTTATATTAATATCAAAGTAGGCTTCAAAGCAAAGAAAGTTCCCCAGGTAAAGAGAGATATTACATATTACTAAAAGTGTCAATTAACAAAAAAGGCATAGTAATCCCAAATATGTACACCTAACAACAGACTTTCAAAATACATGAAACAGGGCGCCTGGGTGGCTCAGTTGGTTAAGCGACTGCCTTCGGCTCAGGTCATGATCCTGGAGTCCCGGGATCGAGTCCCGCATCGGGCTCCCTGCTCGGCGGGGAGTCTGCTTCTCCCTCTGACCCTCCTCCCTCTCATGCTCTCTGTCTCTCATTCTCTCTCTCGCAAATAAATAAAAATCTTAAAAAAAAAAAAAAAAAAAAAATTAAAAAATACATGAAACAGAAGCTGACAGAAATGAAGGAATAAGTAGGCAAACACATAATTATAGTTGAACTTCAACACTCCTCTCTCAGTAATAGATCTAATAGAAAAAATCAGCAAGAATATAAAAGAACTGATTGACATTATCAAACTTTATGACATTATCAAAAATTATTCACCAAAAACAGCAGAATACACATTTTTTCCAAGTGAAAATGGATTATCCAGCACCATAAAATAAACATGAAAAAATTTAAAATAATGGAAATCCTACAAAGTGTATTTTCTGACCATAATGAAATTATACTAGAAATCAGTAATAGAAATATAATAGGAGGGCCACCTGGGTGGCTCAGTTAGTTAAGCGACTGCCTTCAGCTCAGGTCATGATCCTGGAGTCCCGGGATCGAGTCCCGCATCGGGCTCCCTGCTCAGCGGAGAGTCTGCTTCTCCCTCTGACCCTCTCCCCCTCTCATACTCTCTCTCTCTTTCTCTCATTCTCTCTCTCTCAAATAAATAAATAAAATCTTAAAAAAAAGAAACTTAACAGGAAAGCCTCCAAACATTTGGAAATTTAAAACACTTAAAAATGATCCATGGGTCAAAGAGAAAGTTTCAATGAAACCGCATAAAAAAGAAAAGACAACATATGAAAATCTGTGGGACACAGCTAAAGCAGTGCTTGGAGGGAAATTTATAGCACTACAATGCCTATATTAGAAAGAGAAAAGGGTATTGAATAAATAATAAAAGCTTCTACCTTAGGAAACTAGAAAAAGAAGAGCAAAATAAACACAAATCAAGCAGAAGAAAGTAAATAGTACAGGTAAGTGCAGAAATAAATGAAATTGAAGAAAGACATACAATAGAGAAAAATCACTAAAACTAAAAGCTGGTTTTCAGAGAAAAAAATCAATACACTTGATAAGTCTCTAGCAAAACTGAAAAATAAGAAAGAAGACACAAATTACCAATATCAAGAATGAAAGAGGTAGTACCATTGCAGAAGCAGTTGGTCTTGGGGCACCGTGGTTTCTGCTCAGATCATGATCTCAGGGTCCAGAGATTGAGACCCATGTCTGGCTCAGGGGGGAGTCTGCATGGGATTCTCTCTTCCTCTCCCACTACCCCTCCCCCTTGCTCTCTCTCACTCTCAAATAAATAAATAAATCTTTTAAAAAATGGGATAGGAAGTATCTAAAGAGATTTTGGGTTTCTTTCTGTTTTTCTTACATTGAAAATGTGCTAACGTATATATGTGTGTGTGTGTGTGTGTGTATCTTTTTTTTTTTACAGGGAAAACACTAAAACAAAGAAAGAAGGCAGTGGGACAAATGAGAGGTCTACTATCACCAAAGGAGCAGGTGGTCCCAGGTACCAGGAAAGCTCAGTTACTGTGGATCAGAGAAGTCAGCCTGGGCTGGGGAAGTCTCGGAAAAACAGGATCTGCCCCATGTCTGCAGTAAGCTGGGGAACTCTAACTTCTCTCTCAGGCCCAGAAACCCTAGTGAGAAGCTATGAAAGGGCTTCACAGAAACCAGGCAAGAACTGGTAGGGAAACAGACCAGGCACAGTTAGCTGCCGACTACACTGGTCCTTGCCGCTTCCCCGCACCCTGCTCCCTGACTCACCTTCACCTTTAGGACAACGTTTAAATGCTCTTACCACCATCAGGGGCCCCCAACTACCTGCCCAGCATCCCCGTGTGGCTCCTCTTACGTTCCAGCTTTACAAATGACAGTGCACAGAGCAGAAAGCCCTCAAGCATCCCTTTGTTTTTGCTGGCATGTTTTCCCTGCCTGGGATTCTCTTTCAGGAATCAGGACAAGTGGTTCTTTCTCAGGAAAGCCCTTCCTGATTCTCTGTCCACTGCAGTCCCCTCCTGTGTTCCTCTAGTATCCTACGGATGCTTCAAAGCCCTTGCCGGTTTACTTTGCCATCGACTTGTGGGTCCCTTGTCCTCACCACTGCATCATACTCATCTTTGGGTTCCTGGTGCCAGCACAATGCCCGCTAGGTAGTAGGTACTGAAAAGTGCATGTTTTTTTGAAATGGACTCTTGAACTATTTATTGAAAATTTAAATAAAATTCAATCTTAATTAGATCCAAGTTGATAATTCTCCTCGCAGAAGCAGTGACTTAATTCTTTCCTTCCCTGACGGGGGAAAGTGGGTCAGGGACAAAGTGTGCTGATACGTCAGAAATCCAAGGTGGGGGGGCGGTGGAAATCCCTGATATGAAGTATCTGCTGATGCTGTGGTGTAAACAGTCCCCTCCAGTTTGATTTCAAGCCACCTACAAGACATCACGTGAAAGTGAGTTGAGAAGAGATACACTAAATCAGCTCTCCCAAGCCTGTGCTCGCCGGCCCCAGAGCACCACGGGCCCAGAACACACCTGTACCAGGGACAGCAGGTGGTGGGGGCGATGAGCAGCTTGTAGGCTGAGGCAGGGGGTCCCCTGCCTGACCATATCTGACTGGCCACTCTTGAGAGTCTTGTTCAAAACTCACTTCCTCCAGCACGCTTCCTGTGACAGCCAAGAGCAACCAGGCACCCCTTCCGTATTGATGAAGTGAGTTTGCACTGCCATTAACCTCTTCCAGTTCCCACGACTCATTCACACTTTACACGTACACTCTCGAAATCGCTCTCATACTACACTCCATTTGTTTCTGGTCCATTTTTCCTACTCTGCTCAGCTGGATTATATGCTCTATCAGGACAAAGACCATTTCATATGTTTCTCTGGGATCCTTTTCTCACCTGGCACGAGGCTGAGCATTCAGCAAGTGCTTCATGTAGAATTAGCACCGGGCCTACATGCCCAGGGGGAGATCAAGTCACAGAGGCTCGGTGACCACGTCTGGGGTGTCTGTATGCGGTCACCTCATCGGCTTGCCCAGTCTCTGGCTCCTGGCCCGGGTATGGGGCTCTACCTGGGGCTCCTTCCCCATCTGTCATCCAACATCAGCCCTCCATGCTGCTGGCCCAGCCTGTGATCCTGGTTCTTACTTTGCAGATACTTCCTAGCTCCTACTGACGGCCTCTGCAGCGTCAGTCGCCCCCTGGTTTACCCCTCGCTGTAAGTGTGACATCATGGATGGACGACTAAGATGGAAGGAATGAGGATGGGTGAATAAGCAGAATAGCTTGCTGCTAGCGGTAACCACCACGTACAGTGCTTTCGCCTCGCTGTTGCTTCTTCTTCTTCTTTTTTTTTTTTTTGGAAAGATTTTTTTTGTCGGGGGGGGGGGGCAGGGGGGGGGGCCAAAAGGGGGGGGGTGGTGGGGGGGGGGGTGCAGCAGGCAGAGGGAGAAGCAGGCTACCCGCTCAGCGAGGAGCCCGATGCAGGACTCTATCCCAGGACCCCGGGATCATGATCTGAGCTGAAGGCAACGCTTCACCGACTGAGCCACCCAGGCGTCCCTGCCTCACGGTTGCTTCTTACCAGTTGCTTCTTAACCACTGTTGCTCCATGCCCACCTTATTTCACGGTTTCCAACACATACATATTGAATACCTAACGTGTCTAGTAATGAGTTCCGAATAAGAAACTGCATTTTGTGATTTTTTCCAACTCAGTGTAACAGGTGCCTTGTCTGTGTCCCTGGCATGCCTCCAGTCGGCTTCTCTTGTTGTATTTATCATAGCTCCCCTGTCCGAATCTATCCGAATCTCTGCCTTTGCCGCCACCTCCGTTAGATGGGAGGCTTTTACCAGTGACTTTTTATACATTACTACCTCAATATTTCCGGCGTCCCTCGAAGGCAGAGTTTGTGGCTAGTAAAGCTCGGTGGGTATTTCTGATTTGGTTTGATTCACTAAATTGAATTAAATGGCTAGATAAAGATGGATGAATGAGCTATGAATACAAGTTCCGCAAATTTCCCCACAGCGCCCTGTCCACACTTCTTCACAGAATAGACCTTCAGTCAATGCTGTTGACACACCTTTTGATGTGTTTGAAAACGAAGAGTGAAGATTCCTGGTGAGCCAGAGGTTTTCATTTGCTCGGTATATTTTGGCTTCAAACCCTAAAACAGTCCTAGCCCCCGAGGTTTCAAAACCAGAACTGCAATCATCTTCCTTCTAGAGCCAGGTTGCCACAGAGAAGGGCCTAGAGAATAAAGTGCTTCTGAATGGTTCCATCTGAGGCATATCTGAAGACAGAAAATTCCAAAGGCTTTCCCGGACAGCCTCTAGGATGGGCTCTATTATTAACCTTCTGCACGAGGCCAAGCTTCTCTCTGGCCTTGTGTGACTGAAATGACTTTCTCCTGGGCTCATGCCGTGGCTTTGTGGGCCACAACCACTTCCTAGAAGCCAAGTTCATCTGAGAAATGAGGGAGGCCCTGGTGGTTTGTGGTTATAGAAGGCGTTTCCTTTGACACTCAGCGCGGGGGAAGGACAAGCAATCCACAGCAGGTCCAAGAGAGAGGGAGCAGAGCCTGGTTTGGAATGTCCAGATGGCATCCAACCCTTCTCGCAGGAAGACCCCCTGGGGTCAAGCGCTTATTGGGGGTTAGAGGAGCAAATGCCCTGAGACATATGCAGCCAACTGGGGGGGAGGGGTGTCAAAGAAAGGACAGTGCAGGCCTGCTGAGTCGTGAGCGGTGTCCTCTGAAGGAGCTGAGCACGCTTGGAGGACTCGAGGCAAGGATGGATGAGAGACAGACTACAGGTGTACAAGCAAATGCAACTCAGTCTATAGACATTTCCCGGGGACGGTGTTCAAGCATGGCCCACTGTCCAGCCTAGGGACAGACGAGAAGGGTCCATCCAGCTCCATTCATGAAAGAGGAGGCTACCCCTTGCACCCTCCGGGAAAAATGCTCCTGACAACAGAGAGCCACAAGCGTCCACGACTGCCAAAGTAAGTGGATGCCTCTCACAGTGTGATCTCAAGGGCTCTGGGCAAACCTCCCAGCTTAAAAAAAAAAAAAAAAAAATTTAATTTTCCCATGAATCAGATAACACCTGAAATTCCATCATTGCTTTGCCTGAGGCTTAAACGTCTGGAAAAATACAAACACGTAGGGGGAGCACTCCAAATATTATCAGTCATTTACACCTCAGTGTCTGGAACCTTTCTGGATCCTTTCCTGCAGGCAGGTTTCCTGAGGGCGGGAATGGAGCCGGGGAGAGAGCCAGAGAGCTCTGGGTGACTGAGGGAGGGGGAGGCCGAAGGAACAGAGGAAGGGGCACCGAGGGTGGAAGCCAGCTCCTAACCAAACTGGCCCTGCACAGCTTTGCCTGGGGCGACCCCACAGATCACTGTCGGATTCTGCTCGGTGCTAGAGAAATCGGGTGCCGGCTTCTCCTCACAGGGGAGAGAAAAGGAGCAAAGACCTGGGCAAAGGTCTTCATGGGCAAAGACCCGCATCCTGGCTCAGGGCCTCCGCACTCAGAAGGGCCCCACGCGTGTGTGGTTGAATGCTATGCTGTCATTATCTTGAAATTTTAAATTAAATATTTTTAAACAAGGGGCCCCACATTTGCATTTTGCACTGTGCCTCACAAATTATGTAGCCAGTCCTGCTTAGCGAGTGACAAAAGCCCTCTGAAGGGAGGTCAGCCTAACCCTGCCATCCTCTCTCATCACACGTGTTATTTCCTTGGGTCTATTTTTACACATCAGGGGATATTTGAAGAAATGTCCTTAATTCCAAGCACTTTAATTCACCTCCACCAACTAAGCCTCTTTCGAGGTGACTTAGGCGTCATGTGATCCTTCCTATTATTAGCACATGCCCAGCCATTCCCAACCCCCCAAACTCCTGTTTCCCTTGCCCTTATATATATCTCTCTCTTAGCAGGAAAGTGGCACATGACCTCCTAGCCTCAAGAATACTTGGCACAGGGCCCTGTTTCTCAGCCCTATCTATTGTCCTCGTCCAGAATGACACGGCCTTCTGAGAGTCTCACTGACATTTTTGACTTTTAGTGGGGAATGCCATTAATCAATCGGCTGCATCTGTTTTGGAAAAATTAAATAGCTCAAGTCAAGGCAAACACAGTAAATAATCCGTCACCAATCCAGGGGAGTGGAGGGGGCAGTGAAGGCAGGGTTTTGTCTTCTCATTATTTGAAATGCGTTTAATCTGCTGCTGGATCCTCCACACCCAGGCTAGGGTTACTGGACACAGAAAGAAGAGATCAAAAGCGTTTTAAAAATGCGGGGCCCAAACCAGGGTATTAAAAGTGTAAGTGGGCTATTCAACATGTGTGTCATGGAGAATGAGTTAGCCAACAGGCGGGCCATGAAATGTTTCTTCAGAGAAAAGGAGCTATAACTTTTCATGTGGTTTAAAAATATAGCAACACACTCTCTCTAATTCTTGTTAAGTGTGGCCCTCCTTAGAAGAAGGAGTAATGGTACAGTGGTTGAGTATGGTTGCTGGAGCCCGAGTGACTGAGTTCCAATCTTGATGCTTTCCCTTACTGGAGCACTGACCTTGGGCAAGTTCCTTAACCACATTGTGCCTCCATTTCCTCACCTGTAAACTGGTAAGAACTACGTCAGGGTTATTGGGGGAATAAATGAATTAGAGTCTGGCAGATTAAAGATTGCTGTCAATTCTTCGATATTCTTCCCATTAAAGCATGGGATCTTATTCCCCTTCCCCTCGATTCTGGGCCGGTCTATTATGACTTTAGCTAATAGCATAGGGCGGAAGTGAAATTTGCCAGTTCTGGGCCTAACCTTTACCAGAATTGGTAGTTTCCACCTTTGTCTCCAGCAGATGACCTCACTGGAGAAAACACATAAAGAGGCAATGAGACTGACTACAAGGAAAGGAAGTAGGATATTGCCAACCCGAGCCCTCCAGGCACCCCGCCAACACACCAATCATGTGAGTCAAGCCATCTTGGACCCTTAAGACCAGCCCAATCACCAGCTGAATACCATCGTGCCGACACAATGAGAAGCAGAAGAATCGCCCAGCAGAACCCTGCCCAAATTTCTGACCCGTAAAATTGGGAGATACGATAACAGGATTGTTGTTTTAATCTTCTAAGTTTTAAAGTAGTTTGTTAAGCAGCCATACAAATATGGAACAACCTAGACAGCACTCCACAGTACAACCGATATAGAAGAGCAGGACAGCGCCTGCAACACCGCCTGTTAGCTCTTACAAATTCTTCAGGGACATCCTTGTATTGGTAATAATGATGAATTGGGTAGATCAAATTTCTGAGTATTTTAAAATACTGAAAGCTGTATCTAAAAATGCACAGCCCTGAGCTCATGGCAGTCAACTGGATGTACACAACCACTTTTCCTCTACTACAAGGGTAGTAGTTCATGAGGTTACCTCTCCCGTTTCCGATCCCCATTCCATATTCATACACTTTTACTCGGCCACCTCCTGTTCGTGCTTTATGTGGGGGCTTCTCAAACCTCCATGTGTATACTGTTTACCCAGGCATTATGTAAAAAGGCAGATTCTGATTCAGTAGGTCTGGGGCAGACCTGAAATTCTGCATTTCTAACAAGCCCCAGGTGATGCCCATGCTGCTTGTTCATAGTCCTCACTTGGAACAGCAAGGCTTCAGTCTCAGCTTAGTAGGAATTACCTCCTCTAGAAAGCCCTCCTGATTCCCACTGTCTCACCCTAAGAATGCTCACCCTAAAGATGCTGTTGAAGACAATTTTTGGCTGCCTAGCTAAAGACTAACTTTTGTTTGTTTGTTTTGTTTTGTTTTTTGAGAGAGAGAGCGTGGAAGCAGGGTGGGGAGGAGGAGCTGCAGGAGAGGAAGAGAGAGAGAGAGAGAGAATCCCAAAGCAGGCTCCATGCCCAGCACAGAGCCTGACACGGGGCTCGATCTCAAGACCCAGAGATCATGACCTAAGCTGAAATCAAGAGTCAGGTGTTTAACCAATAGCCACCCAGGTGCCCTAAGACCAACTTTTCTTCAGTGCTGGCAAAGCCTGTTTTCTTTCAAGGTTTCTTCCCTCCCCCTCCCCCCCATGACTTGAGACAGATCAAAGTGCCATTTTTGGTGCTGCCCTCCTTTTTTTTACTGTGATTTTTCACGGGTGCCCAGGTGACTTGGTTAGGCAATGTTAGGAGAAGTCTGCTGTGGTGCAGTAGGTACTTTTCATCATTCTTAAAAAGGGATGCATGTGGGAAAAACAGGCCCCTATCCGTCCCTGGGTGTTAGTCTGTTGATACATGGCACCTGCAGCTACTGCAGCCATCTTGTGATCACGAGGGCATCTCAACAGCAGACTGAGTGATGAGGGCAGTGGGGGAAGATGAGAAGAAGCTGGGTCTGCGTCCAGTCACTAAATTAACCAACTCTGGGCTCTCCTCCATTAGGGCTCCTTTTCATGGAAGATAACGCATGTCTTTATTGTTTCAGCTATTTGTAGCCGAGCTTTCTGTTTCTAGTGGCCAAAAGCATCCTGTTGTGGGTTCATATGGACCACTCTATTCTACCCATAAGCCGAGTATGTCTCTTTATTGTTGCGCTCCCCACATTATCCTGTGATTACACATCTGCCTCCTCTGGTCAGGTGCCTGTTGAGGTTTATTCTTTGCATTCCCAGGACCTGGTATGGAGTAAGTGATATGAACTTTTATGAACTAGAGTGAACTCACCTAAGGGTTTTCAATTACAGAAAATGCAAGCATTCGCCACTTCGGGTATTCTCCAAGGTCAAGGTTTAACCCTGAAGAACTGCCTCTTGATACTCTGCGCTCCTTGGCCTCACCTCCCACTAACATGGGTGGTCCAGGAACACAGTCTCATTTTGACATTGACCTGAATGAAATATCATTAAGAAGGTTGCAGAGAGGCTACATGACTCATGCTAAGGCTGAAAATAATAAAAAGAATCATTATAATGATTAAAGTAATGCCTTGCTTTTGCATAATAATAATGGTTACCATTAGCGGAGTCCGCCATATCCCAAACACTCCTGGATATGCATAACCTCCAACTAACAGGGATAAATAACTTGCTAAAGCTCACAGGGCCAGTATATAATGAACTCAGGATTTGAACCCAGGTGTCTGAGCCCTGAGCCTGGGCTCTTCCCATTTTGCTCCCAGAAAATCCCTCTCTGAGCACCGCAGACTCGTCAAAGTGCTTCCATGCCCATGATCTCATCCAGTGTTCTCAAAGGAGCTGTGGGTATGATCAGCCACATTGTTCTGATATTATTCGTGCTGCTAACCAACTAGAAGTTACAGTGGGATCATTATAGAGCTTCCCCCCCACCATCCTCCAGTGTATTGTTTTAAAAACCATTTCAAATAAAGAACCACTTTTTAGAACAGAAAGTAACCTAATGTGACCGAATTGGGGGAGCTTTTTTAGTGCTAAAGGAAAAAAATTAAGTCGGCCCAGTTTGTCATAGTGGCATGTTGATGAAATGCCATGAATGAATTGTGGGATGAATGAATGAAATATTTCAAAGTGGAAAAATAAATCATGAGGAAAAAACCAATCCCCCAAAGAAACAAGGCTGCAGAGAGCAATTCCCTAATTTCCAGCCCCTCTCACGTTTTTCATTCTCAGAAGACCCCTCTGTCAAAACTTCTTTGATGGAGACACAGAGCTAGAGTGGGAAGAGAAATCTCACGCTGTAGAGCATCTCTGTGCTTCCATCCCAGGCTTTCGGGCGCTGGAATGTCTTTGTTCCAGTGAACCAAGCGGTCAGCACTCATCACCAGCCACTCAACAGGTCCCTTGGAAGTGAAGGCAGAGCAGGTATCGCCCAAGGCTTGCCATAAGGGAATCACAGGGACACACTTTTATCTCTCACAAGAGCACGTGAGTTTTCCTACTCAACACTCCCCTTAAAAACAAAACCTTCCTTTCATGGATTATCTAAAGTATAATATCCATGCTTCTTAACTCATAGCAAACTTCCAGTATTTCATTATTGGAACCAGTTATTGAGTGGTTCTTTCCCCAGTACAAGAGCACACAGCGGCAGCACAATGCTGAGCACAGAGAAGGCGCTCGAGATATTTTTTTTTAATTAAACAGAATGAGATCAGATTGAAGCTCTTCCTTCCATCTCCACGTCCAGGTCAATGCTTTGCCCTGTCCCTTCTTATCCTCTGGTATCAATCGCATACATTTGGTTGGCACAGACTCAATTTATTTTAGGGGTGCCCATGGGTGGTGCCTGGCAGGGATACCCAGCAAATTACCGTTGTCATTCCCATTAGATGTGGTGTCCCCCTGCCCCCCGACCACAGAAGGGGAATGGTGCCAGGCAGCCACCGTGTGGTGGTGAGCTCCTGTGACACACGTCTGGGAGCAGCCACCTGTCATTTTGCATTAAGAAATCGGGGGGGCCAAACTAGAGAAATGGAAATGGAGTAATAATTAACAATAATAATAATAGTAATGATAACTATCTTTATCGAGGGCTGTCTTAGTCCATTGGGTGGCTAAAACAAAATACCACACAGAGTGGCTTGTAAATAGCAAGAATTTACTTCTCACGGTTCTGGAGGCGGGAAGTCCAAGCTCAGGTTGCCGGCACGGTCTGGTTCTGGTGAGGACCCTCTTGTGGATTGCAGACAGACTGACTTCTCACTGTGTCCTCGCACGGTGGAAGGAGCAAGGGAGCTCTGTGGGGCCACTTTTCTAAGGGCGCTTATCCCATTCATGAGGGCCCCACCGTCATGACCCAATCACCTCCCAAAGGCCCCACCTTCAAATGCCATCACGTTAGGACTTCAACATATGAATGTTGGGAGGTCACAAACATTCAGAGGAAAGCCAGGGCTGAAGAATGTGCCAGACCCATCACATCGATGTTTGATGGGTGACCCACATGAATTACTCTGCTGCCTCCTTTATTGGCAGCAAGGACACCGAGGCCCACAGAGGATGCCAACAGCTCATGGTGCCAAGTGGGCAGAGCGAGGATCTGAACGCAGGCCTGTGTGCATCCAGAACCATGCGTACTCATCATGCCCCATCACCACCCACAGATCTGTCCTCCCAGCGTCAAGGACTCTCAGCAGCTCAACCTCTGGAAGTTTAGCCCAGTCCCATCAGATATCCTCCAGTGGCTGCCTTAGCGCAGGTCCCCATTTCCTGCCCTGGTGCCCACCTCATGGTATGTGTGCCCACTGCAGGTGTCATGTATGCCCCCAAAGGATTAAGGATCTAGATTTTAAATTCCCTCAGGACATTTATCAGCCAAACATCAAGGGTCTGCAGAGACGGCTTCACCCTCCAATTTGATCCCTCTGTCCTTCCTATGCAGCTGCAGTGCCCATCACCTTCATCTCCCTTCTCCCCACCTCCAAGCCTTTCCCCTGCTGCCCTATGCCTTGGATTGCCTCCTTCCCCTGCTGCTTCCCACCCAGGCCTCTGTGAGAACCTCCTGGCTGCTCAGCACCCACATGCCACACGCCTCCCCTTTCCCAAACTCCTGCAGCATGTACGTTCTGCCCCACTTAGCATTTGCTTACATTCTCTCGTGTCCTGTGCATTAATAGCTTTCTGTTTTTAATATCCTTTTTCTGATTGGATTGTAAGCTCCTTAGAAGCCGAGACCATGCTCACCCTTTGCTGACACTGCTTTTCCAATCCTATCCTGACCAAACTCCCGCCCCCTGCAGTGGGGCGGAGGGAGTGGGGAGGACACTTCATGTAACAGGATTCCTTTAAGCACCTGACCCAAGAGGCACTTTGCTCACTTTGGGTGTGGAACTGGAGTTGGTCAACTAACCAGCTAACCTTTCTTAATCACGTGAATTCCCCCTATCCCAGAACAGTCTCTGAGGTGGCATTCCGCACCCCCCCCAATCCAAGTTGCCCCTTGCAGAGAGTGGCTCTCTCTCTCTCTCCACAGTCCCCATGGAGATTGGCAGAGCCAAGCTGGATGCCTCCCCTGGACTCGGTGTACATTCTCGCAGGGACACATTCTGTCTTAGCAGAGCTCAGCCGCCTCCCAGAATCCCAGCCATCTCCTGCGTCAAGGCCCCCAGATGGCACGTTCTGTGGAGCATGCGGTGATGGAGGGAGGCACCAGTTAGGGAGAAGAACAGCCTGGGGGCTGAGTGCCACCAAAGCATTTGTCCCTTCATCCTGGCCTTTCCACAAGATGTCTTGCTCTTAACAGGCATCCTGATGGTGAAAGTAAGCCTTGGCCACATCCAGCCTGCGAGCGCTGGAGGCATTCTGGGCAGAGGGAGGTTTCTTGCTTCTTTCTAATCAAGCCTTCCTTCCTTCTTCTCTCAGGCTGAGTTGGAAAGCTCTTGAAAGGTAGCAGATTGCCGGCACTGAAGGCTCGTGTCTTCTGTTTATCCACAGAATGAGGACATTGGCCAATGCGAGAGCCCCAGTACTGTTCCTTCCATGTGCTCCTGGCTCCAGAGTCCCCCAGAGCAGCCCGCCTGGGCTGCATAAAGCTCAGCTCCCCTACCCCCAGCCTTCCACTCCCCCATGCTGTTTCAGAGGGAGCCGAAGGTGTGTTCTCTGAGGCAGTGGTTTTCAGATTGTTGGGTCTTGACCCATCGGTGGAACAAAGACTCAATTTACCAGGTCACAACTAGCAATTGTTTTAACAAAATAGGATGGAATAGAACATATTAGTGCATCACACATAGGAACGGTATTGTTTCACTAGATTTTTTTAAATGCAGCGCATGCGTGTGCACATGCACACGCAATATAAAAGGCACTTCCTCCTGTGGGTCACAATCCCAAAGGTTTGTAATTCCTTGGTCCTCAGGCTGGATGATCCAAGTCTTGTCCCTGAACCTGGTTCCCATATGGTGAACTTTCTGGGGGAGTGTGGGATGCTTCCTCCAAGCTGACCAGCCCTCTTCCCTCACCACCAACCAAAAGGAAACATCTACTAACCGAGACATGATTGAGAAGTGATTTCTGCCCTCCAAGAGTATGAATTGGAAATAAGGCTGAAACAAAAGCCATGCAAAACATCCGGTAATATGGTGGAGGGAGACATTCATTCCCACTGCCAAAGATACCCTCAGAGTTCTAGTTTGACCAAAAGCACTAAAGAAGAGTATTAATATCTAAGGTGTGGCTCTCAGAATTAGGGATGTGCTGTTAACTTGCCTCTAAATGCCTAAATTTCCTGAAGCTGGGTTATTAACCCTCCATGGCCCACCGACTGGAAAAGCCACACTGGTGCACAGGGCTCTCAAAAGATACCTCCTTGGGCCTGAGGGAGTTTTTCCTGCTCTAGGTGTCCACATGTCCATGTAATTCCTAGAAAAACTAGAATGGGGATCAGGAGACCAGACTTTATTCCCGGGACTGACATATTTTGCTCTGTGACCTTGGGTGAGCCATTTCACCTCTCCAGGAAGCAGATCTTCAGCTACTATAATGGAATGTGAACAGAAATGGCTAGACCCAGTCAATGACTTTGTGACTTGGTGAACTTGGCCAGGAACAGACGCATGTCCAGAAAGAACGAAAATTAGACAGACCCTCACTTGTCTTTGCCATAAGCTAGGAAGATCTCTCCTCCACCCAGCCCTGGGAACAGCCAATTCCATGCTGTCTTGGACCTTTATACCCTGCTGCTGTGAAAAATGCCTCTTTATCTGGTGAAACACAAAGGATTATGGAGCACAACTGGCTCCTATATGAACCAACGTTCACGAGTGAACCAACCACATTGGCCTTAGGAATGGCTTTGCTGGGTGAGAGCAATCCCACCTGGGCCACGGGGGTGGGCAACCACTGTCTGGCACCTGGCCTTCTTGCACTTTGCTCAGAGATGTGGTTCCAATACAGAGACCCCCGAGGCGCTGTGGCTTCATATGCAGTAAGCTTAGAGTTCCCCCTAAAGCTCTTGTTTGCAAGTTGATCTTCCCCACCTTTAGAGTCACCATTAGGGAATCTATACCAAGCAAGAGGAAGCCAATAGATACCTTTTTTTTTTTTTTTTTTTTTTTTTTACTGCAACACTGGCCCGCTGCCATATCGGTTCTAAAGCCAGAGATAGTCTTTCATGAAGTTGACAAGTCTAAAGCTCACTACTTTCCCTTTCTGGACCTTTTCCCCATGTTTTTGTCCCAATTCGTCTTCACTAGAGCCTGCACCTTGCTCCTGGACTCTTAGTCAGACCCTTCCTGTCACTCCAACCTTACTCTAGCCCAAAGTCCAACCCCCTCGAGGAGGTAGGTCGTGACAGCGCTAACTTTCCCAAGTGGACACTAAAAAGTGACAAAGATGAGCCTGCAAGAGGAGGAGTCTGGTGGTGGAGAGCCCAGCACAGCGAGGCCAGGTGGTGCAATTTGGAACAGAGAGAATTATCTCGAAAGCTATTCCATCCGGGGCCACCAAATCCTCTTACTCATAAAGGCAACTTTGCTAATTTCTGCCATTCATAATAATGACGAGCTGAGTGAAAAGATGCTGACATCCTGATGAAGTCTACCCAACAGATGCCTTCTTGGGCGGTTGGGGAGAGTGGGTTGGGAGAGAATGCGTTATAATTACTGATGACATGGGCAATCTAGGCAATGGCAGAAAAATGGAAAAGTGATGACAGTCACCATCCCCGGCGTAAAGGTGTGTTGATTTCTTCAGCCCTCATCGAGGAGGGCTCAGTTTGGAAAATGGCATTAAAAAATGGAAAATACATTTTTTTTCTTATTCTCTCCAGGACAAGTTAAGATTACATCAAGAATAATTTGATAAAAATATTGTACACCTTCCTTTGCCAAAGCAAACAGACTTCATGATGTTATGTTGGAGGGAAAGGATCTCCCAATATCCTCCCTAAAACCCAAGTGGTTATTTGAAGGTGAAGTCTTGGTGTAAAAGTGATGCCTGAATTCAAAACAACTTCAGATTTGTACCAAGACTGTAGTTATTGCCAAAACAAGATTCAAAGAATGTTGACCCAATACTAGTCTCTACACATGTGAAACGCCTTACATCTGTTCAGTTACATGTTCAGTGAGTGGTTTATATAGTGCCAGGAGCCACGCAGGGCAGCACGTAGTCATTCTGCTTCACTGATGAGGAAAACAAAAGGAGTTTTTGGAGGTTCCTCAGCCCTTCCCACTGGGCCATGTCCCTTCCCCAATTTCTGAGGCCCTTCCATTGACACTATTCATCCTGAAACTGGTAGCAAAAAGAGTAACTGATTGTAGAAATGTAGGATGCAGAGGCTCTTCCTGAATCACTAGTCCGCAGCCCCGGAGTATCTGATTCAGTAGGTCTGGGGTGTGCCTGGGAGTCTGCATTTCCTACAGGTTCCCAGGGGATGCTGATGCTTCTGGCCCGAGGCCCACACCTGGAGAACCACAGACCCAGGGACTCTCTCACTGAGTTGAAAGCACCTTGAAGGAAGAGGTAAGTCTTCCCTCCTCCTCTGCATCTATCTGTGGTCTGGTGCATCCATCTGGCCTTGGCAGAAATTCATCACAGGATTGTTGCCTCATCTCCCAGCCCCTGCACTTACTGTGAATGCCATGGGCCTCCTTCCCTTCATACATTTCATATTTATACTGGTGACGACATTTTCCCGTTGTCGTGAGACTCCAGCTTGATGGTTACGATTATAAATCCTTGACTTTCACTGTGGGTTCTGAGAAACATCAAAGACTTCAAGATAGAAATGAGCAACTTTGCTCCAGGGGCTAAATACCATCCCATACCATGGTCCCCCATCACCCCCACAAGATCCAACACGCACATTAGTACACTAAACGCTCTGAGAAGTCCTGCAGGAAGTAAACCAGTTTAACTTTGTTTAACATGGTTCTTCCCTATTTTGCATGACTACAGACCCCTTTACTTTCCCTGATAACACTTATTATTTCATGGAGTAAAAGCATTCTGATAAATGCTCATTGAGAAATATTCCATTAAGGTGTGAGTTGCAGGTCCTATGGAGTTGGCTGGATAATTACCCAGTTTTGACTTTACTCCTCCACCATCTCTCCCACAATGGGCGCACGTAGGGGGCCTGTCCTGTGAAGCCCAAAGCCTGGAAGGGCAGAGCAAAACCTGCGCTTTGTGTGGGCAGCTGAGCCCCGAGAAGGAGGAAGGAATTCTTCAGTTGACCAGGTAGATGGGTCATGCCTCCTCTTCTGGAAAGGAGTGAGTGAGGAGGTAAAGAGAGGCCAGGAGTGTTACACAAATGGACTTTCCATGGCATGAAAGAAAACAAGGCAGGGAAGGAGCATCCCCTCTGGCCCCACCACCAACAGCGTGGAATAAGAATCAAGGAGCCAGAGGACAGCCCCCAAGGAGCTTTGAGTATTATCAGGGAAGTTTCATGCAGAAAACAATAGAAGATATGACATAAGCATTTCTGGGGTCAACCCCTATAAGCAACCCAAGAAGAGTGTTGTCGTTCATAGGACACGCTGTAGACCCTGGGACATCTCTTGTGTCACTGCACCCGGCAGATGGGCCCTGAACAGGAAAAGGGCCAAGTTGCTCTGCTGGCCAATGCAGGTGACTCCAGCTGACTTGATCTGTTGAGTCCTTGCACAAACAAATCTGTCCCACGGAAGCAGGTTAACCCTCCTGGACTGTTCGCAAGTGTTAATCAGCTGACAAATGTCCTGTATTGTTTTCCTGCAATCCAGGATGGGGTTGGGGGCCCTGGGGAGCGTGTTTCAGCCCATAATCACCTTCCACGATCCGAATAAACTTCAAGGTCACAAGCCAAATTATATTTTCCTGAGGGAGAAGGACTGAATCATTCTATAGGAAGTCCTAAGATGGCCAGGGGTCAGGAAACGAGTCCACGGCATTTCCTCTGCGGAGGCAGATCTGGTATGGCTGACAGTAGGTGCTTCCACCCCACATCCTCCCAGCTCCTGCACAGATGCCTGGTTCCTCTGGTGGCCCTCTGGGGGCTCCTCGTGTCTCAGTGCTTGCAGGCAAAGCAATAGTTCCTGACCAGCAGTGGGGATGGGGCACCCCCAGCTCTCCATCCATCACCAGCACCCCCCACCACCCCATCTCTCCCTTCTTCAGGCCTCCAAAAGCACTTGTATGACGCCTTTCAGTAAACAGTCCAGGGACGTGAAGAGACGATGCACCCAAGAGAAAACAAGCCGGCTCACGAATGTATGGAGACACGTCCAGCCTCACGAAAAATCAACAGTAAATGTCATGTTTTTGCTTATCACATTAACAATGAAACAAACATTAAAATGCTCACCGTGAACAGGGTATGGTTTTAAAACAAGGTATGGCCAGCGAGAATGGAAAACCTTACTGGAAGATACTTCACAAAATCCTAATGAAAATGTTCATGTATGGAAGTTTAGTAACCTGGAAATAAGTTCACAACATCTCTGGTTTTTAAAGATGATCATAAAATAGCTCACACAGAATAATGCTATGTGTGGGTGTAGGTGTAGAAAAGTGTCTAAAAGGATAAATTCCCAACATTTATTTCTGATTTTCTTTGGAGCTATACCACCCATAGGCCTGGGCCTTCCTAAAGCCCCATCATCTAGAGGGTTCACTCTGGTCCTTCTCCAAAACCTGCTTCTCTCCATGGGGCAAGGACTCCCAAGGCCAAAGGGATGAACCCACCTAAAGGCCTGGCCCATCCTCCTTCTAGTACATACTCTAGAACCCAGGACACTGGAATTCCCATTTCTAGGACCCCACAAGCCTCTTCCTGGTTCCCTTTCCCTGAGGGTAGATTGTGTGGCTGGTGTGCATGCCTAGGACCCAAGGAGGTGGCCAGGAAGAAGTTGGTTGCAGGGGTGTAGATGGTGCTTGCATATGGAACTAGAGTGTCCACAGGTGCGCACAAGGGCCCTCAAGATGAAGACTGGAGTCGTGGCTCAGACAAGAAAGGAGATGGACAGGGCCTGAGGTCTGCTCTCCCCATGCTACCAAACTCTGGCTCGGCACTTCAAGGAGTCCCAGAATTCTGAATTTGGACCTGAACTTTCAGATTGTCACAAAAGTAAGGATAGAACATATTTCATTTAATAGTCAGGTGGATTTATAACTTCTAAATATTTAGATATCTAGTATGTGGGCCTTCGCTTACACTCTTGCCGCAGACCACAAAAATGTTAGGGATGGACCTGCTTTGGATAGAATTAAGGATAATTTTATTCTCTCTCTCTCTCTTTCCCCCCCTTCTCTGTTCCTCTTCCTCTTCCTCTCCTTCCGCATTCTCCCCCTATCACTTTTAATCTCTCCCCATGTTTTTCTTTCCTTTTACCATATACTAACAAATTGATGTTCTTTGTTTTAATAGTTCCAGGCCTCTGAATCTAATCTTAAAAAAAGAGATTAGAAATGTTGACAAATATCTAGAAATATCAATTCTAGAAATGAAGAGAACCTAAATGCTAAACAATGGGGAAACAGTCAAATGAATTATGGTATATCCATACCATGTGGATAAATATTTTAAAATTGTATTAGTGAAACCATTTTACATTAATAAAAAAAATGTAATGAAAAAATGCTTAATACAGTATTAATTGAAAAGCAAGGTACAAGATTACATAATGTAGTATAAATATACATTTAAAAATATAAATATATGAGATTATATATAGTAGAAAACCATGAAGATAGTAACTGTGTGTATGTTTGATGAAATTATAAGAAATATTTTTGGCTTTTTTCCTACAATGATTAGGGATTGCATTTATAATCAGAAAAAACATGTTTAAAAGTCTAAACACATCTGTGCCTTTGTCCAGGTTTGTGTTTCCATGAGGAAGCTGTACCCTGGTGGCCTTTGACGTAATCCACACGTGGACCCTCCGTCCTGTCGCCACTGTGGAATCCTGATTTCCAACTGTTATTTCCCTTCGGGACCTTCTGACATTGGGTTCCTAGAGCAGCCGTGGAGGCCTCATGCTAATGGTGAAGCTGTCTCCTCACTGGGCCACCAAGAGGGGCTTCTACAGGGAAGCAACACAGATGCTCTTACAGAAGCCAAGGAGACCCACCTGCCTTCTCCCTGAGGGTCCCCAACCTCTGTGAGTGGTGAGGACCTCGCTGCATTCACCCAGATCCCCACGCACGGTCATCAGCTCCCCCTGGCCACACTCCATGCTGCAGGGACTTTCATTACGTCTCACTTTCCACAAGATCTGTTCAGTTACATCCCACAAATGCTTAACCTTCTAACAGTCTTCATTTTTAACAGGGAGATGACAAACTCAGGCCAGGGAGCATGTCTGGCACATGACTTCCACTGTAGAAGACATTTGGGGACAGCAGCGGGAAGCAAGCTTTCTGGGGTCCTGGTCAATTACCTTCTTTCAGCAAAGCCCACCAAGACCAGAGGATGGAAGGATTGAAAAAAACCTTCCCTAAGCATCAGAAAATGCAAACCGGAAAGAAAGCCAGATGAGTCCAGACATCTCTTACTCACACGAGACATAAAGCACACAGATTGAAATGGGAAACTGCCATGAACTGCCAACTCTCGACATGCAACCACCATTTCTACAAGTTGAGAGAAGAAAGCTATTTGTTATTGCTATTGCATTATTCTCAAAACTCATTCAGTAGCAGACTGCCACCTTGAACGTTTTCCCCTGGTGTGGGCTCTCTCCTGCTTGTGTCCCCCCCATCCCACACAGAGCTTTCACTGAGGGTGGTGGGAGAGGGCTCTGTTGGTCCCACATTCTCCAGTGCTAGGCAGGCAGCGGGGAGTCACAAATTAGTTTGGAAGTTCCTTGTACATGCTGGACTATAGACCACTAGAGACAGGTCTCTACAAAAAACTATGTGACAACCATATGACCTTTAATTTAAAAAAAGGTGAAGAGGGAGATTATACTAAATTTCCAAATCTTTTATTCCTCTAAGACTATGTAGTTCTATGCACGTATATCCCCCTTTTTTTCCCTAAAATCTGATCGATTTTTCCAATGTGTAATAATATTGCCACACCCCCAAATTTTGCTGAAATTGTACTTCTTTCCAGCTTGGCTTGCAGAAGACTGCACACCTTATCCTTCTTCACATGGCCTCTTCAATGCTGAAAACACAGCTCAGCACACAATACAGGTTTGGGAAGACTAACTGGACTGACCGGACGGTATCAGCATCACTTCCCGGGGAAAAGCAAGGCTCTGCAAACAAGCTGGCCTGGGGCGAAGCCCACTCTGTCTCCTCCTCTGTACTTGGAGGTCACAGCAGCCCCCTGCTCTATGGGTTCGTGAGCTTTAAATGAGATTATACACAAAGTGTTTATGGCAATGCCTGGCGCACAATCAGGGCTCAGTAATGTCAGCTCTTCTGTTGTATTCCCCTTGTGAGAATTTCTTGTCTCTCCTGGAAGCACAGAGTTGAAAACCATCACCCCCACGATGAGAAAAACAGTTGGTGTCCAATACGCCTCTGATAGTTGGGGCACCTCTGGGAGGCCCCCCTTCTTGGTTCGGATTCCACCTCAGCGCTGCAGCCGGGGCTCCTTCAGCGTCGGCACAGCTTGGCTCATTGCCTCGAAACTTACTGGCACAATAAGAGATAATGATTTCCCTGTACACACTCCCTCAGAGCATTATTGTTCAAGTATTTCCCTTATTCCTCCTTTGCCGGAAAACAATACCTTATAGAAATCAGCTGAGGAAGACACTATTAAGGACTTCAAAAGTGCAGCTTTCTCACTGCCCTGACTTGGCAAGAAAGCCTGTTTGGAGCCGTTCACCTCAGACCCAGGAACAGAATGTGACAAAATGAGTCCCTGAGGACTGATGTGGACACCAAACACTTGGCAGCTTTGGGGCCAGCCAGGCCAGCGATAAGAGATTGGTTTCCTCAATTGATGTCCCATTTGGACCGTTTGCCAGCCCCAGAAGGTCAGAGCCATGCTATGAAAATAAGGGTTTTTTCTCTTTTCCACTCACCTTCCATACCTTCCACGATATTTCTTCTGCGTCCCTTGGGAAATTTGTGTCTTTGTGGGATCTGTCCTCTGCCCTTCTTTTGTGAGCATACCAAGGCAAAGATCCATTTAATTTTCAGAAACTGTGTCTGTCAATAAATTGCTTTTGCTCTGTCTTGGAGGGGATGCTGCCACCGTCCTCCCTGAGCGGTCATTCCTTATGTACGGGAAGCATTTCTCATTATCTGTCTTGACCCCTTGTGCAATCTTCTTTTCATCCTCTCCTTGAGCTTTTCTTATCGTGGCTCGCACTCCCTCAACCTCATTCTGTAATCAGCAGCATCCTTCTTAGCACCTGGCGCCGGATCCCTTGCACGCGTCCTCCGTTATAACCTTGATTATTTCCCCTCATCATCCACCGGAGCCTCTCCAGTTGGGAGCACTGTCCTTGATCTCACCAAACCCAGCACTTCAGCTACGTTGCTTCCGAATCTCCCAGCCTTGCCTCGTAAAGGAGATCGGAGATCGGGCATGAGACATTGGTAGACTCTCTCTCTCCATTCCACCGGCGTTGGATTGATTGATTGAGCGCCTAGTACGTGCCATGCACTGTTCTCTGTGAATGAGACACATACATTCCCATCGTCGTGGGGTTCACAATGAAGTGAGCAGGAAAGAGACAAGTAAACAGACATTGCCGGGTGGGGAGCCTGAGGAAGTCCAGACCATCATGACCAACTCAAGGGGGCTCTGTGGGATGTTTGAGGTCTCAGGGTCACAGCAATACTCAGCATCTGTTGGAAACAGCACGAACTACTGACTTGGGGTGGTATACGGGTCCACATTAGATCACAGGGCATTCGTCTCCATGATGTAGCTGCCGGGCTGGATTTTCTGCAGTTGCTGTGTAAAAATCAATGCAGTGTCTTATCTGACTGTAAAGTTTAAGTAGACAGTGTCCAACACCTCTGTGCATCCCAAGAGTAGGTAACTATGGGATTTAAGAATAAATTTTAAATACTGCATTTCCTTCCATTTTAAATACTGTATTTCCTTCAGTTATTCTTCAAATGGCTACTAAGTTCTTAGGGTATAAATACCACGTTGTTCAGACCTAACTACTCAATCAAGTAGCTGTTTGGGGGTTTCTCTGGGCCTCGAAGCTCCATGAAAAGTTAGAGACACTAAGAACACCGTGTGAAAGTTTGAAAATCTTGGATCTAAGCTGAGACCCAAAGGACGAGGGTTTGTTAGGTGGGCTGAAGGGAAGGGAAAGAACTTTTCAGGCCAAGTAACACAATATCCAAGGTCCAACAGGGTGAGTTGGGGAACTGTAAATTGTCTTGTATGTGCTGGCTTCCTGCCCCCCCGAGATGAGCCACCCCGCCCCCCCAGCCCCTGCTCCACACATGCCTACTCCCCCACACTCTTGCACACCCTTCCCTTTCCCCAAGGCTCTGCCCCTCTTATTCTCGGGCCTCCAAGGCCTGCGCTCACACCCGAGCAGGGAAAATCAAGCCTCAAGACTTGACAAGCCTGCTGGGGTGGGGCCAGGCACACGGTTGCCCAGCAGTGTCCGGTAGCGGGCGACAGGGGCAGTGTCATCAGCCTGCATGGCAGGGCTGGCAGCAGGTGACAGAGAGCCAGCCAAGGAGAGACTGGATTTCAGAGACAGGACTCCAGTCCCTGGAAGGAACTGAGGCCCTAAGCAGGAAACCAAGCAGGGACACAGTTCCCAGAAATGGGGCACAGGGCGGAGGTTCAATGACAAAGAACAAAGTAGGAGCCCAGTTACAAAAACAGGCCCCAGAACTGAGAGGGACCAGTGGAGAGGAAGTGGTCTACTTGTAACAGGGGAAAATTAGAAACAGCTTTAATGTCCAAAGTAGGGGATTAATAAATAAATTATGGTAAAACTACACTGTGGAATAATACTGTGTGGTATGAAAAAACAAACAAACAAACCATGTTCTATAAGGACCACAGGCAACAGGGGGAAAATCAGGTAGATGAAGTTGGGACATTCAGTTGCCACCTAATTTGTAAAACAAAATGCCTAGGTGGTGTATACAGTTGGAAACAGTAGGCAGGAGAGAAGAAATGGAACAATGACTAGAAGGAGATATAACCGAATGGGCAGAGTGCAGCTGATTTCAGTTTTTCTCTTTTCTACTCTCTGTACTTTCCGAATTTTCTAAAGTGAAAAACCAAACTATCACCTTGATTTCTTCTAATGAAAAAGAAACAAAAGCAAAAGCTGCTTGGAGTAATGAATGACCTTTCCAGTGCAGACCAAAGCCGTTGGAGAAACCGGTGTCCCCAAATGGGCTGGTTCTCTGCACAAACAAGGAAAGTCAATAATTAGAAGGTACAAGGTGGGGCTACCAGATACTTGACACAATGCCCAGGCCAGCTTTGGAATTAGGAAGGATAAAAAGTAGAAAACCAACAAACTGGTAATCCACCTGCTGCTACCTCTTTCCATAAGTTCCTTTTCCTTCACTTCTGCTCATGGCCAGGTATTGTAACTGTTCCCAGGGGCAGCTATTGCTCAAGCTACTTCCAAAGCCCTGAGTGTCTGATGAGAGGAACCGGGAGGTGAGGTCCAAAGTTACAGGGGGAGCATCAGAACAGCGTTGCCTGGGCAAGTGACCTAGCGTGGCGTCCGGGGGAGCAGCCCTTGCTCTGAACCCTGATTATGTCTTATGTGGCTGTGTGACTTGGGACAAGCCATGTCTGAGTCCATTTCTTCCTCTATCAAGTAGAGAGAAGTGATAATATTGGCCCGACTGGGTTCTTGAGGCTTAAATGAGATGAGTCTGCCTGGCTGTGCTTTGGGAACTACAAAGTGTCAGGCACATATCAAGTATACTGTTCCTAACTGCTAGTTGGAGGGTGTACTGACACAGCAAGACACATTTCTGGAAAGTGATAGAGACCTCACAAACTCAATAAAACACATCATCTTTACACACTGCGGTGAAGCCTTGGTGCTTGCAAGAAATCTCATCCAGACAGACCCTGTGGCGCTGATCTTCATGGGGAAAATGCAAATGAGTATCTCTCTGTCTCCATGAGGGCAATTCCATAAAATAAAGCCCCTAGGGCGCCTGGGTGGCTCAGTTGGTTAAGCGACTGCCTTCGGCTCAGGTCATGATCCTGGAGTCCCGGGATCGAGTCCCGCATCGGGCTCCCTGCTCGGCAGGGAGTCTGCTTCTCCCCCTGACCCTCCTCCCTCTCATGCTCTCTGCCTCTCATTCTCTCTCTCGCAAATAAATAAAATCTTTAAAAAAAAAAAAAATAAAAAAAAAATAAATAAAAATAAAGCCCCTAGCCTAGAAGCTACAAGGGAGCTAGAAGAAAACTAATGAGAAAAGTCTTTGTCATTTTTGCTCAGCATCTAATATTTCTAGCTAGGACATCAACACATCTCTGCTTTCCAGTGTCCCTAATCTCGATCTGAGCCTCAGGTCATGACCGAGGAAGTAGAGAACCTCAGAATATTAATGGAAAAATCACGTCTAATATAACCTCTTCTCTCAGAGATCCCAAGAAACCTCAAAGAAAGCCCTAAAATATTATTCTCTCATCGAATTCCGAGATTCTATGTTAAAAGCTGAAGGATGGATAAATGAATGATGACTAAGTGAAGATTCGAAGTTTTATTTGGAGGAATGAGACTTATTCTCCAGCTCCTCAGGAAAAAAATATATATAGCATTAAAAGGATATGGTCATTTCAACAACCAAAGAACCATAGAGAAAAGACAGAATCCAATATGGAGGCGTGGAGTTCTGAGAATGCTTTAAGAGAAACCACCATGTTCTCAGAAACCATTAAGTGTCCCATCCAAGGACCTCCACCTTCAGGGAGCACCATGAGGTATGGAATAAAACTGTCCCCGACCCAACAGACCAGAGACCCTCTCTCTCATCCCACCTCCCCCTGCCCTTCCTTCCCAGGAGATCCCTAATACCAGTCACTTTCATCAAACTGCAACCTATCAGATTTTGGCTATCTTCTAAGCCAGCTTCTCCATTCCCACCTATACTGCACATTGAGTCACTGCCTGAGCAAGGTACCATGTGCCACCAGCCCCGAGCCCTGTCCTAACACCCCAACCCCAAGCCAGGCAAGCAGCACAATTTCAGAAAACCCTGCACCTGGAGGGAGGGGTGGCTTCCTCCTCGATGCTGGCTCCTAAGTTGCGAGGAGTCAAGGTCCTGGGACCTGTGGCTATCTTCTCAGTCCTTGACTATCTGAGACCTTTTCATGTGTCTTAAGGACTTTTTTTTTTTTCACAAACATATTCAAGTCAAATAAAGATAAATATGAACCGCTGCCCCGAATTTAATTCATTCAGACTGAACCAGACTTTTGTTTTAGAAAAAGAAAATCAACTCATTTTATGGAATTTTTCACCTGTTTCTGAAAACCCTGAATCTGGCCACATGCCAGAGTGCAAGGGATCAGGACGCATCCATCTTCTTGATTTCTTTGTTTCTGCCTCTTGATTTCCTTCCAGCTCGCAAAGCACTGCTTCCCCTCGGAGTGCCCCTCACGCAAGTCACGATGCCCCGTCCACCCTCCAGTCTGGGAGGCCACGAACCTTTCTTCTGCTTCCCACAAAATCAGCCAGTATTTGGGGCCACATAATGTCCTACTACTTATTCATCCATTCCTTTAACAAATACTACTGAGGGGCGCCTGGGTGGCTCAGTCTTTAAGCGTCTGCCTTCGGCTCAAGTCATGATCCCAGGGTGCTGGGATCGAGCCCCGCATCGAGCTCCCTGCTCACGGGAAGCCTGCTTCTCCCTCTCCCACTCCTCCTGCTGGTGTTCCCTCTCTCGCTGTCTCTCTCTGTCAAATAAATAAATAAAATCTTAAACAAAAACAAATACTACTGAGTAAGTGGTATGTACCAGCTATTATGGTTGAGATGATCTCATCAAGTAACTTGATCAAAAAGGAACCCATTATGATGGCTTATTTTTAATGTATAAACACTTCAAGTCAAAATTCTAGGGAGTCTCTTGTTAATGGGGAGAACTTGGGGGTGGTGGGGATTGAGGGCTGGTTCCCAATGATCTTAAGGTGCA
The DNA here is from genome assembly GCF_002201575.2 of Neomonachus schauinslandi. NCBI lineage: Eukaryota > Metazoa > Chordata > Mammalia > Carnivora > Phocidae > Neomonachus > Neomonachus schauinslandi. The sequence goes on along the minus strand of NC_058408.1, from coordinate 38,423,912 downwards.
GAGGGAGAGGGAAAGCTCATGCTTAGACATCTCCCAAAACAGACATCTCCCTCATCGCTTTGGGCTCTGTAGGAAAGGAAAGGCAAAGACGAAGAGGAGAGTTCTGGGGGGAGGGGTTCAGAGAAGGGATGCGAGTGCATGCTACTTCTGCCCCCAACATTAACCACAGACCTGAATAGAAACACAAGTTATGTTCCTGGAGGAGAATCACTGGAATGATAATGACACCTCATGGCTCTCTGTTCGTTTCAAAAGTGACTACCACCAAGGCAAAGGGGGTGGAGGGGAGCCTGCTAAGTGCTTCTGTGGTGTCTGGGCTGTCATGAGCCTTCTGCCCCAAACAGACAGGAGCTTCTGAGATGTACGGCCACCGCTAGAGTCCCCAGCACCTGCGCCCATGCCGGGCGTCCCCAGACTCTGCTGTGACGAGGAGGCAATGAGGAGAGAAGAAGCCGAAAACTCTGATCTGTTTCCTGAGTCACGGCCACTTTCTTTACCATGCCCTTCAGATCCACGTGTAAGTCAAGAAACACCACAACTGATGCAGACGAGACATTTGAGGAAAAAAGTAATAATGCAAAACCGCCAGCTAGAACAGATTTTCCTGTGTTTGAAGATGGCAATAATAAGACAAAAGACAGATTTTTGCCTTCAAGAAACCATCTCTTCATTGCAGCCAAAGCAATACAAAATTCAAGGCAAACATTCCATTATTTTCCCCCCACTGTTTGGAAATATGGAAAAAGAAAATCTTGCCATGATTTTTCCCCCCTAGTTCTACCAGAAGTGACACTTTGGGTTTTTTTGTTTTGTTTTGTTTTTTTCTCTAGCGTTAACAAATGGCTACGTCTGATTCTTCTGGTGCTTGGAACGGAGGACAGACCCAGCAAAGAACAGAACCTGGATGGGAGACAGTCTGCAGGAAATCGTGAAGCTGCTAAGAAAACAGAGCCCCCTCCACAGGCTGTCTTCACAACATTAGTCTTTTTGAATATTATCTGCCTTATGATGAAAATATTATCTCCTTATTGATCACCAACTCCCTAAATAGAACAGAGTTGTTTACAACAAATGCAACCAGCAATCATAAATGTGCAAAACAATAACATGCTACCCTTGTATCTTAGCTTCATACCCACTGCCAAGCACCAAGCAGGGCGAGTGAAGCTCCCATGCATTTTGTTCACATGAAATTTGGGGAACCACAAGAATCTAAAAATGTCACAAGATTAGTAAATGTAAGATAAAGTCTGCTTTGAAGGATTGCAATAATAAGTCTCAAGATTAGTTTTTTCCTGGAGAGTTCTGATTTTTCCTCATCTTTTGACTTCCCTCATTGTGGATTGCTAAAGTTGAATAGGGACAACTGGCGATCATTTCATTCAACCTACCCATTTTATAGCTGGGAAAACTGAGGTCCCAAAGAGAGGAAGTAACTTTCCCAAGGTCACATAGATACCCAATAGCAGAGCTGTGATTAGAATTTAGGTATACCTCTAGAAAATTCAACCCCTTGGTTAGGTGAGTTAAAAGCTATTTCAATTTTTGGTTGCGCTGAGTGGCTTTGCAGAGAGACAGTTCTCTTTGTTAACATGAGATTGTGTGCCCTTTAAGCTAGCTGGTGACTTCCCACAATTGTGCCATTGGATTGTGTGACGTCCTCAGCACCTTCTCTCGGCTTCCCATCCATTTCTAGGGAACACAGAAGATGGGTCATAACAATATCTCTATCTCTGAAGCCTCAGATACACTTCCTCTCATGGATCTTCTCCTGGCACTGGATTTTCATAGATTGTGTTTCTAGAAGTTTTGTTTTGTTTTGTGTTGTGTTGTTATGCTTCTTGGGACAAGTTATCACTCTATGCTACTTCTGTTTTTTTTAACAGCCCTGACATTGATAAGTGACTACTTAAAGCCGAAATTCCTTTTGGAATTGGGCTTTAAGAAGTCCAAAACTTCCTTTTGGAATTGGACTTAGTCATTACATTTCCATCCATGTGCTTCGCAGAGTAAGGCATTAAGGAGATGCTCACTCTCAGGGTCCTGCAAGTGTCTCTTTCAATGCACCCCCACAGGCTCTCCTGACCCTTGTCCCATCTCTGACCTTTAGTCTTTACATTGTTTATTTCCTGCATTGTTCTATTAGTGTTTTTCCTAATTAACAACAAAGTAACAAGGTCCTTCAGTCAGAGCAGCTCTGGGTTTCTCCCTATTCAGGAGGTCCGGGAGAAACAGACCAGCAAGCACCTAAAGCCTTTAGAAAAAAACATCAGAGCTGCCTCAGTCACCCAGTGTCAGTCCCAGACGGCAGCTGACCCTTTGAGTAACTCACTCCTGGATCCTCTCTGACCTTGGGTTCCCCTTCCCACATCATCCCAAGTGGATTGCCCTGCAAACTTGATGTGGGCTTTGTCCCTCTTTTGTCAAACCCCTCACTGGGGTTTCCATGAGCTCTCTCCCTGGGTCTTCTTGCCCAGCCTGTCTCCATTTTCTTCTTTGAGCCATCTTCCTCTTGATGCCTTGAAAGATACCCTCTCTCAGCTGTGGCCTCGGCTCTGCCTCCCTCACCCCTACACTGGTTGATGGGGGCCCCAACCTGAGAATCTGCACTTGCTTTGCATCTGAGCACCAACCTGCATCTCTCCCTGTCTTTGGAAGGGTCTCCCCTGGATATTCCAATATCAGTTTTACATTTTCTTGACTGCAAGAAAACATAGGTGAATATTTATGTTTTCTAACTATATGGATGGAAAATAACTTTCTCAACCTAAAAGCAGTAGCAGAAATCACAAAGGGAAATAAACTTAATTATAAAAAATGCTTAAACATCTACATGTTAAAGAAAAAAAGTATCTAACATGCTTTCTTTCCCTTGTTCAGACATACCATCCTCTTTGGCCCCCAGTGTGTGCAGCCTCTAATCAGTACCCTGGTTTTGAACTGTCTATCCTGACCCTGGCTTTGGTTCTCCTTTGACAATGCCCCTGCCCAGCCCCCATCCCTGCCATCTATCCACGTGGCCACCCTGGCGGCCAGGGGCAGGGTGTGGAACACTTAAAGTAATCATCTTCCTTGATAATTCTCTCATTGTTTTACTCATTACGTATGTGAATATTTGATTTCGCAGGGGCAAAAGCTGTGTCTTCTGCTCTTGGCATAGAGCTAGATTTGAGAACAATTTGCCAAATAATTGCAAGAACAAGAGAATGAAAATCTTAAACCCTAGTGAGAGGAAGTTAAGGATTTGCCTTCAGAAGTAAGGTTTTATAATCAGCTGTCAATTTTCAATGCTAAGCAATGATCAGCCAAAATAATTTAGAAGATCAAACTGTGAATGATGGAATTCCCACCCAAAGGTCCCTCTCCTGACAAAGGGGACCCATGCTGATACATTGTGCATCATAGCCAAGCCCACATAAAACCAGTTCCTTCGGTGGTTGGCTTTACACTGGTCCCTTCCTCAACTAGATCTCGTTTGCAAGGCTGGTGGAGAAAGCCCTTTAAAGATGGGAAGACACCACCCCTCACTGGACTACTGGAGCCAGAAATTTGTGCAGCCATAGAGCCACCAGGCAGAAAGCCACACTCACACTGAGTCCCATCAGCCCATGGGACAGCCCCCAAGGTGTTATCCCCAAGCGTGACCGAAAAGGAACAGAGAATTCTTTATTCCTTTTTACTAAGTGGCCCTAACCTTTTTTTATTCCCTCTTCATACCTTATCTGAATTGGCAAGGCTTTCCAGTTTACTTTGTGATACTTCATCCTTGATCAAGCCAATCTTTGCCAATTCTTACCATTTTTGTAACTCAGTATTAAACTATCTGGCGTTCAAAATTAATTTACCTCTTACGATTATTTTTCCATGTCCCCTTCTCTCTAACCAAAACCAAATCAAACAAAAACCCTTCAATAGGACAAAATTCTTGGGGAACTGAGCATTTTGCCATGTCATTCAGGGATCACTGCAAAACGTGGAAGTTCCCACTAGGCTAAGGCACACACAATTTCAGACATTCTTAGGTTAAAAAAAAAATTACCGTTTTGATAGATCACAAATGGTTGAACATTGAGACTGTCCCATGGTTCAACGTCATAAGATAAACACTCTGTTCAACTTTGGCTTCACTATGATTCCCCAGATAAAGGCTTTGGGCACATCCAGCAAAAAGTCAGCAGACTATTCGGTGTCCTGAGCAAGGCCCACCTTGAGGGGCTAGCAGGAGAAAGCCCCTGGCTTCTGAAAGCAGCTGAGGAGAACGTGGAGGGTTCACGGTCCGTGTCCTGGCCATTCCTGGTCAGGAAGGGGACACCTGTGTCCCGGTCCACTCCCTTCTCCTGCCTGCCCTTTGTAGAGGAAACGCAATTGTAATGTATTCTCACCACAACAAAGAGACAGAAAAGGACAAGAGGCTGTTTCATCACCTTTTCCTCTGCCCTGATGCCCCATGGGGGACTGGAGAGCAAGTATCAACTGTGTTTTGGAGGTTGCAAGAGGAAGTCACTGTCATTAACCCAAAATGGGTCACTCCACCTGGGGGACAATGGTTGGAGGTGGAAATTTTAGCAGGAAAGCAAGAGAAATTCTTTGACCCACACGCTGCGTCTGGGTCCGTGTGTGAGGCCACATGCCACATTCGTGTCACTGTATGTGATACAGATCACAGTGGAGCTTTACCCTGAAAGTGAAGACAAAGAAGAGGAAGAGTCTGGGACCTGGTGTTGGTGGTGTCATTGCAGCCCCAGAATGCAGTCCAACTGTGTTTTCATAAACAGGAAATTTCTCTTTTCACAGCTCAAGATGGGAAATAAAGAAGTATTGTTCTGGAACGCCTCTCTTCCTTCTTCTATTTGATGTTTCTAATGTATCACCCTACCCCCTCATCCTCAAGGCCAAGAGAGCCAAAAATTTTTTTCAACAAAATCTAGCTTCAGGCCGCTTTTCCAAGAGGAATGGGCTTCACTTGGACATCTTCCCTATCCTCCACTCACTTCCCATGCCAGCACTTCTCTCCTTCTAGCACCTTGCCCCTGGCCCAGCATGGCCCTTCCCACCAGGACTCAGTCCTCCCATTCGACCAACCACACCAAAGGATCCATGCCTGAATGAGTCTATGTGTTGTGTGAGGATTAAATGTACACGTATCTCTATGTATAGATACAGGGAATACTTGGAACAGCACTATATCAGTAAGCACTATATAAATGTTAACTAACAGTATTGTAGGAGGTGATTAATTAATGGATCATTATTGTTATAAAGATTAGGGTGGTATAAACAAGCAATCACTACTTGAGGACCTTGATTGAAAGTCAACTCTAAATTATCAGCTTCTGCTGAGATGTCCCACTTCCTCCCACCTCTACTGTAAGAGGCCAGATTAGGGCTGCCCTTCCAGTAGTAGTAGGCATTTAATATTTTCTGGATGATCTTCAGAGCCATGGTTTTCTCAGGCTCCCTGGGCTCCCTTATTCCAATGTTTGAACAACTTAAAGATCAGGAATCTCTACTGTATAGCCAATCGGAGTCTAGGGTACTTTGCCTTACACCCATTTTATTCATTTATTCTTTTATTCACCAAACATTCCAATGCCTACAATGGCCAAACATTAGGTTAGTCCACTTCTTTTGCAGAGTTATCAGCAGTCCTGGCTGACAGCAGCTCTTTGTCTACCTCCTGAAAACCCATCATCTTCTTGAAGGCATATCTGTGCCTCTGGTCCCGCTCCATCTCTCATCTTTCATATCTTCCCAGTGTTTAGGAAGACCAACAAGAGGCCACAACAAGCTGGATGCTATCCTTGATATTTAGAGCAGGAACCCAGGGCTGCCTACCTTCCTCCCTACCTCCACCCTATTGTGGAATATTGACTTATTTTCCTTTGAGTACTTGCACTCAATAAATAGTGGATATAAATTAAAAACAAAAACAAAAACAAAAAGCCTGCTCCTCACACAACTTGCATGCCTGCTTGGGGCACTGTCAATCCCTGGGAAGGTCCCAGGAAACACAAAGGCAAAAGGTGATCCTTAACATCAAACATCGCAGACAATAAATGGGAGAAAGGTGTGGGAAACGTGAATTATTGCGGAAGGTTTCCAGGGATACGGAGGAGTGCCCAAGAACTTCAGCTTGGAAGCGAGTCACCCCCAAAGGACTTGGGGGACGGAGGGTGCACATCCAGACGGCTGAGAACAAGAAAAGCCGGCACACGCCTTCCACCCTCTGTGGTCGCAAACTGTGGGAATGTTGACTGGGTCAACAAGGCCAGTGTGGGAAACCCCCCTGGGAGCTGAGAACCGGGCCACGTGACCTCTCAAGGCCATCACCAGGACGCTCTCACACTGTCATTTAGCACCCAAGTCCCTGGGATCTGTATCATCTACTTCCTTGTTTTGAGGCCCAAGGAGGCGGCGGGGAAGAAAGAGCCACAAAGCCAGAGGAGAAAGAGCCAGAGCCTTAGAAGGATGGTGGCCTTCCCCTCATTTGTCTCACTCTTTTAAGTTGGAGTCTCTTCCTTCACTTTGCTAATAATGTAAAGTATCAGCTAAAAATTGCAATGCATGCATTTCATTTGAGTTTTATTGCCCTAACAGACAGCATTAGATTACAAAAGAGGACATTTTTCTTCTCAGTTTTAGCTTATTCTGATGATTTATGATTAGATACAGCAAGAGTTCATAAACTTCCCTGACCTGCTGACAGTTTTTACAGGCTCCCAGATTTATTTCCATCTCAAACTTAACAGCTTTCATGTGACTGATATTCCCAGCGTCGCGGCGTGGCTGAGCCAGGGGCTGAGAGAGCGCCTCTAATCTCCATGTTACTAATTTAAATGAAGTCTTGGTCTGTTGTTTAAAAAAGACATCAGTCATCCCGGGGAGGTTTACAGATCCTCTTGTAATGTAATGTCAGCCCCTTCTGAGATATGAGGTTTATAAAGCCTCACGATGTTGAGTGTTGGCAGACATGCCAAGGTCACTGTGTATGGCAAAGGCGGGGGGTGGGGGCAGGGGAATGCACTTCAGAGCAGGAGCAAAGAATTCCAAAGGAAGATTGTTCTCCTGGAGAGACAGGATGGGACCAGCAAGAGAGAAACCTTAGGGTTGGTGTCTGGAGGGAACAGGAGAGAGGAAGGTAGAGTCCCATTCGGATGTGAGACCCTTTGCCCTCAATTCAGCAGGCCCCATCTTCACCAGAGGTTGGGAAGCCCCGAGAAAACACAGCCACGGGCCCCTAATCTGAAGACGGTCATGGACACACACTCTTGATTCCAGTGGACCCTCTGCAAAGGACAAGTTGAGCTGTGCCACAGGTCCGAGCGGAGAGACCCAGACAAGTGTGCTCTTGCCTCCACCTGCAGACATTCTCCCGTGGCTGAGAGTCCTCCAGAGGGGAGACACATTCACCCAGCCATCGAGGCCTCCCGGGAGTAGCCAGAGAGGGGCAGGATTCCGTCCAGGGAGTGCAACCCAGCTGGGAGAAGACAGACTCCTTGCACCAGCCTACGCTGTTCTCACACATTCCCACGACCGCCTGGGTGTCTGAAGGTCACTTGCAATCAGACCTTCACTGAGCAGGAGTTGCCTTTGTGTTATTTGGAGATCAGATAAGAAGTGACAAGTAGCACTAAGCTCTGGCTCACTGGGGAAATGGGCTGAGGCCCTCAGGGCTGAGGGCTGGGGGGAGGGGAGACTTTTCATTCCCCTGGGAGAAGAGGAAGGTGTGGATTAAACGTGTCACCCAAGCGCTCCCTTGCGAAGGGAGAAAGGCCAAGGCCATGTGGCTCTGAAGGCCCAGGTTCTGCAGAGGCAGAGTCTATGATGAGGATTCCCTGCTTACAACCTCAGACTGATATGGGCCAGGGGAATGAGAGCACACGGTACTTCTGTTCCTACTGACATCCACTGAGTGCTAAGTGTATGCTAGGCTCCAGACAGGAGCTCAATCGGCCTTCACGGCCACTGAAAATAAAGGAGGGTGAATGAAGTGGTTATTATTATTGCCAATTGACAGATGTGGCACCTGAGGCTTAGGATCCCACAGATCTAGCCCAGGATCACACAGCTAGTAAGCGGTGGAGTTGAAGCTCAAGTTCAAGTCTGATTCTAAAGCCCAGTTTCTTACCCACCACATCCTAACCCAGCTAAGAAGACTACAAAATAAAAAATATATATATACCCAGCTTCTGTTCGTTTGTCTATCACCCTGTGGAACCCAGACAGTTGACCATTTCTTCTTACCCTGGAGAGAGACTCAAAAACTGGTTTATTTTAGTGTTTCTCAAAGTGAGGTTCATGGCCCACCACAATCCGCAGCTGTGACTGGGATGTTAACCAAATGCAGTTTCCTGGTGGGAGCCCTTCCAAAATCTGCATATTAGCATGAGCCCTAGGATATTCTTATGCATGTAACATTTGAGAGCCACGTATCTTTACAAAGCCTGTAGTTGGTGTCCGGCAGGACTTTTTTTTTTTTTTTTTTTAAAGATTTTATTTATTTATTTGACAGAGACAGACACAGCGAGAGCAGGAACACAAGCAGGGGGAGTGGGAGAGGGAGAAGCAGGCTTCCCGCAGAGCAGGGAGCCCAATGCGGGGCTCGAACCCAGGACCCTGGGATCAAGACCTGAGCAGAAGGCAGATGCTTAACGACTGAGCCACCCAGGTGCCCCGGTGTCCAGCAGGACTTAAGGAGCAAGGGGAATTATACAGGTTCCCAGCAATTCCTGACTGCTCTCCCCCAAATGCAGCCTCTTTATTTGTTTGACATGAATTCCTAGAGCATAATATTAGAAAAAATAAGTACAAACATACATTTCAAAGTCACTTCGGAAAGACTTGGAAATTATCCACCATTCCGTGTCATTTATCTCTTTATCTAGAGCGTCCATAGATAATGGTGATACAGAAACAGCTGGACGAGCCAGATGTTGGCATTTGTTAACTGCAGCCATTTCCCTGTTAGTATATCAGATGTCCCTGTTTGGGGAGATTTTTCTCTGGAAAATCCAGTGAACCATCCAGCATGGTTTCTCAAAGAGTGTTCTATGGACCACCAGCACCCAAACCTTCTGGGGTGCTTGTTAAAAATGCAAATTCCCAAGCTCTACTCCAGGACTACTGAATTAGATACTCTGAGCATTTGGGTCTTGGAATCTGTATTTTTAAGAGTCCCTGCACGATTCACATGTACACTCCAGATTTGGAAATAGACATGATACATACATGACAGAGAAGACCAGAGCGTCACAATCAGATGGACCTTAACTCAGAACTCGAATACACTGCCGTTTCGAACGCAAAATGGCCCAATCACCTGGAAAAGCAGTTGGACAGTTTCTTATAAAATTAAACATACACTTACTAAACAACCCAGCAATTCCACTCCAGGGTATTTACCCAAGAGAAATGAAAATGTATTCACACAAATGTTCAGAGCAGCTTAATTCACAGTAGCCTCAAATTTGGAAATAGCCCAGAGCCCATTACCTGGTGAATGAATGAACAAATATGGAACATTCATTCACACAACGGAATACTACTCAGCAATAAACACCAACAAATTACTGATACGACAGAGGTGAATCTCAAAAACAATATGCCAAGTGAAAAAAATCCAGACATGGAGGACTACATACTGTATAATCCCTTTTAAGTAAAATTCTAGAAAAAGCAAAACTAATCTACAGTGACAGAAAACAGATCACTAGATGCCTAGGCCAGGGGAGGAGGAACTGGCTACACTAGGGGCATGAGGGAAATTTTGGAGGTGATGAAAAGTTCTGCATCTTGATTTTGGAGGTGTTATAAGGTGAGTGTATTTGTTAAAGCTCATCAAACTTGACACTCCTCATCAGGGAAATGCACACCAAAACCACAGTGAGATGTCCCCTCACACCTGTCAGACTGGCTAAAATCAACAATACAGGAAACAATGGGTATTGGCGAGGATGTGGAGAAAGGGGAACCCTCCTGCACTGTCGGTGGGAATGCAAACTGGTGCAGCCACTCTGGAAAACAGTATGGAAGTTCCTCAAAAATTAAAAATAGAATTACCCTATGATCCAGTAATTCCACTATTGGGTATTTACCCAAAGAACTTGAAAACACTAAATACATGCACCCCTATGTTTATTCCAGCATTATTTACAATAGCCAAATTATGGAAGCAGCCCAAGTGCCCATTGATAGATGAACGGATGAAGATGTGGTATATATATACAATGGAATATTACTCAGCCATAAAAAAGAATGAAATCTTGCCATTTGCAACAACATGGATGGATCTAAAGAGTACTATGCTAAATGAAGTAAGTCAGTTGGAGAAAGACAAATACCATACAATTTCACTCATATGTGGCATTTAAGAAACAAAATGAATAAAGGAGGAAAAAGAGACAAACCAAAAAACAGGCTCTTAACTATAGAAAACAAACTGATGGTTACCAGAGGGAAGTGGGTGGGGAGATGGGGGAAATAAGTGATGGGGAGTAAGGAGTGCACTTGTCACAATGAGCACCGGGTGATGAATGGAAATGTTGAATCACTATATTGTACATCTGAAACTAATACTACACTGTATGTTAACTAACTGGATTAAAAAACATCTGTAAAAAAATGAAGACACTGGGGCGCCTGGGTGGCTCAGTCGTTAAGCATCTGCCTTCAGCTCAGGTCATGATCCCAGGGTCCTGGGATCGAGCCCCGCATCGGGCTCCCTGCTCCGCAGGAAGCCTGCTTCTCTTTCTCCCACTCCCTCTGCTTGCGTTCCCTCTCTGGCTGTGTCTCTCTCTGTCAAATAAATAAATAAAATCTTAAAATAAATAAATAAAATAAAAATAAAAAATAAAAAAATGAAGACATGCTCAACAATATGTCAAAAAAAACCCACAACTAACATTTGCAAATGCTTAAAATAATAAAATAATACTCCTCGTGCTATACATGAGCATAAATTTACTTTGTATATTGATGTTTAAAACAGTACCAACTTACTAGATTGCATGGAGAGCTTACAAACAATATAATCCCACTGAATTTTTTAAAAATTTCATCAAACTCTACCCTTCAGGTGGGTACATTTTATTATATGTAAATCATAACTCCATAAAATTGATTTTTACATATTTTATAAAGTTCAAATAATACCCATCATTTATTAGCAATGTGACCTTGACCAAATTGCTTAACTTCCCTGTTTCCTTCTCCTCGTGCCAATCCAAAGGAGTTTCCCATCTTCCACTGTGCCTCTCACCCCAAAACCATTCTTGCTTTAAAAATCTAGAAACCCCATTTGATCACATGAAACCGTCTTTTAAAATAAATAGGTAAGAGTCACAGTTCAAATGTTTATATTCATTTTTAAATGCTCTTGGTGTTTCAAGGACGTCCTCCCCATCAATAATGTGATCCTGGCTGATGGAGGTTAGCAGCGACATCACATGGAGTCAGGGGGGACTTTAGGTTCTTTTGGCAAATAGTAGAGAGAGGCCGTCTTTGCTTGGGTTTTTTGTGTGCTTGGCAGGAAGCTCCTCCCCAAGCGGCTGGAGAACAGGGTTTAGCTGGAGGGGTCCTGGGGCTCACATGTTTACAGATCATGGGCTACACCGCAGAAGAACTAAGCCAGTCACCCTCAACCACTTAGGCGGGCAGCTCTCCATGCCGGAAGGAGGGGTCCGCTCACCTTTCAATGGTACCTACAGGTTGCAGAACCTTCCTTCACGCATTCACCACGTTCTCATTTCACACATATTTAGAATATTTGCCAGGCACAGAGGACAGCCATTGGGTGTTCAAAAATGAATTTTAAAAATATGTACGTTTCCTATCCTCCAAGAGCCCGAAGTGTATTCGGATCACAAATACACAAGAAAAAAAGATGAAAGCAACATCTTGTCATGCTGTGATATAGGCAGAGGTCAAATGCTGCGTGTTGCAGAGGAAGGCAGAACGGGCTCTTTTTTGGGAGGAGTAAGGAAGGCTCCACGGAAGGGCTGACATTACCTGGGTCTGAAATGATGAGTGGAAGTGCCGCAGACAGGACAGGGGAACGGGGGCCTTCCGAGCACGGGGCACAGCACGTGGAACGGCGCAGAGCCTGAGAAGGCCTGGTAAGGCCAGGGGATGCGCACAGCTGATGCTGGGAGTGGAGACTGAAGCAGACCACAGGAGGCGAAAGGCTCGTGTGAGGGTGGTGGACACGCACATGGGGAGCTGCTTGGTTCCCCGCTTGCAGCGGATACTGGGGATACTGGCTTTGACGGCCTCACACCTGCACTCTTCGCTATAGGTGGCCCTTGGCTGACTGGAGCCGCCTCCCCTGGAGATGCCTGAGCATTTCTACTCCCCACACCCGCAGAAGATCCCAGCCAACAGCCGCCTACCTGCCACTGCAGAGCCCATCCCCCTGGGCTCTGGGCAGGACAACCTCCTGCTGGTACAGTTCGTGCTCCAGAGCGCCCCCTGGGATCGGACAGGGGATGTGCGGCTCCGGAACTGTCCTCTCTGACAAGCTTCTTCGTCGGTCCTGTCCTGCTTCCCTCACCTCCTTGTCGGCCTCTCCTGAGAGCTCACCCTCCGTAAATCACTTGAGTGCTGCTTCAGGGAACCCAACCAAAGAATCCAAGCCAAGAAGCCTGAGCTTCAGTCTCGAGGCCTAATACCACTGCATTTGGGAACTTCAATCTGCTTAACTTTATTCCCCCTTGCCTTCCGACCCAGGGCAGCCTCTACTGACTGTGTTTGCGGTTTTCTTTCATTTTTCCCTCACTTGTGCCCCCTGCAGGCTCAACCATGGAGAGAACACAAGAACTCGCATGAAACGAGTCTCCTGCACTTTAGAGCATGGCCTTCAGAATGCTATCTTTCCGTGAACAGATCTACTTCTGGGCTGCAGGGGACTCTTGTCACCATCCCTCCCTCCTTCTCTCCTCTGCCTCCCAACCATTCAGCTCCCGGCCTTCCCCTGATCATTGCAGCTCAGCCCTCCCCAACTCCACCCCCCACTGCTGTGTCCCCCTCTGCCCACCAACAGCGCCAGCTTGTGACAAGCTGGCCATTCACTTCCCCCCTGTTCCCCTACTCTCCACTCAACTGTTTCTCACTGCCCTTTCTAAAGCACACATCTGGGGGGCGCCTAGGGGGCTCAGTCACTTAAGCCTCCAAATCATGATTTCAGCTCAGGTCATGATCTCAGGATTGTGAGACTGGGCTCTGTGCGCTCAGCGGGGAGTCTGCTTGCGATTCTCCCTTTCTCTCTGCCCATCCACCCCCACCCCCACCCCATGCTATCTCTCTCAAATAAAATCTTTAAAAAAACAATAGCCAAGACTTGGAAAACCTAAGTGTCCACTGATGGATGAATGGATAATATGTATATATAATGGAATATTATTCAACCCTAAAAAAAGAAGAATCTTGCCATTTGTGACACCATGGATGGAACTTGAGGGTACTCTGCTAAGTGAAATAAGGCAGACCGAGAAAGACAAATATCTTATGACTTCATTTATATCTGAAATCTTAAAAAAAAAAAAAAAAATGAACTCATAAGTACAGAGAACAATTAGCAGTTGCCAGGGGTGAGGGTTGCAGGATGGGCAAAATGGGTGAGGGTGATCAAAAGGTACAAACTTCCAGTTACAAAATAAATAAGTCCTGGGGCTATAATGTACAACACAGTGACTAGAGTTAGTACTGTATTGTGTATTTGAAAGTTACTAAGAGACTAGATCTTAAAAGTTCTCAAAAAGAAAAGTACCTTTTTTCTGTTTCTCTCTTTAAATAAATGGCTCCTTTTCCTGGCTTTTCACCCCCATCAAAGGCTGTGTCTTGTGAACCAAAACAATATAGAAAAGAGCTAGTGGATAGACTCTGAATGACAACCAAGGAAAAATGCAACATTAAAATGTCACTTGAATGACAGCAGAGGTGGGGTGGGGCTGGCCGAAGTGGGGGGAGGGGGGAAGCAGCAGAGAAGAGCCAAAGTGGACACTGTGAGGCCACTTCTCTTTCAGAGGGTGACAGCTGACCTCAGTCTTTGGTGCCTTGGAGCTATGAGCAAAAAGCCAAGGTTTCAGGCACAGAAACCATTCTCTGGCCCGTGTTCTCACCACGCCCTCCACTGGGAAAAGTGGTGTGGGCAGAGATATGAGACGATCCAGCTCACCCCACCCACCCCTTAGAAAGTCCTTGTCACATGCCTCCATCCTTTTCCATCTCGGGAATGGAGACTCAGCAATCCCCATTTCACTCTTGGGAATGCCCATCCTGCAGCCTCTTTGGGTCTAACTGCATGTGGAGCCTCTTTCGTCTTATTTTCCCCTAAATGGGAATGTGAGGACAGACTTGAAGGTTGGCATCAGCCTACTGAGATTCATGCTAAATGCCTCAACAAGGTACCCAAGGAATGACATGAGACAGAGGTGTCCATCGACAAGCACGCAAGCTACATTAGGTTTCTGCGGGCATGCCCCTCCTCAACAGATCGTGGACTCACCCGTGTAGGATCTGAAGACCCACTCGTGGTCTCATGGGGCTGTTCCTCCAGCATCACGCCCGGTGGACACTGAGGGCCTGCACGCCCCCTCCTCACATGTGGACACCAGCCATAAACACTAACACTGACAGGATATGCTGTGTGCCAGGCACAGATCAGGTGCTCCACATGAGATAGATCTATAAATTAAATTCCTCCCTATCAGAACACTGAGAGATAGATGCTAGTCTCATCCCCATCTTACAGAAGGAGACCCTGCGGCTCAGGCTGAATCATCTGCCCAGGGTCACACAGCTACAGGACGGCAGAGCTGGGATTGAAGCTGGTAGTCATGCCGTAGAGTCGCGCTCAACACCCCATCCCATTGTTTTTTGGGATCGTCCCCCAGCCAGTCTCCCTGCCTCCAGGCTCCCACTGCCTCTTCAAAGCCAGCTGTGCACCGTGGCTCTCTCCAGACACAGATGTGGATATGTTCCTCTCATGATGGCTTGGTCCTGCCAGCCCCACCCTCCAGGCCTGGGGTCCTGATGTCATCCAGCACCCTCACAGTTTGTCTGACTCTGACACCTGGTTGACCTGCTTGCCTTTTGGGGCCTCAGATTTTCTCCCATGTTACCATAACCCTAAAACTTGGATCAGAACTGCTCACATCAGCTGTAGAGGTGTGACTAAGCTTGCATGGCCCCTCCTCCTCATTGACCTTCCATCATCCATTTCATAACAGGACCATGACTGATTTAACTGTAAATGTTTCAGGTAAGAATCCTGGATCTCTTATGATGTTTTTTTTCCTGTTATTTTGCAAACTGACTGAGGGAAAGGACAATTTATCTCTCCTTAGCAAGGTTAAGGTATAAATCCAGGGGGAAGAAATTCTGCCCACCAATTCCTAAAAGTCCACCATCAGAGATTCATTTCTTTGACTTAACTTTGTATTCCCTTAAAACAAAAACACTCTCAACAGGAGTTACCAACTGAGCACCTCCAGCCATTCATTCTTAGAATGGGTAAGTTGAAAAGATCCTAATCCTATGTCAGCATTTGAGGGAAGGGAGGAAAATAAGAAAAAGAGTATGAGACCACCAAATGTAAAGAGTAAGAGACAAAAAAGATATTATCGAGAGAGGAAAAGGCAAAGAAAGTGGTTGTCAGTGATGCCCCAGAACAACTTATCTGCCCGATAATTTTGTTGCCCCATAGCACACCAATGTGCCCCTGTCCCTGCCACTCACATATTGAGCTCAACATTTTGGCAAAGATTTTCTGCAGCATGGGCTCATGTACTTTTTTCCCTCTGACTTTTACTCCCCACTCCCTAGCAACTGATGCAGCAAGTCCATAGCCACAGAACCAGGACTTGCAATTGGGACCATTGGGCATTGGGTTGCAGTCTAACAGTTTACCTGCCCACCTGCCCCTCTCCAACATTCCTTGGACTTCCACCTACCTCCAACATGTCCAGGACTGGATTCTCTGAGTTGAAGGCTTTTATTGCAAGCTAGAGTTTGGGGCATGAAGCCTGGCCTCTAAAGTCCTTTAGATAATCCATTGTTTAGATGCTTTCATTTCCAGGAACAAAGGCTCTCTTACCCCCACCTCTCTGTCCCTTCAAAGGGCATCACTATGTAGCAGCAGAAGCAAGCACATCATGATATCATTTCTGATATCCATAGGTTTCAGCAATCAGTAACTGGGTTTTGTTCCAGGAAAAAGCAATATTCTTTGACAAATAAGCTATTTGCTGAGCAGTTTAAATGACATTGCAAAGAGTGACACTACAAACCAATGAGCCTGTTTTCTCTGCTCCTATTCACTGCAAAACAGCTAATGCCCCAGATAAAGAGTGTAGATCACATGTGACTTATAACGTGAATACAGCACTGTATAAAGAGCCACACGAAAACCTGCCCTGATCAGCCACTCTGCTTATGAGAGAACCAACCAAGCTGAATCTTTTCCTTTGAAATCTTGGAATAAGAAAATACCATCACCCCCAATCCTTGAGGGTTTTCTTAAATGGCTTCTATTCCTTAAACCTTCTTGTCACTAATGTGGCAAAGCCCAGGTCTCTCTGAGCCCTGGGACTACTGTAACCTGCTTTAATACAGGGCGTTTCCAGGAGGCAGATGTTTTAACTAGCAGGGGAAAGAAAGGTCTGTTTCTTATTGACGGAACCCTAGCATGTGTAATAGAACTTCAAAGATGTGAGGCCAGATTGGGCAGGCAACATCAAAAGCTTTTGCCTGGTGCTGAGTAAACCTTGTATTCTGACATACAAGTTCTTATCTATTCTGCTCCAGACTTGAGAGAAGGAGGCTGCATCTAACCAAATCACATTGTTTTTCCTCACAGCTGCCAACTTGGAAAAATATCAGGGCACAAAGGGACCATTAAAAAAAAGAAAGAGACACACACACACAGAGACATGTTTTGTTAGTTCCTAAGCAACACAATATTGCCAAGATGGGGGCTCTTAGGAAAATGAGAAGATGTTTGCTACACTTCCCTATTGAGGCCACTCGCTAATCCTAATTTTTATCTTTTTATAAAGAAATTAACAGAATGAACTTGGACAAAGTCTGTGTCTCCCCCACTCCATCTACACCCCTGTCACAGTCCCTGTCCCTTTGATAAACACTCACTTTCTAATGAGGCCAAATCAATGGTTTAATTATATCTAAACTCAAACAATGAAGCTATTTCCTGATTTAAAATAAAAAAAAAAACTAAATTCATTTATCTTTAAAATGGTTTAAAGGAATTATATTCACTTCTTCAAATTACCTGTTTTTTCATTATTTAAAAAAAAAAACAACTTTAAAATGTGTTTCATTTCAACGTAACTGGAACATAATAATATTTCCCTAGTCTGGGAACCAGAGAAAATCAGGAAGGCCATCTTTCTATCAAAATGTGTATGTGCCTGCCTCATGTGGGTTTGTTTCAAAGCACCCGGTTATTTCCTCTGAGAATGTCTGTGTGTGTCAATCCTGGGGAAGGGAGGAAGCGTCCCACAGAAGGAAATTAGTTTTAAACCTGGGGTTTTCCTCCTACACTGAGAACACATTTATTTAATAAATGGGTCCTTCTGAGGGTCTTACGTGTGGGATCTGTCAGGGATGGAGTCAGCTCCAGCCTGCCTTCCGTAGAGCTTGGCCACTGGAACCTCTCTGAAGCAGACAGATCTGCCTATCAGGCCGTCTGCCTTGAAACTCACTGCTAGTTTGGACTCCTCATCCCAGCCCTGTCCTGACTTCTTCCTGCCTCTCAGCTCTATGCCTCTCTGTCCCCCCTGGATGGTTGCATCCATATTTACAGAACCCTAAACAAGAGACCATGTAGATAGACCAGGGCGATGATTCTCAACCTTGGGTAAGACTCAGAAACCCAGAACCCTGCTAGTTTAAAAGTAGACCAGTCTACACGTACAAGGAGCTTCAGCCTCACCTGGATGCCGGTAGGAAATGCAGACTCTCAGGCCCTGCCCAGCCTGCATTCAACAAGCCCCTCGGAGGACCTGTGTGTGCATAAGCATTTTGAGAAGCACTACCCCAGAGATCTTCAATATACACATGCCCAGGCTCCAACCTGAGGTTTTGGGGATGATCTGGAGTGACATCCTGGATTGTGTGTCTCAAAAGTGCCCCGGGTGGATCTGCTCTGTCCTAAGTCAAAGAACCAGTAGTGAGACGCTCAAAAGCATCGGACAGACACAAGTGGCCAATGACTATGAGCTGGTTAGAAATGAGCTAAAGAGACACAGAGATTCCTAACATTCAGGGAACTACGTGTATTACGTTCAAAGAGCCCAGGGACAGCCAACTCTGAGGGCCCTGATTTCCTTCTGTCCTTCCGTGTCCCTGCCATGTCTTTGACCCAGAAGACTTCCCCACCCCCCTTCCCTGCTTCCAAGGTCCAGCCACCTACAAAGCATTTTGAAAATGCGGCTTTCTGCTAGTGCTACTCCTCAAGGCCCTTTCTGCCTCCTGTTATACTCCGAGTCCTCACAACCACTCTCCTTCCTGTCTCCATGTCCCCTTCCATGGCCGGCCCTATTCCCTATACTGAGAAGATACCCAATAGAAATCGGTTAAGTCTAATTGAAATCATGCTCGTGAATTCCTTTAATAATCTTCAAAAAGTCCTCCATTTTACAGATCAAGGCCAGGAAAAAAAAAGGGGGGGGGACAGTATTTCTACTGAATATTGGTTTATAAAGGTCACATCTTTACAGGCAAAAGTAAGCAGAATATTGAGGCAATTCATCTATTCAGTGAAGCAATTATTAGACCCAAAACCTATAATTGGAAGAAACATACGCATTTAAAGACTTCTTTAGCATATTCCACTGTCAAGGCTGATAGTATTAATTATCAGAGTATGACATTATTTTAACTTTGGTTTTTGACATAAGTTATTTTATAGTATCTTTCACTCATGGGGGCTTTAATAAAAGAAGTCCAATTTGCTCCACCCATTCTTGTTAGATGGATTTCACAGTGACAAGGAACGGGGGGTGCCATCAGGGTTGAAGGTTGTTATGTCCCCTGAAGCAGTATAGGGGTGGGGCTAGATCACCCAGATTCATTACATAATTTCTCACCCCTCCACATCCTTTGACCTGGGTCAATAGATTCTTAATTCACTTGATATAAAGTGGACAACTGCCCTGGATGACTCATAGGCCAGATGATATTGACCCAATGACCCAGAGGTCCTATTTCAATTACAGAGGCAAATGACATTTCCTTACTAGCAAAAAATGAAGTCTCCTCCCAAGGAGAATCCAGTAGCAAATGGTCTTCTATCCTGGACAGAGAATGCTACAATCTCCATGACTCTCGTACAAAATTGGATTCTTATTTGGGGGCCATGAGAAAACTGGGGTCTCTTTTTCAGCTGACACACAGGTCAGTAATCAGGGAAGGAGTAGACCCTCACAGCCCTGGGCTTCTGAGCAGAGTGTCTGATCCATGTTGCCTACTCTTCTTCACCCTATGCCCTCCTAGACAAAACCGTACAGGTTACCCCTCCGGCTTCTGGTTCCATGTTCAGCTGTTTTCTAAGAGAGCCCACTTTTCTCGTGCTTACGTGTATCCATCAAATAGAGCAATGACTCCCATTAACTTGCTTTGTGAAGGATTTGACTAAAGTCTTTGGTCTCCTTGAGGCTATATGTTTTGTATTTCTTTGTAGCCATGCCCAACACTTAGATAATGTCCCAAACTCACCTTGGGTTCTCAGTACCTGTTGTTGAATGATTAAATGAGGGAACAGCTACTGAATGCTATTCAGGTAATAATCCCACACTTCTGCCCTGACCACAAATGATCTATTTAATTGATTTTAGTGACTCTACAGTAGCTGTTATATTACCTCAGAGCAAAATTACTTCTTTCTTGCTTCTAAGACCTAGTAATTTATATGCTGAACATGTAATAATCTATTATATCAAATATCCACTCCTATTTTTTTTTTAATAGCTTGCTGCAGAGCATAACAGCCCTGGATACATAAAATAAGTGCAGGTGACTTATGAGTTTGCACAGAAGAGCCTTCTGTTCTCGACACAGCTGTTTCAGAAAAACACAGTGAAGAGTGTAGAAGGAAGCAGAGTAGGTAAATATTAGAAGAGGCCTTTAAAAGCGGCCCTGATCACTGGATCCTTAGGATGTGTTTGTTAGGAAAGGATGCCCTAATAATGGTTAATATTGATACAGCATTTTACAATGCAGCAGACAGGCAATAGGAAGGCTGTTTTTCTGAAGATAAGCAAGTGGGGGCATGACGGACCAAGCTCATGACCTCAGACCAGGCAGTAAGGCACTCAACAGCAAAGAGCAAAGACCAGGCACCAGAGGGTGGGACTGCCCACACGGTGGTCTATAAACAGCACAGCAAGAGGGGAAAGAATCTTTATCTCCAAGCCCAGCATCCCTGACCACTCCATGAATCCCAACAGTGGGTAGAAGCATGTTGGGGAAGGGAAAAGGAAGAGGTGGATGGGTACAGGCAGATAGCAACCCATGTTCTCCTGCCCACTTTCCTGGATCTCCCAGGCCTGATGGAGCAGTGGTCACTGCCTGCTTCTTCCTAACAGCGGGGATTGTTTGTAAGACCATGACAATTTGCAGAGCCCGCCTCTTTTTTGTCTCTCCTCCTTGACTCACAGCTCCCTCAATCAGTGCCGGCATAAGGAGCACTCCTCCCCATCCCCTCACTAAGGTCAACTTGAAGGCCTGGATTTGAATGCAGACATTGCTTTTTGCAAACATGATATTGGGCAAGGAACTCAATCTTGCAGAGCCTCAGTTTCCTCCTCTTTAAAATGGGCATCATCTTGTCTGCCTCTTAGAGTTCCAGTCAGGACTAAATTATATGATATAGACTAAGAATCTAACCAAATACATGGGCCAGAAAACCACGCTCTGTAAATCTCAGTTCTTTTCCCTGTTGCTCCTACTTTTTGTCCCTCCTAAGCTGCTCCATCTTTTGCTGGGGTGTAACTAGAAACAGCTGGGAAATACCTGGTGAGGTTTTGCTTCATTCCACATGTCCTTGAAATGAATCTTCTGTCCTCTGTGCTCCTCTTCTCACCATTAAACCTCCTTCCTTTCATCTCTGGGGAAATCTGGAAACCAGAAGATGCTCTGGTCTCTCATGGCAAAGAACTGGGATTGATCTGGTTAACAAATCCCCTGGAATGGTCTACAGAGTGACTAACATTTTGGTTCTCCCAGAACTCACCCAGTTTTGGAACTGAAAGTCCCACATCCTAGGAAATACCCCATCCCAGGTAAACCAGGGCATCTGGTCACCCTCAGCGTCTGCAAGGCAGTTTCGGAGACAAACAGAAAGCTCATCACTTCTCGGATTTGCAAATAAGAGCAAGTGACTCAAAAAAACTCAGTCAAAAATCTGCATGAGACACAGAAGTCTCAAGCTCCTGTGGCTGAGTCTTCTTGTCAGTCAGCAAAGGGTTACTTGAGAGTGACCCCATAAAGGACCTCAAACGCTGTTCTTCCAGACAACACACAGGCTGGACGTGACAGGTAATGGGAGAATTCCAAAAACCACCTGCTTCTCATGGTACAAAGAACACTCTTCAGGCCTTGCTGCTGAATGAGAAGAGAGAAAATGCACACCCAGGAGGGGGTTGTTACAGTACTAATTGAGTAACACTGCTGGCCTGGGAAAAGCAATGTTTCTAGGACAGGAGGTAGGTTTCTCTACCCTTGCAACACAAAAGAACAAAAGCCTACATATCAGAATTGTTTAGACATTGGGAGAATCCCAACTTTTCCACATTGACTAGCTTCTAAGACCTGGAGAAACTGCTTCATCACCCTATGCCTGAATTTCCTGGACTAATAATACATATAGGGTTGTTGTGAAGAATTAATAAAATAATCCATGTGAAATGCCTAACACAGCTTTCATTTCCGGTACTATGGAAGATCAAATTACTTGAAGACCCTCCCAATATGAAACACCTAGAAAATGCTGAATAGATTATAATAAACATCCTTTTAAAAGCAATAACCGGGTTTATAAGAAAATGAGAAATTTCCAGAGACCCAAAATAAAAGGAAAACTAAGCTCCAGAGTGGAAAGCCTGAGCAGATGCCCCAGCTGCCTGTGGAGGGTGACCAGATTTGGTAATGCCTGGGTATGAATGTCCACGTGTGCTCAAGAGATCAGGCCTTGAGTCCACATGATGAAGGAAGTGGAATTCAAACACCTCTCTTTCCTTTTTCTGCACAGAAAACCAGAAACCTGGAAGTGCTATGTTAGTTGTAAGAGAGTAAACAAAATCTATACTCAGACTCAGGAAGATAATCAAGAAGCTTAGTTGTCTTAAACTAGGATCTGGATAAAGAAAAGAAATAGTCTCCTCTGATAATTCATGAGCATAGGTTTGCCTTCATGTGGGTTTTGAGTTCAAATTTGCTCTAGATGAATGATATGAATGACTAATATAAAAAGTGACTAGGGCCTATGACTCTGGTATGACTTGCACAAACAAAAAAAAATGTCTCTGGAGGGACAAAAACTTCCTCAAGCTGGAAGAGTCCCTCAGATAAATGTCCATTATCATAATCACAATCCAAATATATGAAGGAGGCAGTCCACAATGAGTAGGAGTCAGCAGATATAGCAAAGAGCAGATTTTAACCCCTGATAACACCTACTTAAAATAAACTATCAGAATTAAGCTAAAAACTAAGTATGTTTTAAAAGGCAAACTATATAAAAGAATCTTGAAAAAACACAACAAAATGATGATTATATTGGGAAAAAATTAAATAGAATTTCTAGATATGAAAAACATAATCATAGTTTAACCAGCAGAATAGATATAGCCAAAGAGAGAATCAGTAAACTGAAAAGTGGACATGAGGATGACATACCTGAAGGTGCAAGGTGAGGGCACCCAAATGCAGCAGAGAGAGACAAAGATATGTGAAAGAGAAGCTAAGATCTGAGGATGAAAGGACAAGAAGTTTAAACACAAATCTAATGGGAATTCCAGAAAAAGAGAAAAAAAGATAATATTCAATGAAATACAGGCTGAGAAGTTTCAAGAAATGAAAAAAGATGTAAGCTCATTAGCCCTGAGTGCACTAAAAATTAATTCATATCTAAATACATTGTAGTGAAAGTGCAGAACATACAAAAAAGAAAAGATGTTGAACAAACCATAGACAAAACATGTTACTCTAAAAATAATTATTAGATGGACAGCAGCTCTTTTTTCCCAACATTTTATTATAAAAGATAGAGCGAGTTGACAGCACTTTACAGCAAGCACCTATATTCTCACTACTTAGATTCTACCATTGATATCATACTCAATTTTACTGTATTTGCTTTATCATATATCTATCTTCTATCCATGCCTGTCTTCATTCATCAATCCCTCATTAGTTTTTTGTTGTTATTTTATTTGGGGATGCTTTTCCTATGTGTGCATTTCTTTTTTTTTTTTTTTAAAGATTTTATTTATTTATTTTTACAGAGAGAGAGGCACAGCGAGAGAGGGCACACAAGCAGGGGGAGTGGGAGAGGGAGAAGCAGGCTTCCTGCCGAGCAGGGAGCCTGATGCGGGGCTCGATCCCAGGACCCTGGGACTGCGACCTGAGCTGAAGGCAGATGCTTAATGACTGAGCCACCCAGGGGCCCCTCCTATGTGTGCATTTCAAAGAAAATTATAGGTATTACTAGACTTCCCCCTAAGTGCTTCAGCAAGGATATTATTAAATAAAGCACAGTACTTGTTTGCAGGTGCCTCTCTTTTGATGTCAAATATACATAATGAAATGCACAAATCATAAATGTGAGTTGCTGTGTGACCCAAACCTCTGTCAAATATAAAACCATCAACGCCCAAATTTCCCTCTTTTTCCCTCTAGTTGATCCCCATCCCCATTCTCTCAAAGTCAACCACTATACTAATATTTTTCTGCCATAGATTAGTTTTACCTGTTCTGAAATTGCACATAAATGAAATCTACATTTTAGTATAAGGCTTCATTCACTTAGCATACTGATTTTCATATTCATCCATGGCACTGCATGTATCAGTAATTTATTCCTTTTTATGATTGAGTAGTGTTCCATTGCATGAAAATAACAGTTTGTTTATCTATTCCCCTACTGATGGGCACCTGGGCTCTTTCCATTTTAGAGATTATGAGAAAAGCTGCTACGAACATTCTTAAAAAAGTTTTTTTGTGTGAATATTGTATCTCTTGGGTAAATACCAAAGAGTGGAATAGCTGGGGTCATAGAGTAGATGTACATTTATAAGACACCACCAGACCTTTCTCCAAATTGGTTGTATAATATCACATTCCCAACAATGTATGAGAGTTCCAGTTACACATCTTTGTCAACATTTACTGTTGTCAATCTTTTTAATTTTAGCCTTCCTATGGGTGTGTAGTGGCATCTCATTGTCATTTTAGTTAGCATTTTTTGATGACTAATAATGTTGAACAGTTTTTCATAGGCTTATTGACCAGTTTATATCTTATTTCATGAAGTGTCTATTAAAATCTTTTGCCAACAACACTGTTTTGTACAGCAACAAAATAAAACAGAAATCAATAGAATAGTATTTTATCAGTCAGGGTCCAGTCAGGAGACTAAAACCACAGCAGCAGTTTAAACAGGGAAAATTTAATGTAATGAATTATTAACTGGTAAAAGGTGGTTAATAACTAAAATGGGCAAAACAAATTCTAAGGTGTGAGAGATAGAAACTATACACACACACAAAAATTGCCACCCTTAGGAAAGCGAGGAAAGTGAACAGGGAAAGAACTTAAAATCTCAGAGGATGAGACCCTGTAAAGCTGAAATTCAGATCTTCAAGAAGAGGACATGGTTGCCATAGGAACATGATGCTCACTGATGTGGTGACAAAGAAACTGGTCATTGATAAGACATGAGATGTGAGAGCCACCCCCAGTTCCAGAAGAAACTGGCTGGAGGGTGCCACAGATAAACAAAGATCCTTATACTTTGATTTGCACACGGTAAAGCCAAAAAACAGAACAGCAGAAGAAAAAAAAGTTTCCTTTTTCCTTGTTTCTCTTCCAGCCTTGAAGTGTCCCTCTGGTGTCCTCTCTTGGCAGAGCCTAACATGAAGCCTTCTGTCTAAAGAGAAATGTAATCTAGAGAGTTCAGGCCTGATATCACAAAGTATGGCAAGGAAGGGTAGATTTGAAGCTGAGAGGCAGTAAATTAATAAGAAGTACAAATATCTTCCAAGTTCTGAGGGAAAAAAAAATACCTGTGAACCTAGACTTCTATACCTAGTTAATCTATCATTCAAGAGTGAAGGCACAGCAATGACTAAAAATGTGGGGTTTTGTTGTTGTTGTTGTTACACTTTATATAATACATACAAGAGAAAATATGTAATATGTAGGTAAACTAAGAATTTTTCAGGCAATCAAAAACTGACAGTGTATAACTAACAAACACTTAATGTCAGAACTTCTAAAGTGCTTCCCCTGAAGGAGAAAACTGAATCCAGAAGGAAAATTAAAATGCAAGGAAAAAAATGGTGAGCAAAACAACTGGTAAAGTTATGGGTAAATATAAATAAGAAAAGACAATATAAATCAATAATGATTAAAAAATGACTAATTTGGGGCACCTGGGTGGCTCAGTCATTAAGCATCTGCCTTCGGCTCAGGTCAGGATCCCAGGGTCCTGGGATCGAGTCCCACATTGGGCTCCCTGCTCGGCAGGAAGCCTGCTTCTCCCTCTCCCACTCCCCCTGCTTGTGTTCCTGCTCTCGCTATCTCTCTCTCTGTCAAATAAATAAATAAATAAAATCTTTTAAAAAAAATGACTAATTTGTGATATAAAAGCAAAGGGTAATTAAAATGTTGGACAACAATATGGGATCCAGGAAGAAATGACCAGTTAAAATGTTTTAAGCTCCTTGTATTTCTGGAAAGAAGGCAGAGTTCAAGGCCTTACCACTTAACAGCACAGAAAACAATATGACTAGTGCTCCCTAGAAGTGTACAACACAATCTTGGATGACATAAATCAAATATATGTGCTATTATGTCAGCGTTGCCTTTAAGAACAAAAATAGAATGAACAATACTAAAATCAGTAGAATAGAGAATAAAGAGAGCTTTATCGACTCAAAATAAAATAGGAATAAAGAGAAAAAAGAAAAAAAGGCTTAAATAAAAACAAATGAAAACACAAAATCTTTGGGAGAAATAAATGTAAATGTATCTGTGATTCCAATAAATATGAATGAAATAAACTTCCCCAGTAAAAGACAGAGATTTTTTTATTGTCTTTTTAAAAAGGCAGCTATTTATACTGTATAAAAGACATAGCTAAAATTTAAAAGTGTATAAATATTATAAATGAAAGGATAAAAAACATATTAGATAATACTGTCTAATAGAAATCTGGTATCTTATTAATTCCAGATGAAATAGATTTCAAGAATTATTAGAGATAGAGAGAGGTACTTTATAATGATAAAAAGAATAATTCATCAGAAAAATGAGATAATTGCAAAGTTCTATTGACATAAGCTTTGAAATATACAAAACAAAAATTAATAGACTCTCGAAGAAATTGACAAATCCATCCTCACAATGAGAGATGATAATATACTTCTTTCGAATTAGTAAATCAAGCAGATAGAAAAGTCAATAATGATACAGAAGTTTCACACTTAACAAACTTTACCTAAAGTCATATAAAGAACTTTTCAGGCCATTTTATGGAATATATTCTTTTCAAGCACGTAGGAAGCACTAACAAATCTTGTCATATGCTAGGCTGTTATTCAAGTTTCAATAAATACCAAAGAACTGGTATCATACAGACCAAATGCCCTGACCATTA
Source organism: Neomonachus schauinslandi (assembly GCF_002201575.2). NCBI lineage: Eukaryota > Metazoa > Chordata > Mammalia > Carnivora > Phocidae > Neomonachus > Neomonachus schauinslandi. The sequence continues at coordinate 38,397,019 of NC_058408.1, read as the reverse complement.
TACAAGTTAGAAGTTAATTACAAAAAAACTTTGAAGATGTTAAAAGCTTACTTCTAAAGTAAAGTGGGTAATACATCTCCTTTTATAAATGAAATCAGTGGCCCCAGAACAAAGAAAGGACCTGACTTCCAAGCATATTGAATATGCAATCTTGACTCCCCTAAGCCTGCCCCTCTAACAATCGACTTTCAGGAATTTAGAAGTACTCTCACATGAAAAGTTTGGCTTATCATATTCTTCCTAGGACAGACATATTTCCCTCTCACTCTTCCAAAGGTCAAAATAACTCTCTCAAAGCTAAATTGGGCTGTCGGCTCTCTAAAAGCTTGAGAAAAAAGGGGGTGGTCACTGATGGGTGAGGGGGACCCTAAGAACAAAAATGCTTCAGAGTTTATCCAGAGTGGTCCCCAAGGAAAGACAGTGCTTGTCTATATGCCTGGCTACTATTGAAGTTGTAGCCCCTAGGGCAGGGGTTGCAGTCTGGCAGGACAAGAGTCTAGAAAGAAGAGGTAAGTGGGGCACTTCATGCGGCAACACGGACACAGGGTGACAATGGCAAGGGAGCCCAGCTCTCTGGATCTCTAATCTGCATACCCCCAGGATCCCCATGCTCTGAGCATCTAACATCATGACAGCATCCCTAGAGTAAGTTATTCTACCTTAAATGAAATACAATGGCAACCCAGTTTATCAGTCTGCCTCTGGTGAGTTTGATAAATATAACAGTAGTCTTCTAAAACGTACATTCTCAGCAGAGGCAATATTGTCCCCAAGAGGGCAAAATTTGAATTGGAGGAGAGTAAAAATACTTAAATATTACAATGACTTATGGCCTTCCAAAGGGCCACAGAACATAAAAAGATATATAGTATACCTGTGGTATAAGAGTTCATGGGGGAGAGGGAACAATTAGGGGGGAAAAATCTTAAAAGGAAGGGGGCAACAATTTTAAAAATAAAAAAGAAAGTTTGAGAAATACCCAGGAGGACAGAGGATAATACCCATAAGTAGGCAGATACAAAGGAGTCTGTCAGTCAGATCCTGCCCTTAGGTAATCCTCCACCTAGTCAATGGCCAGACTAATTAACTAACCTCTCCTTCATTAACCACTTTTAAACTTCAGGAAAAGCATCAATCATATTGATAAAGGGCCACAGAGCTCAATTCTCAATTTTCCAATCAACCTCTCAACCAATATTTGGTAGTTTCTATATCTGTGCTGTACAGTACGTTGGCCGCTAGCCACCTGTGGCTCCTGAACACCTGAAATGGGGCTGGTCCAAATGGAAATGTGCCGTGAGTATAAAAAGTTGAAAGACACTCCTTCATGGATCTCTCCTGTTTTGCTTGGTATGAATCTTAGTCCTTTGGGGCCAATATAACAAAAATATCATTGACTGGGTGACTTAGACAACAGAAATTTATTTCTCACACTTCTGGAGGCTGGAAGTCCGAGATCAAGGTGTCAGCAGATTTGGTGTCTGCTGAGGGCCTGCCTCCTGGTTTGTAGACCGCCATCTTCTTGCTGTGTCCTCATATGGTAGAAGGGGTGAGGGAGCTCTCTGGGATCTCTTCCATAAGAATACTAATCCCACTCATGAGTCTCCACCCTCATGACCTAAACACCTCCCCAAAGCCCCACCTCCAAATACTATCACACTGAGGACTTGATTTCAACATATGAATTTGGAGGGACACAAACATTCAGTCTACAGTGGTATGCCAAGAATGGAAGACTCTGATTGCTTTTTACCTAGGGCATGTGTCAGAATTGTGTTCACAATGAGCATCCTTGAGGGATGAGATAATTATCTGCCTTTGGGACAAAGAGCAGGCTTGCTTTCTGCTTTCTATAAAAAGATGAGTTCCCCAGGCTCAGGGTTCCTCAGCTATAACATAAACCCATTACATGTACAACAACCACCTGGGCCCTCTATGTCACCCCCCCAAGGGACTTTGGAGGGGTATTAGTTTTCTGTTGCAGAGTAACAAATTACCACAAACTTGGCAGCTTAAATTACTACCCATTTATTAGCTCAAAGTTTTGTAGGTCATGAGCCATACAGAGTTCTCTGCTCAGGGTCTCAAAGGCTGAAATTAAGGTATCACCAGGCTGGGGCAGCTGGGTGGCTCAGTCGGTTAAACATCTGCCTTCGGCTCAGGTCATGATCCCAGGGTCCTGGGTTCGAGCCCTGCATTGGGCTCCCTGCTCAGCAGGGAGTCTACTTCTCCCTTTGCCCCTCCCCTCACTCATGCTTGCACTCCCTCTCTCTCTCTCTCAAATAAATAAATCTTTAAAAAAATTGAAAAATAAATTATCATCAGGCTGAGTTCTCATCTGGAGACTCTGGGGTAAAATCCACTTCCATGCTCATTCAGGTTGTTGGCAGAATTTAATTCCTTATGATTGTATGACTGAGAGCCCCCATTTTCCTTGCTGGCTGTCAGCAGGGGCCACTGTCAGCTCATAGAGGCCTCCTGCATTCTTCTCCACATGGTGCCCTTCAAGTCAGAGCCAACAATGGAGAATTTCTGTCAGATCTCTCCCATGTTTTTAATCTCTCTGACTTCTCTGTCTCTGACCTCTAGACCCAGAGTTTAAAAGGTCATATGACTAGGTCAGACGCACCTGCTTAATAATTACCCTATTTAAAGGTCAACTGACCTGAGATTTTAATTATATCTTCAAAATCCCTTCACAGGGATTAAATAACTAGGAGCAGGGGTAAATATATAAGGGACTGGGGATTTCTGGGGCCACCTTAGACTTCTGCCTATTTCAGAGACCAGGCGAACTGAGGCAAATTTGCTGGTGCTCACGTTGTTTGCTGTGCCATGAGTAATAAAATCCTTTATCTCTGACCCAAGGATCTCATCTCTTCTGCCAGCATCTGTGAAATTGTGTAAGTAGCTTGTAAGAAATGTAAAGTGAAATCCCAGACCTCCCATAAGATACACACTGACTTTTAAAGACTTAGTATGTAAAACACCTCATTAACCATTTTTAAGTTGATTACGTGTTGAAATGATAATATTTTGGATATATGGGGTTAAGCGAGGTATATTATTAACTTTACATCTTTATTTTTAACATTCAATGTGGTTCCTAGAAATTAAAGTAACATATGGAAGAGGCTTGCATTTGCATTTCAATCAGACAGTGCTGGTACCTATGCCTGGCTACTACCAAAGCCCTAGGCCCTTTGGCAGGGGTGGCAGTTTGGCAACACAAGAGCCAACTGTGTCCTACAGACGTTTCATTTGGTCAACACAGTATTCAAATATCTGTATCGTTTAGATGCCTTTAAAGACGGGCATGTATCTTCAGGTATGCCCCAGGCCTCACCACTCCCTATTGTATTTCACCGGACTTACTTACACATTTGTTTTACCTAACTGGCTTCTGTAAACATTCAAATTCTGTGACTCTTGCAGTCACACTCATACTTCTGCTAGGCATATTCAAAGATACTAACACAAGAGAAATACTAAACAATAGCATTCAACCAAGTATTAACCTGCGTGGCCCAAAATAGCTCCAAGAGTTTCAAAAGGAAGCCGTCTTCATGGGCAGTCTGGTGACAATGAGTCAGTAGACCTGGTTCTAGACCAAGCTCTGTCACTGATTTCAAGGGAGACCTTGAGCAAGACATTTCCCCTCTGTGGGCTTCTGTTCCCTCCCTGGCAAAGTGAAGGCCTCAAAGTTCCTTTGGAAGACCTAAATATGATGGTTTTGCTGGCTAAAGCCATCAAAGAGAGCTACCTGGAAAAGCAGGACTTGAAGATACTTGCTTCTCTGTCCTTTGTACATATTTCCTTATTGTAATTGGCCCCAAAGAAAGGGGGAAGGAGTCAAGAAGACTCCAAGTCCTAAAGAGCTCTTAAGGATAGTTTGTCAAAGAAGGAAGGTAAAACATAGTGCTACATTGTTGCTTTGTGTTCTCCATGGATATAGATCATTCCAGTTTTGGCCCCTGTATCCCAACTGGTAGATAAGCAAGAGCTGGTAGCGTCTGGATACCTCCATCTGCTCCCCCTCCCTTTCACTTCCCACAATGGCATTTCATGAAATCCAGAAGCAGATGCTCCGTGTTGGGGCTGAGCAGATACGAGCAGGGGTTTGCGGCTGGCAAGTTCCCACTCCCTCTACCCATGACATCTTTTTCATAACCTGAATTTCTTTAATTAAAAAACGTCTGCCAACTCCCGTTATCTGCAAAGATGTGCCATAGCAACTCTCTTTGCAAGCCCCTTTTGTAGCCGATACAAACAGGTGGAAGAAAAGCCTCCGTGGAGCCTCCCAAGTGTAAAGAGAGAAAGGAATGGGAAGGAAGCTCCTCAAATTGTGTGTGTGTGTGTGTGTGTGTGTGTGTTTGAAAGAGAGAGAGAGCGCATGAACATGCTCACAGGCAAATCTCTCTTGCAATTCATCCTTCTTCAAACTTTTCCTTCTCTATCAGAGAGGGTCAGAGGGCTTCGGGAACATGGGCAGCACACTTGTCCTGTACACACCACAACATGAGCAGTGGCACCTTGTGATAAACCAAACACACAGAGAAGAATTCACGGAGCTTAGCCTTCCTTGTTAGGACGCATGTTATGTTTTGTCCAGAAGGAGTCTGATTCATCAGTGGGAAAGGGAGACCAGATCTCTGCTGCCTTCATCCTCTGCCCCATGAATAGCTACTTCCAAAGGAAAATCCTTAACAATAATCTTGAGGAGGTGAGGGAACAATTGCATGCCCAGGGCAGGAATACAAATGGAGGCCACACAGGATATGTCTAATATGTATCAAGCCAACAAACTGCTAAAGAAAATATTTTCTATCTTCATACCTTACAAAAATACCCCTTCAGATCACCCTGGAAGGCCAGTTTCACATTTAGAATTCTCAAACTCAGACTTGTGCATGGGCCAGGAGATGGAGAGAAAGCCAATCCCAGGATTCTGCCCTGCTGCCTTTTCTCTTTCCATCTGTGGCTCTGTCCTGCACAGCACAAAACTCCCAGGTATGCAGACACTCCAGTCCACACACCCAAATCCCAAAAATGCCTTCTGCAAACCGCTACTCCCCACAAACCTGCAGGTGCACGGTGTGCACGAGAGTATTTTGTTCTGTGCCCCTGGGGACTGGCCCAGGAAAGAGGCTATGCCAGCCCTGGAAGCCCAAGGGATTCCAAGTTTCTGCAGCTAGAGCATGGTTTAGAAAGTGAAGATGAAGAGGCATGAGCTCAGGGTGGGCACACATCCTTAGTCCCATGGATTCTTCACCTCCCATTGAGAGAAGAGTCAGAAAGAGGCAGAGCAGGGCCCCAAAAGTGCAGGACCAGGACAAGGACCTCTCTTGCTGGGTCTAAGGGCAGTGCTGATCTCAACCTCTTTTTACCATCCTTGGGCCTCTTCTCAAGATGGACCCAAGTGTCTCTATCTCCTCCTCTACCAAAGCACGCTCCTCTCTTCCACTGTACAGGCCAATATAAACATGGCTACCTTCTCTAAAAAGAGTGTCCCAATTCTTAGAGAGACAAAGTTCCCATTGGTCCCCATCTCACCTGGATTAAGCTTGTGCTCCATTGCTGGCCCCCCTGAATCTGAAATGGAGGTATTGAAAGCAATAATGAATGATATCCTCTGTCTCAGGGTTATCCTCCTGACTTGAGAGTTTCTAGAGGGCAAAGTCCTTTGAGTTTGAGGCATTCCCACAGCACATTCCCTAGCACAGCAAGATGTGGACAATGAAACGTAATGCCTTTTAAAATAATGTGACTTTTTTCTGATCATAAAAATATAAAAAATTGAAAGATCTTTTTAGATGGTGAGATGTCTGGCATGTTTTGTTAGCAATCTTTAAGACAAACCTCTACCTGTGCAGCCAGAAAGTCACTTCCTTCCCGGATGCTCCACTGATCATCAGACAAGGCTAACTACTTAGCAATTTCTTTCTTCTTAATATTTGCCTTCTCATGGGGTCCATCCACTGATGCAGTTCATCGGCTCTCTACAAGCCTGCTTCTTCTGCATGAATTAATAGCCCTTGTTCTTAACTCCTCGGATCCTATGTGATAGCTAGCGCCAAGTGCCTAATACCATGACCATTGCATAGTAGACCCTGAAATGCTTTATTCTTATTATTGCTTCATTTCTTTCAACTTCCCACTAAAAGAGTATAAATAAATACATATGGGTAACCCCCATCCTCTACATTTTTCTCCACCTTTTTTCATTCCTACTGCACTTCCCTGCCCACTCCCCTCCATGTCACGGCAAAAGAAACAGGAAAATGAAAAATCACATACGCTCCTTTCTTAAAATTCCAATTCCAACCTGGCCAAAGACAAAATATTTACCTCCAAAGTAAAAACATCCAATAAATTATGTGAATTATGTATCTTTTTCTTTAATGGATCTCTCAGCTACGAGGTGTCAAATATCCTCATCTGCTTCCAATAATCTTGAATAATGTCACAAACAGTGATGATGTCATAGAATGCCAGGTGGTGTCTCAGAGTTTTGAAGGAGATTACATCGTGAGGAGTCATGAAGGACATGGAGTCTTATACCCTATTCTGGCCACAGTGATAAGGAAACCTGGAACAACCTTCCCAAGTGTAGATCACGGAATGAAGGTAAAGGAGCCAGGGACATGATGAGAAGAGGAAAAACAGTTGAAGAGAAACAAATCATGGGAGAGTAAAAAGAAACTGTTGATTTTACTTGGAGGGAGTTAAGTGGAATGAGTTTATGTAAAATCCACAATAGCATCTCCATAGATTTCTAAACACACAAAGGTGGTACCACACCTTGCAGGACTCAGCACAGCACTAGGACTTGTTGAAAGACAAAAACAAGGAGGTATGGCTATTCACAATTAGTAATCAACTGCATGTTGGTAAACGTTCATAAGAAATAGCAATAATGAAATATTCCAGCAATCTTCGGAGTTTCTCAGAGTTCCAAAGTGTATAAAATGGTGTGGTGTGCCCATTCTCCACAGATGGCTGTCTTCGGCAGCATTTCCTAAGAGCTGTAGCATGCGTGGCTCAGGCTAACACCATCTACGGTCAAGGACCTTGCTGCCAGGAAGGAGGGTGGGCACGAGGGGAACAGGCCCTCAGTTTGTTTTGACTCTTCAATGACACTTTCAAGTTGCCACATTTTCAAATATTTTTTTTTCTTTGTGGTAGTCCTTTAGAGGATCTTACAAAGATTTTCTGAGTAAACTGTCCCTAAAATTAAACACCTGATTTTATGATGAGATTTCTTCCATGAACAGATATGCTTATGAGTAGCCATTATGGATAAAATAACACTTTTAATCCCCAAGGCTGGATACAGCGTCCCCTCAGCCTTGCTCAGGTGGGTTATTCCTATACTCTTTTTTAACCCTATCCCCATATCATACTTGCCCAGATTATCCTACAAAGATGAGTGAGGGGATATTTTAAATGAGTAGTAGTAATTCTGAGAGAAAATTTATTATGTTTGGATGAAATGCCTAATGGATCTTTTGAGTATGAAAAGGCATATCTTAGAGTATGTTCTAGACGGAGAAACCAAAAACAAAGAAAGAGTTGAATGAATATTTCTGTGTCAGGAAATGAGAGGAAATTTTTTTGTACCTATACTTAGAAATGGGGGAAGACAACAGGTTCAGAGACTGGGGACCATTCAGGAGATATAAAGAAGTCAAGTGGAGAGGAAAGAGGTGGGGGAAAGCAACGTGCAACACGCAACATGCGGGGAGAAAAGAAAAGGTGACCACTGAGATGCTGGGTATGCTGAAAAATTTTGAAGAATGGCTACATATACTATTGCATTTTAAGTTGTTACACAGAGTCATGCTATAAGCCCCCCTCCGATGCCCCAAACCTTCAGTGGATCCATAGTGCTAGGAGGCAGGATGGAGGGAGGGACACTGGAGATGGAAGGAATTACAAGAAAAAGAAGGCTGTATTTCATATTTGCATTTACTCTACTCAAAGAGGGATCAAAAATTCTCTGGACACCAAAATCTTAGCTAGAGGTAACTAAGAAAAACATAAGCCCCTCCACTTGCAAGATTCTACAGGGACATTGATGAGAATAGGGGGTTTCATATGGAGATTGAGACTCTGAATCAGTTCTGTAAAAATTAAAGACAAGTTACAGACTAGAAAAAAATATTTGCAAAAGTCATAGCTGATAAAGGACTAATATCAAAAATATAACATTTACAAGTCAATAAAAAGAAAGCAAATAACAAGACTAAAAAATGGGAAGAGACCTGAATAGACACCTCACCAAAGACGATACAAGGATGGAAAATAAACCTAAGAGAACAGACACCTCACCAAAGAAGATACAAGGATGGAAAATAAACCCAAGAAAAGACGCTCAAAATCCTAAATCATTAGGGAATTTCAAACTAAAACAAAAAGATACCACCGCATACCTATTAGAATGGCCCAAATCCAAAACACTGACAACACCAAATGCTGACAAGGATGTGGAGCAACAGGAACTTTTCAGTCCTTGCTGGTGGGAATGCAAAATAGTACAGCCATTTGAGGAAACAGTTTGGCAGTTTCTTACAGAATTAAATATACTCTTAACCATACGATCTAGCAATCATGCTCCTTGGTATTTACCCAAATGAGCTGAAAATTTATGTCCACACAAAAACCTACATGCCAATGTTTATAGAAGCTTTATTCATAATTGCCAAAACTTGGAACCAATCAAGATGTCCTTCAGTAGGTGAATGGACAAATAAATTGTGATACATCTAAACAATGGAATATTATTCAGTGCTAAAAACAAATGAGGTATCGAGCCATGAAAAGACATGGAGGATGCTGATCTGAAAGACTACATACTGTATGATTTCAACTATACAACATTCTGGAATAGGCAAAACTATGCAGGTGGTAAAAAGATCAGTGGTTGCCAAGGGTTAAAAGAGAAGGAGGAATGAATAGGCAGAGCACAGAGGATTTTCAGGGCAGGGAAACTATACTGTATGTTACCATAATGATGGATATGTGTCATTATGCCTTTGTCCAAACCCATAACATGTACAACTCCAAGAGTGAACCCTAATACAAACTATGGACTTTGGGTGATAATGATGTGTCGATGTAGGTTCATCAGTTATAACAAATGTACAACTCCAATGGGGGATGCTGATAGTTAGGGAGGCTGTGGGGTGTGGGGAGAGCAGGAGGTCTATGGGAAATCTCTATACTTTCTGCTCAATTTGGCTGTGAACCTAAAACTGTTCATTAAAAGTCTAATTTAAAATGATAGATAATGTATATATATTTATATAAAAGAAGGGAGACTTCAAAAGTCTGTAGGACACAGGAAATCCCAGATAGCTGACCCCAGGGTTCAGTTACCACCACTTAGGGCAAATAAAGGAAAACAACTGTCAGTGGGCAAAGTTCCTGAGGAATTAGACTTTGCTCACATTCAGCGACGCGGACTGTTCATTTTCTTCCCAGTGTGCTTTCCCACCCTCTGGTGGCTGGGCTGACCACGGGACCAGTTCCAGCCAAGGAAATGGACCCAGACTGTCTCACCTCCTGGCCAAAGTATGTGCCTCAATCACTGCCTAAATCTCTGGGCTTCTCTTTCTCTGTTGTGGCCACAGTAGAAGAGCACGCTGGGATGGAGATGCTCAAAGGTCAAAGCCAGCTGAGATGTCAGGCTAGAGATCTGCAGAGCGATTGTTGTGACATACCAGCAGCATCCACAGGCTTTTGCGTGAAGAAGGAGTAAACACATCTGCTGGGTTGAGCCCCTGAGGTTTAGGATGGTTTGCTGCCAGAGCCCAAGCTGGTCCATCCGGACTGCGACCCAAGTTCCAGTTTCCAGTTCAAGTTCATGGAAGCCTGACAGGTGCAGGAATGCAGAGCAGGAAGACTGGGACAATGGAACACTGAACATGCTGTGGACAAAACCACAGTAATTTTTAGGGGAACTCAGTTTTGAGGGTTTTTTCCCATCTAGGCAATACTTAGGTCGGGACTACAGTGTCCATTTTGCTTCTTCCAGTTTCCTGGAGAGTGTTTGTTTTTTTGTTTTTTTGTTTTTTAGGGGAGAGTGAGATGGCTGCCATCCATCATTTTGGAAAGTCATGAGATTTACAGATAGATGCCTAAACAAAGGACAAGAGTATTAACAAATCTAGCTGTCCAAAAGTCAGGGCTAATGTTAACCAAGATGAGCATTACTGCGATTCCATCAAGATGTCCTGTTATTTATTTAACTTCTCCATTTTCATTTTTTATTTGGGTAAGATAATTGCTTGTGATAAGCCTCGGGTGTGGAGGTCTGGTGCATACAGAGTGGCGAGGTGAGCTTCAGTCTCTAGCTCAGGGAGCACTGGGGAAAGGAAACGATGTATTAACATATTAAAATAAACTCAATTAATGTCCTTTAGTGGTCTTCTTCGAAAAGAAGGACCTCTCCAAAGTGAATGGTCTACTATCAACAGGAAAAATTCTTATTAGGGGATAATGTGTTCATCTGCTTGAGGAAAGAAAGACCTCATGTGAGTGGATTTTATAAGAGACAAAAAATATATATAGCGTTTCTTTCCCTGGGTCAGATCCTGCAATGCTACTCATGCATTGCCCTTCATAGTGCCTACACCAGTGCCTCCCATTGCTTCTGGCCAAGGCCCTAAAACTGGACAACACCAGGGTTTTGGCGCCTTAAGTCCCAAAATTGAACTTCAATACACAAGACCTGTTTGTTTAAATGATGACTCCACACACAATCCTAATCCTTTCCATGGAAAAACAGCCATGGCCTCTGGCTCTTGTGGGCCACTGTGCTTCCCCTCCCCTTTGTCCCCTGCTGTCCCTTTCCCAGGACCCTCTCTGTTCAGGCCTGAACAACCCAGCAGCTTAAGTAGAAGCAAATGTGGGTGTGGTTCCTGCTTCTGTGAAGCTGGTAATGGCTTGAGGCAGAATCAAGTGCTCTGTTGGATAGCAATGGAAAGAGCCACTGGTGTTTGGTGGTGTTCACACCAAAAGCCCCAGCAGTGCTGTTGCTATCCTTTTTTCCGACAAGAAACCTGAGGTTTGGAGAGTAGGCAACTGACCCGGGGTCGCACTTCTCCTGCTGCTGCTGGATGGGGGACAGGTGTCGCTAGACGCATTGTTCTTCCCTGACATCCCCTGCCTACCAAAAGGCTTAAAAATAAAAGTTGTATGCTTGAATTCCTTTTTAAAAAAGAATATTATATAGGTGCCACCCCTAGTAATCTGTGAGTTAACATTATTGCTTGTGCTGCTGTCCCAGCTCAAGTATCTCGTGGAGGCTGTCTTGTGTCCATCCCCGACCTCTCGCTGCCATCCTGGGTCCAGGCACCATCCCTGTCCTCCTCTTTACCTCCTACAGTTGAAGGATTCCCTTCCCTTCACTCTTCTCTTGTCAGTCCACCTCCCCACCTGACCTTATGTGATGCGTGTTTTCATTCCACTTCGATCCATTTACTACTTTCTTCCGCTTCTCCTTTTTCCCTCCTCCTCCTCTTCTCATCTTTTCTTCCTCCTTTCTCCACCTCCCCCTCCTCCAAGTGTGTGTGCAATGATGGATATGCTGCAGATGACGAGCCAGCCTCGGCCAGACAAAAATGCATTCAGATGGGTTGCTCGGCCATTCATTAATCATTCCAGCACTACCTGAACTTTTATCAGCTAAGCGAGATCCTCTGTAAACTGTCCTTGGAGCGTCCTATCTTGGGCATCCCTGCGCAGAGTCCATACCCTATATCTGCAAGGTCTAAGAGGTGAAGGAAACAGGAGCAGGAAAGACTGAGTTCTATAGTAACTTGCGTGTAATCATCACAAAAAAATCTAGCTGAATTAAGTAGAATCAGGGATAGATCAATTCTCTTTTGGAAGAATTGTTCCAAAACCAATTGCTTCCTATTCTGAAAAGATTCCCATTCTAAAGAGAAAAGGGTGGTCTTCTCTATTACTCTTTGGGGATTGAATAGATCGTCGTTTATCTCGGATGCCTTAAATTGACAAAGATGGCTAAAGGCAAGAAATTGGACTTTAGCCTTCCAAGGGCCCTCTGAATCCCAATTAGCAGCCATCACCTCAAACTGAATATTCGCTCCCTATCTAAATCCCATCCCAAGCTGGCAATCTGGAAGCCATTGGTGAGCTCTCCCTCCCACATAACCTCAGAACAGTTGGTCAGCAGATCCTGCCTTGCCTATTGCCTTACTGTGTTTTGAATTCCTCCTTCTCCTCCTTGATGGCTCTCCTCTATTTAGCACCTGAATCACTCTTTAGCTGGGTCATACTGGCCTCCTCCATGCCCCTAGAATGGATCCTCTCCAATCCCTCCCTCGCTGCTGCCTCAGGGATGCCATCCTGCCTTCCTGCTCACCACGCCTCCCCAGCCCGGCACCAGCTTCGTGGCCAAGCCCAAACCCTTCAAGGAGACTTCGAGATCTTTTGTGAATCTCTCCAGCCTCATCTCCGTCACTTTCCAGTTCCCCTGTCTAGACCCATGTGAATTACTTGCAGTTCCTGAATGGGCCATTCTCTCTTTCTCCCTGGTTTTGCATTTACTGTCCCTGTCCTCAGGAATGCCATTTAAAGCCTCACCAGGTGGTTAATGCCCTAGTTCAGCTGTCCCTGCTCCCCTGTTCTCCTTAAGAGACAGCATTAGCATAGCCCCATCACACTGGTGTAAAGGCTGGTTTACTTGTCCCTGTTGTTTCTCTGATACCTGGGGGCCCAGGCTATTCCTTATTGTTGAATTCCTGTGGAATTTAACTGCCTGCCCATGCTGGCACGTATAATCATACACTGCCTAGTAAATAATATCCAAAATAATAGCTATTATGTTGTGGAATACATTATTATAGAATCTATATATGTTAACATACATTGTTAAAATAGTACAATTTCTTAACTATGTCATGAATGCTCATCCGTATTGCTCCAAATACATAACAGGACTCTTAAGACTAAGAACCATGTGTTTTACTTCTCTTAACTTCTCTGTAGCTCCCAGTGCCTCACACAGGGAAGATGAAAAGAACTCAAAGTCAGAAACTTGGTGAAAATGGGCAGTTTACCACAGAGACAGAAACAATGCAGCCAACACTGGAGATGAGGAATTTTTACTTTTGGGGACACCACCTCTGCTCTACCTACTCACCACAATGGGCCATCCCATCCATCTGAAGATGGGGACACTGGCTTTGTACTTCCTGGTTCCCTAAGTGGGAGGGACTCTGCTACCAACAGGACCAGCATGCCCGACGGGATCAAAGAAGATGGACTGGGCAGGAATGGCAAACAGTTTCTCCACTTGCCCACTCAGGCTGGTGGCAGCTCTCCACAGCACCGCACTGAGGAAGATTCAGAAGCCAAGTCGGGGCTCAGCAGAAAATGTGGCGATTCAATCAGCAATGGATCCAAAGAAGATGGTGGCCCATGTGCTAGAGGTTTGCCATCCAGATCTAGAGAGCTCTGTAAGTGGGGAAATCACTTCTCCTAATCCTTCAACGCTCTGACTGCAAATCTATCAAATTACTTCTCCACATCTATGGGGGAAAGGGAAACAAGGTGGGAGGAGAAGACACCAAAGTCCCAAAGTCGAGAGCTGAGCAAGAACACCACCTACTCTAGACTCAGAAATGCCTCCATGAAGCTTCACCCCCAGAAGCTGGGGTCCCCTGCTCTACCCGGCAAACTTCTGCTCTGTCTTCAGGACACATTCAAATGTACACCTACTGGTAAAGTCTTCCCCAGGTCTTCCACTTTATGCCATCTGCTCACATGGCACTGGCCTAGGTCACTGCCATACTACTTGTACCATTGATACACACCATTTTTAGTGTCTACACAGCTGTCTCTCCCACTGGACACAGCACTCCTTGAACATGTGCCCTGAGTCCCATTCAAATGTGCATTCTCAATGCTTTTGCCCAGGGCTTTGAATGGATTTGGTTGTCATTACATTGTATGTTTCCTCAAAGGACAGTCTCAAGGCATTACGGATATAAAATAGCAGCATTATGCGCATTTTCTTACTGGGTAAACTAAGTCTCAGATCTCTTTATCATGTTTCCCATGATTATTTGGTCCAATAGGGCTTATGGAGCCAATGGACCAATCCAGTGGCTCCAGTGCTTTACGACAGTAACATTTCTCCCCTCTCCTGATGCCCTTCACTAGAGGCGGTCGGGCATGCTACGCAAGAACAATGCTCAGTTCCTGCTTTACCATGTCTGCTATCGCTTGCTCCAAATAGCACACTGCAACCTGTCCCAGTGTTCATCTGTTCCCATCTCACTCTGGGGACGCCACAGGCGGAACTGAGAGCCCAATATGCAGCAGGGCCCCACAGAAAGAAGACCCTCAAAATCCCACTAACTCTCCAACTGGAATGGCTTGTGAAAAAGAAACTGCTGTGCCTTGGGTCAAACAAATGGATGGCAGCAACAGCACCAACCACGGAAAGGGACGTAAATCCCTCTTATTGATGAGGAGCCTCTATCATTTCAGAAAATGCTGGTTTCTCTGCAGGGAAACCAGGCCAATTTAGTCAACCATTTACAATGCTACCATGTGTTTGTGAGATGCAAGTCTCCTCTGGGCTCAGTGTGACAAAATGCTGATCACCGTTTGGTGGCCCGTCACCAGGAAGCTGGATGGATGTCAGGACCTGAGATGCGGGTTCCAAGGCTGACAGTTCCCACAGGAAGGGAACAAAGAGAAACAGGCCTGTGTTCATGCAGTTTACACGCTGGAAGAGGAGACTTCATGGGTTGTCAGGTGCTCAGTAAACATCTTCAATTACTTAACACTGCGGTAAGGCAGAAGATGTTAGAGGGGAAAGAGCCAGGGGCTATGTCCTTTTGGTGTGTCACCTCAACTTTCAGAGTCCCCTTATCTGCAGAATGGGGATAATAATAATTGCCCTGCCTCCATCAGAGAGTCGTGCCATGGATGAAGTAGTGGATAAGAGAACATCTTATAAACCACAACCCCATCACTCTCCATAACAGCACCCTGTTCATTTCCTTCATGGCCTTTATCATAATCTCTAAGTATGTGTTTATATTGCTGCTGTGTCTGATGTCTGTCTCCTCCAGTAGAATACAAGCTCTCTACAGGCAGGAATCCAGAGCAGTGTGTGATACACACAGTAAACTCTTACTTGGTAGTAATTATCATCTTCCTGCTACCCCACCTCAAGACATACTCATTCCTACCTCTACACCTCTGCTCAAGCTGCTCCTTCACTCCAAAAACACCACCCCCTCATCTCTATGGCAATCTAAAAGTCTTCCTTGAAAGATCACCTCAAGCCCCACTGCTTCTATGAAATTATTTTCTCAATCTTTTTTAAAATCTTCCTTTTGCCAGGCAGTTCTTCACTATGAAACAGACTGTCTGCAGCCCACAGCCACACTCCCTCATATCCTCAGTCAGCATGGGTGAGGTGGTTTGGTAGGTTTCCACTAAACCCCATGTAGTTAGTCCTTGGTCCAGTATTCTGTGAACATTCCCTAATAAGAGACTTATTCCTCATGCAAAGAACAGGAGAATATGTCCTAGAATAGAAGAATCATAATTCTAAAATCCTAAAACACCTAGGGTTGAAGGAGATGCTGGGCCCAAGACTGACTCTGCAAGTTTGCCATTTGCTGACATTTCCTCCCTTCTTGGTTATCTCACCACACACAGAGACATTTATTAGCCACCAAACGTGGGAAGCAAGGAATTCACCAAAGGACTAAGTCATTCACTCTAAGAACTTAGGAAGGAGTTGAGTGTCCCTTTTAACAGTCAGATGTCCTGTAGGGAGAGGCTCCTGGGAATTAAAACTCCCCCTAATGTGACCATCCTCCCCATCTCCTTGGATTCCCTTGTCCCCAAATCAGAGCCTCAGCCATCTCAACAACCAATTCTCTGTAAACAGTAACTAGGTATCCTACAAGTCAATTCAATTCTGACACTAACTACCCAAAGTTAGCACAGACCCATAGATTAAGGACTCAGTCCCATAAAACTGCCCTCCCCTAATTTAGACAGCAATCACAAATGTGGATCCCCATAAAGAAGATGTGATACACACACACACACAAACACACACACACACACACACACACACACACACACAGAGGAATATTACTCAGCCATCAAAAAGAATGAAATCTTGTCATTTGCAATGACATGGATGGAGCTAGAGTGTATTATGCTAAGTGAAATAAGTCAGTCAGAGAAAGACAAATACCATATGATTTCACTCATACGTGGAATATAGAAAACAAAACAGATGAACATAGGGGAAAAGGAAAGAAAAAGAAGGAAGCAAACCATAAAAGACTCTTAATGATAGAGAACAAACTGAGGGTTGATGGAGGGAAGTGGGCAGGGGATTGGCTACATGGGTGATGGGTACTAAGGAGGGCACTTGTGATGAATCACTGAATTCTACTCCTGAAACCATTTCCACACTATATGTTAACTAACTAGATTTTAAATAAAATGTTGGAAGAAAAAAACAAAAATAAACCAATAATTATAACAAAGAAATTTTATAACATGCAAATAATTTTAAAAAGCTATTAACTTCTTAGGGTGTTTTAGAAAATACAAATTTGGTTTTTTGCATTAAAAAAATGAAAAACAAAAAAGTGTGGATCCCCAGATTACCCACACTGCTCTGCAGTTTGGTTATAAATCAAGAGTTCCCACCTCTCCTCCTCAGGTTTATAATTTCCTAGAACAGCTCACAGAACTCAGGAAGTCACTTATAGTCACCAGCTTATTATAAAGGATACAGCTCAGGGATGGCCCATTAGAAGAGATGCATAGGGCAAGGTATGCACAGAGCTTCCTTATGCTCTCTGGGCACACCACCCTCCCAGCACCTCAGTGTGTTCACCAGCCCAGAAGCTCATCAAATCACCTTGTTCAAGAGCTTTATAGAGCTTAATCTCCAGCCTCCCCCCTTCCTGGAGGTCAGTGGGTGGGGCTGAACGTTCCAACCCTCTAGTCACTTGGTCTTTCCAGTAACCAGCCCAGCCTTAAGTCATCTCATTCGCATAAACTCAGGTCTGATAGAAGATGCTCATTACAAATAACAAAAAACACTCCTGTCACTCAGAGGCTTTAGGATTCTGTGCCAGGAACCAGGAATAAAGACCAAATATGTTTGCATTATGCTACAATAGCCAAGTGTGATAAAGGCAGCTCTCTTGACTTAGATAAGTTGGGGAGCCCTCTGAAGAGTTACCGTGTTTTCTCTGTTCCAATAATGACAGTTCCATCACTCTCCTTCCCATCTTGCCCTGGGTATTAGGAAACACCATATAAAACCTGTCACTTCAATTGTGTTCAACCACGCTTGTGTTAACATACATGATCGGCAACATTTGCTCCCTCTTCCTTATCTCAATCAAGATTTTCTCTTTTTATTCTATTCCCGTAATCTTATTGTACACGGTCACTTTAGATTCTTCCTGAAAAGAGATGTGGTATAAATAAACTAACAGATAACTTAGCCGTAAGACCATTGTCTAAAGAGGAATTAATAAAATGAACCTCCAGATGGAGCCTGCTGACCTAAGCTGATGAGTTTTCTCAAAGCAAAGTGCACAAATCCCCATGAAGTCAAGCCACTACCCAGTTTTCAGGGTCAACAGGACACCGCGTAGAACTCTACTCAGTGTTGACATGGTATGCCCTCAGTGTGAACTTAATCAGAGGATTAACCATGACTGGGGGGGTGGGGTAGCAATGATGCTGAGTATAGAAGAGGAGAAGGTGATTAGCGGACCCCAGGAATGTCGACCAGCCCAAATCAGGGTAGGCTACTGCAGGCAAAGACTTCATGAAGTGGGATTTCAGATGGGCTGGTTCTGTTATGAGGTGTGAGCTTCTTAAGGACACTAACTGGATACGACTTATTTATTTCTGACTTCTCAACTCCTAGCACAGTGCCTGGCATACCCTAAACACTCAGTAAAGTGTTGCTCCTCTCTTAACACTATTCTTTGTTTCCCTTCCAATTCTGAGGCATAGAGCTATGAACACTGGGGAGTGTATCAGTTTGTTCCCATGGGAGGAAAGAACTCTGGGCTGGGAATCAGGAGACATGGGCTCTGGGCCCCACCACTGAGGAGCTGTGTGATGGCACAAAGCAAAAGAGCAGGGCTTGGAAGATGCAGCTTAAGTCAGACTATGTGGATTTGAACACTGGCTCCTCTTCTTGCTGAGTATTCAGGCAGTCATTTAACCTCTCCGTGTCTCCTATTCCCTCCTCTGTGAAAGGAGGGTGAACAGGATTAAAAGTGTGTGGATTCAGGCAGTATTCAGGCAGTCATTTAACCTCTCCATGTCTCCTATTCCCTCCTCTGTAAAAGGAGGGTGTGAGGATTAAATGAGTTTCTCTATACGAAGTATTTAGGATATTCTCTAGCACATACTAAACATTCATGTCAGCTCTTATTATCTCTAATAAGTCACAATGTTTCTAGGCCTTAATTTTTCTCTCTGTCAAGAGTCAGGTTTGAACTGGATGAGAGATGTCAAATGTGCTGCCCTTTCTCATTCTCTACCTGTGACAGACATCACTAATTGATCATAGCACTCTCCTACTGGGTCCAGTCAGAGCCTTAAAATCTTTCCCAGGGCAATCCTCCAGGCAGCCATTTCTAGTCTTTCAGAGTTAACCCAAGAAATGAAACCTATTCGCTATCCTAGGAAGAGGTTATCTTACAGATTCTGTGATTCTTAATGAACAGATGTGAGAAACAGGTGAGAAGGTCATGGGGGGAAAAAAGGTGTCTGTCTATACGAGAACTTCAGTCCCATCCCAGGTACCATCCTTCATCGACTGACCCCACCACACACACAGCTTTGAGACCTTGCTATTCCTCAGCTTCCCCTGGGACAATGACAACTGTTTTCTACCTTTGCAGTGTCACCACAGTGATAAAATGGTGTGTGGCTAATTGGTGGGTAGGCCACAAACAGAGCAGCCCTGCATGTGATTTCAGACTGGCAGAGGCTGTAAATTATTTAACATGATAACCAAAAGATCATAGCGATGTGTAGAAGTTTAGAACATTTCAGGGAGACAAGAGGCTAGCTTTGAAGCCAGGCTACTCAGCTACTTGCATGAAAGTGGAGAACCTACTTTGGGCCAAGATACAAGCTCAGACATGGGAGAGAGGCTGTCGGTTCTCACTCACCGGGAGCCTCAATTTATCTGTGAGAATAATAACCTGTTACACAAAGTTAATTCTTAGTAAGCCAAGAAAATCCAGCATAGTACAAAATAATATGTCCCATGTGGATTAAAACAACCCAGATGAATGGCCTTCCTGTCCAGACAGAGCCCCCTGCTGACTTCCCCTTCTCCATTAATGGCCCCACTGTTGTGTTACTCTAGAGTCTTCTTTGGCTCTTTCCTCTCCCTCGGAGTTTTTATCCCATCACCGTATCCTAGTGAAGGCCTTCCCACCCTCCTTTTCTTTCCATCCCATTGCCACCAAGCTCATTTGGACTTGAATCATCATGGCAGCCCTGGGGCTCTGACTTCCTGGCTCTGGCTCTTCCCTCACATGGCCACATTTTCTAGGTTTCTCAGGGAAAGCACTAATCAAAGCACTTCTCCACTCAAAACCTTCATTTCCCCCGCCCCTACCTGTCAGGTGAAGCCCCAGCTCCCAGCCTGGCATTCAGGGTATAGAATGCAGGTCCACTCACTTTCAGGCTTGAAAGCTGCTACTTTCACTCCCTCCACAGACAGCCTACACGCCGTTCCCAAGACATCCTCTCTCCTCTTAGAGGCTTTGCTTGGCTGTCCCCCCACCTTGATGGACTTCCTCCCAGACTCTGCAGGCTGGGCCTGGGTGGCTCCTTTGAGATGTTTAAACATTCTGAAAATCACCCCCTTGAGATCCAAAATCATGACACAGTTCCTTGGGCAGTGGGAGCCCCATGCATCCCTTCTGAAAGGCCACAAGGAGCCTGCTCCTACCTCCTGGGAACCCCTAGCCTGTGCTACCCATCACTCATGGCAAGGGCTCCTCCAGCCCTGACCCCCAACTCTGCTCTTGGCCTGGTGGCCATGGGGATTCTCTTAGCCAGTGCTGTTGAGGGAACTGGGGTGGGCAGAGAAGGGACTGGCAAAGGGGTCATAGTAGGCAAAAATCTCTTTAGAATCCTCTTGTCTTTCTTTATCTCCTATCTTTAGTGTTTTCCCACATTCCACTGAAGGCCTTTAAAGTCAAAGCCACAATAGTCAGACGGGTTCCAAGTCACTTGTTTTCTCCCCACAGAACAAACTCCCGACAACTCGGTGTAGGCTAAACCATAGACCTCATCCCTTTTTAACTCCTGTGCTATAAATCTAAGGTAGAGAGGGTCACTCTGACACATCCTCAGTTGGAAATCAAACCCTCGCCACCTCCACTTTATGCACCTCCGGGATGGGACCACTCTGGCTGCTCCCCACCCCTTCTGCCCATCTGCTGGGGTGGCATGGTGCCCACTCGCAAGTTGGTTGGAGCCTATGGAGGTGCCAGGCAACAATGTGTTTTGATGGGCAGCCTGCAGAAGGTGGCAATTGCCATCTCTTGTGAGTGAAGGCCATAAGCCGTGCCAGCCCTGGCACGCTAGGTCTCTGTACACTTGTTCACACCTGTTGACTCGCTGGTGCCAAGAAAAGCATACTTGAGCTAGGAACAGGGGAGAGGGAGAGGACGTCCTGAGAGCACCAGGCTCTTTGGGTTTCCTTGTGGAGCCAGACAGGACCTAGAGAAGTCAGAACCCCACATGTGTCTGGCGCTGGAATTTGTCCTCTGACGCTGGTTTGTGCTCACTGAAGAGAAAAGTGCCCAGCCAGGAGACAGTACCAGAGGCATAGCCTGAGCTCTAAGCCAGAGAAAAGAGGTGAGAAAATATGTCTCATCCACTTGGAGGTCTCCACTTCCTCGCCGCACCCCCCTGCCCCGGTCCTGGAGAATTGCTGTGTTCTAGCTAGGACATGAGCCCAGCTCCAGAGTCAGACCGACCTCAGAGTCAGACAGACCCTCAGCTCCACTAACTGACCAAGTGATCTTGAACAAGTCACTGCCCTTGCCTGAGCCTCAGACTTCTCATCTCTGCAATGGGCATAACCACACCTACCTCCTTGGATTGATACGATAATGAAATATAGGACAATGTAAGTAAAGCACCCACTGTGGTGACTAACACACACACAGTAGGTACCATCAAATTACTGTGTCCTTTTTTGCCCTGCCATTCCCTCTTCCTTCATTCTTTATTCCAAATAGGAGAGGTGTTTTCAGGAGCCAAATTATCACAGATGTCTGTCTAGGAATAAATCACTGAGACTGAGTAGCAGAAGAGATTCCAAGATAAACACAGTGGGAGAGAAAAGGGAAGGGGGAGGGATGGAGACAGGAGAGGAGGAAACTGGGTTCTCTTCCCCAAGGTCCCTTCCATCTCCACGCTCCCATGTCAACACCCCATTCCAATTCCAGTAACCGCACCTGCTCTGGGCTCCATCCCCACCTCAGCTCGTCAATATCTTCCCACTCTTTCATTCCAACTTCTCCACAATGCCTGCTCAGACAAATAAAAATCAGGAAGGAAAGTACGTCGTGAAATCTCATCATCTAAAGGCCCTTATAGGGGCGCCTGGGTGGCTCAGTTGGTTGAGCGACTGCCTTCGGCTCAGGTCATGATCCTGGAGTCCTTGGATCGAGTCCCGCATCGGGCTCCCTGCTTGGCAGGGAGTCTGCTTCTCCCTCTGACCCTCCTCCCTCTCATGCTCTCTGTCTCTCATTCTCTCTCTCTCAAATAAATAAATAAAAAAAATCTTAAAAAAAAAAAATAAATAAAATAAAGGCCCTTATACACAAGTTGTTTCTCACCAAGACCTTGAAAGCCTCTCATTCCCTCTTCTGTGCTGCCTGCAATGTGCCCATGGCAGTGCTGAGCAGAGTGAGGGTGACACGGACATGAGTCCTGCCCTTCTGGCTCACAGCACAGGAGACAGAAAGAGCTCAAATGACCCTTAAACAAGACAGACTGGACCAAAGAACCAACAAAGATGTAAGCAAACAGCTCCGGGGAAATGCGGCTTTGTGTCTGTTCTCTCCACATTTGGCTGGTGGTAATGTGCCGACCACCTGCCATTAGGCCCTTGAGAGTAGGACCCACATGTACTCCAGCATGGGGCCATCGCAGAAAGTCTTACTGACCCTTCCTTACTCTTTGCGTCAGAAAATATGGGAGGCCATGAGGAGTTTATTCGGGTGGCTGGTATGACCCCACTTGTTTCATGGCTCTACTTTAATGGTGGCCCATTGGATTTTAAGGTTGAGTGACATACTCAGGGATAGACTTAGATGCTGGAACATCATGGGGAGGAACAGGATCTTGAGTCTGTAGCTGAGAGTGTTCAGATCTGCCAGAGATCCCTAAAGGATTTCTCCAAGGAACTGCCCTAAGTTCTGGATGAGGGAAGTAGAGGAGAAAAGGAAGAACTGCAAATTATTGGAAGAAAATACATGGGCAAAATGCCACCTGCTTTCCAAGGCAGGGACATTAGGTAAAACAGGAGAGATGGGATGGACCAAAGCATGAAAATGGAGGAGTAAGTCTTAGAAGTGGAAGAAAATTTCTATAGGAGCTGTTCTGGGATGCCTCAGGACTTTCAGTGGAGTGTAGGCCCCTAAAGGCCCCCAAGGAGTACCAAAGGGTACTTGAACAAAGTGGACCAGATGGATTGCCCTGTCCCAGCAAAATCTAGCTTCCATGTCCCCAGGAGACCCCGAGGAGAATTGACCCACTAGAAACCAATCAATTCAATTTATCAACTTAATATACTACTCCTGTGAGTCTCTTTCCAGGGATCAGTGGTGAGCTAAAACACAGTCTCCACCCTCATAAAGCTTAAAGCAAGCCCTGGATCAAGAAGCCTGCATTCAGGCTAGTATCCACAAGATAAGAAATAACAAGTAAAGGATGCAGAGGAAAGGGAACCCTCATGCACTGTTGGTGGGAATGTAAACTGGTGTAGCCACTGTGGAAAACAATATGGAGGTTCCTCAAAAAATTAGAAATGGAAATACCATGTGATCCAGTAATTTCATTCATGGGTATTTATCTGAAGAAAATGAAAACACTAATTCAAAAGGAGATATGCACCCCTATGCTTACTGCAGCATTATTTACAATGAACAAGGTATGGAAGTAACCCAAGTGTCCATCCATAGATGAATGGATAAAGAAGATGTGGTATATATAAGCAATGGAATATTACTCAGCCATAAAAAAGGATGAAATCCTTGCCATTTGCAACAACATGGATGGACCTAGAGGGTATTATGCTAAGTAAAATAAGTCAGACAGAGAAAGACAAATACCATACGATTTTGCTTCTATGTGGAATCTAAAAAACAAAACAAAATACAACAAAACAGAAACAGATTCAAAAATACAGAGAACAAATTGGTTGCCAGAGGGGAGGAAGATGGGTGGGGAGGGGGAATGGGCAAAATAGGTGAAGGAGATTAAGAGGTATAAATTTCCAATTATAAAATAAGTCACAGGGATATAAAATATAGCATAGGGAATATAGTCAATGATATTGTAGTTACTTGGTATGGTGACAGATGGTAACTACACTTATTGTGATAAGCATTTCATAATGTATATAATTGTAAATCATTATGTTGTACACCTGAAACCAATATAATATTCTATATCAACCGTACTTCAATTTAAAAAAAAAGAGAGAGAGATCTGCATTTAGAGCCTAGCAACTCCACTGAAGAGCTGGGTGAACCTGAGCATGTTACATCAGTTCAGTTTTTCCATCTGTAAAATGGGAATAAAAAGTAATGCATAATTCAAAGTGGTGTTGTGAGAATTAAATCAGGTCGCCGTGAAAAACTCAGCAGTATGCCTGGAACACATGATCTTTATTATCATTAGTTTCAAAGTTTAGCTGGGGAGGGAGAGATTAATCAAATGTAAGCACAGAAAATGTCACTTCAAACTGTGATAAGTGGTAAGTACAGAAATTACTTATGGTTCCTTGGGACTTGGAACACCCTATGTCAGGGTGAGGTTGAGAAAAGACTGGGGAGAGTGGGCTTCTGATGAAGCAGACAGGCTGATGGACCCGGAAATCCCCAGCACAGCACTGCCCCAGTCTGCAATGTTCCAGCCACCTCTGTGCCAGAGGAGCCCAGGCACACAGCCAGGCCTGGGAGCAAACAGAACTGTCCATGTCCCTCCCTGCTCCTCCTCATCACCCAGGGAGCAGAGTCCCCATCCTGCCCCAGACCCATCAGCTCCGCAGTGGTCCCACTTCCATCTGTGAGGGTCACACAGCTCTCAACTGCCTGGTCTACCACTTGCTTCCCTAAAAGGAACAGCCAATTCCAGCCCCACCCCGATGGTACCGGTCTGACTCAGCAGATCCACTAACTTCCCTTCTGAGAGTAAATATACTCATTGTATCCATCAGTCCAGTGGGAAAGTCTGGGCTCAGAAGTCTCAAAGACCGAAGTATAAATGCCATCTCTACCACCTTCTGTGAGGCAGCCCCAGTCTCCTCATCTGTAAAATGGGGCTAATGTCACCAACACGCAGGACTATCCCAAGAGGATGAAGGAGATGATGTGTGTAAAGCACTTCATGCACTGCCTAGCACACACACTCAATAAAGCGTCAATAGCATGACTATTACTATGAAACTGATCTGTACTGGGCAAGGAAAACCAATCACTTTGGGCAGGGAGAGATAGCCATGCCCACTGAGCCTCTCACAATGACCACCTGCCAAATTTGCTCCTACATTGCTTGCTGGGTGGCCTTGGGCAGGTTACTTAGCCATTTTCTGCCTTAGTTTCTTCATCTACAAAATATGTATTATAATAATAAGTCCTACCTTGTAGGATTATGAGGATTAAATAGATTAATATATATAAAATGCCTGGCACCTGGTAAATATTTAGCAGGATAATAATGATTATTATTATAACTTGGGCTATAGAAAGGTCACTCTGGTTGTATGGGGGCAAAGTAAAAACAGAGAGACCAGTTAGAAGTGTATTGGGATAAGTCAGGCAAGAGGTAGTGGCTTGGACCAAAGCGGCAATGGGGTTGGAGAGAGGTGCTTAGATTCTGGACATAGTCTGAAGGTAGAGAGATAGTATTTGCTGGAAGATTGATGTGGGGTGTGAGAGAAAGAGAGGAGTTAGGGATGAGCCCAAAGTGCAAGGTTTAGCAACTGGAAGAATGGAGTTGTCATTTTTTAAAAGTAAAGCAGGTACCGGGAGGAAATTAGGAGTCCCTGACTACCAGGTGCCACTAGTCATCCAGCTGGAAATGTCAAATAGGCAGTTCTCTGCAGAAGTCGGGAGTTCAGAAAGGGGTACCAGCTGGGAATATAAACTTGTATTTAAAGCTAGGAGACTTTGGTGAAGTTATTAGAGACTAGATAAAGAGAAAAGATCAAAGACTGAGCCCTGGGAGTCTCCCATGCTTAGAGGTTAGAGGTGAAGGGGAACTCATCAAGAAAACCAAAAAGGAACAGCCTGGATGGCAGGAGGAGAAAGAGAGAAAATATCTCAGGCTACGAGTGGAGCGAGGATTTCATGGCAGAGGGAGCAATTGATCCGCTGTGCTAAATACAGGGCTGGTGGTGGGGTAAGACGGAGCTGGGGACGGACGTTGCATTTGGCAATGTGGGGCCCCTGGTTACTTGGAAAGGGTCTTCTTTGGTGGAGGGGTGGGGGCAAGCCTGAATAGAAAAGGTAAGCCAAGAAAAAAACAAGAGCATATAAAATGGAAACAGTGAGTATGGAGGCCTTTTTTTTTTTTAACTGAAGTATAGCTGACATACTGTTACATTAGTTTCCGGTGTACAACATAGTGTTTGGACAACTATACGCTCACCGCAGATGCAGCTACCATCTGTCACCATGCAGCGCTATTACAATACCATTGACTGTATTCCCCACGCTGTGCCTTTTAGTCCCATGACTTACTCATTCCATAACTGGAAGCCTGTACCTCCTCCTTCCCTTCACCCATTTTTGCCCAACCCCCACTCCCCTCCCCTCTGGCAATCCCCAGCTCGTTCTCTGTTTTTATGGGTCTGTTTCCACTTTTGCTTCTCTGTTTATTTGGTTTTTTAGATTCCACATATAAGTGATGTCATAACGGTATTAGTCTTTCTCTGTCTGATTTATTTCACTTAGCATAATACCTTCTAGGTCCATCCATGTCACAAATGGCAAGATTTTATTCTCTTTTATGGCTGACTAATATTCCATTGCATATGGAGTACGAGTGACTTCTTAAGGGAATGGTGCTGGTAATGGAGAGGACAGGGATGCGGTCACCCTGGAGGGAGATGTGGGGTCCAGGAAAAATTTTAGTGTGTTGGGTTTTTTTTCTTTTTAAATGGAAGATATTATGGCATGTTTGTTGGCAAAAGGAGTCTAGTTGAGAGGGAAAATTTCAGGAAAAAGAAAGAATGTCTCTAGGACATTCTTAAAGCCACCAAGAGAGGAGGGTGCAGATTAACTGGGGCAAAAGCAGAGGAATTGAAAGGTGTGATAGCCCAAGTGCTTACAGTCTTCTGCTTGCATTATTTTCTCAGTGACATATGAAGTAAGCTCATCACCAGAGCGTCCAGAGAGGATGTTGGAAGGTGGAAAGATAAGAGCATGTGTGACCTTGTCAACAAGGAGACAAGAAAGGTCAGGGATGAGGGAAAGAGAGTACTGTAGGTCTGCTGGGAGCACTGAGAGCCCACTGGAGTTTAGTCAGTCGTGAACTTAAAGTAAGGCAGTCATCACTGTTGGTAGGAATGCAAGCTGTAACAGCCACTCTGGAAAATAGTATGGAGGTTCCTCAAGACGTTAAAAATAGAGCTACCCTATGACCCAGCAATTGCACTACTAGGTATTTATCCCAAAGACACAGATGTAGTGAAAAGAAGGGGCACATGCACCCCAGTGTTCATAGCAGCAATGTCCACCATACCCAAACTGTGGAAGGAGCCGAGATGCCCTTCAACAGACAAATGAATAAAGAAGATGTGGTTCATATATACAATGGAATATTACTCAGCCATCAGAAAGGATGAATACCCACCATTTGCATCAACAGGGATGGAACTGGAGGGGATTATGCTAAGGGAAATAAGTCAAGCAGAGAAAGTCAATTATCATATGGTTTCACTCATATGTGGAACATAAGGAATAGCACAGACGACCACAGGGGAAGGGAAGGAAAATTGAATGGGAAGAAATCAGAGAGGGAGACAAACCATGAGAGACTCTAGACTCTGGGAAACAAACTGATGGTTACAGAAGGGAGGGGGTGGGGGAATGGGGTAACCCGGTGATGGGTATTAAGGAGGGCACGTGTTGTGAGGAGCACTGGGTGTTATATGCAAATAATGAATTGTTGAACACTACATCAAAAACTAATGATGTACTATATGTTGGCTAACTGAACATAATAAAATATATATATATAATTAAATAAATAAATAAAATAAAAAATAAAGTAAGGCAGTCGGTATGGTCCGTGTCTCCCTCCAGCGAGGTTCAGTTGTCTAGGTGAAGCATGGGAGGAGAGTTGAATTAACTCGGACTGGGATTTTGCCAGGCAAGCATGATGGGGGCTGGGAAGAGACAGGGATAAGGAAGATGTGTATCCAAGAATGAAATCTATTAGAAAGAAGGAAAGTGGGGCACCTGGGTGGCTCAGTCAGTTAAGCGACTGCCTTCGGCTCAGGTCCTGATCCCAGGGTCCTGGGATGAAGCCCCACATCGGGCTCTCCCTGCTCAGCAGGGAGCCTGCTTCTCCCTCTCCCTCTGCCTCTCCCCCTGCTTATGCTCTTCTGCTCTCTCTCTGTCAAATAAATAAATAAAATCTTAAAAAAAAAAAAAGAAAGAAAGAAGGAAAGCTTACGAATAGTCTTGACACCACAGTCCAAAATCCTAATTCCAACACTAACTATGAGAACCTAACCTAAGTCACCTCTGCTCCCTGAGCCTACATTTCTCGCCCATAAAATGGGGATTATAATCCACTTCCACAAAATCCACAAAAATTCCATTTCTTTAAAACTGTACTTTAGAATTAAAAATATTTCTTTAATTTAGAACAGCAGTCCTTCTGAATGACGCAGTGAAGTTTTCTAGTACCTACCTAAGTCATCAGCTGGTTTAACTGACACCCACTCACCAAAAAGAGATGCCTTGGACAAGCCATCGGGGAGGGTGGAGGGTGCTGTAGAGATGAATAAGACTTGGTCCCCAAATCTAAGAAGCTCAAAATCTATGGAATATTTTGGAAGTCTGCATTTGTGAAGCTCCTAGGGGTCTGGAGCTATGTCTCTTTAACTCGCTTTGCCTCGCGACTACCACCGCACAGTACAGAAGAGATAAGTACCTAATAGACAGGTCAGGCATGGCTCCTGCTCATCCCTCCCAAACTGCAATGTTTTACGACTTATGAATCATGTCGAATTGTGGTCTTGTTTATTTTGCAATAGCTGCAAGAGCACAGAGTGAAGATGCCTATCCTACTTTACAGAACAGGGAGACTGAGGCTTGCCCAGGGACCCAGAGCCAGTAAGGGACAAAGCCTTCTTCCCAGACCTACTGACTTTCCGTTACCTCGTGAGACTTGTGGCCACATGGGCCCAGAACCCAGACATCAGGCGCACAAGCAGTGGGTGGAGATTACACACTGGAAGAGCGGATAGCACAGTTCTAAGGGAGCTACACTCTATTGGAGAAGGTGCAGAGTGCTTGTTAGAAACAGCACAATTCTCAGAACACTCCCATTCTGCAAAGCTTAGCTTATGGCTTATCCTCACACCCCTCTGGTGTCCTCTTGACATCTGGGGGAAAGAATTGTAAGAGCATTGTCCCCAGATGGAGAAACTTGGTGCTTCCCTCTTTCCATGCCTCGGGAGCCTCACTTGAGGTATGAGGAGGTTGGCTTGACGCCACCACACACTCCTCCAGCCTTGAATATAGGTCATCTGTGCCTGCTCTCCCAAGGTCCCACAGCCTTCTCCCCTGGGTGCTCTCAACAGCCTCATGACTGAGAAGCATGAACAACAGAGAAACTACAGTAGCTCTGGTTTACTGAAGTGATGAAGGAAATAACTTTGGGTACAAATTACCCATTAGTCCTTCAGAAGATCTCTGGAAAAGACACTGGTGTTAGGGATGTAATTAAAGCAGAACATTCATTCATTCACTCACGCATTATGTTATGTACAGAAACGCTTGACTATGGGACCAGGCACTGGAAGTAGGCACTAGAACCACATCAGTGAGTGAAAGCAGGCGGTTTTTGCTTTCCTGGAACTTATGATCTACTAAAAGAGACAGGCATCAATCAATCAATCAACTGCAGAAATATGTGTAAAGTTACAACTGTGGTAAGTATAATAAAAGGGAAGCACACGGTGCTTTGAGCGTGTTTAGTGCAGGGTTTAATCTATTTGGGGAGATCAGGACAGACTTTTCTGAGGAAGTGACCCCTGGTCTGCCATGCAAAGGAGCTTACAAGGCAAAGAAAGGAAGAGTGTTTTAAATGAGAAGAATGGAGTGTGCAGTCTCCATAATGGGCGGAAGCATGGCAAGTTCATGGTCTAAGAGAGGCCAGAGAAAAGGAATTACTGACAGCAAGGGAGAGCATGATGCAGGGTGGGCCTGGGATGTGGGAGCCAGACCAAGAGTACCTCTAAAAAATGTTTAATGTGTGTCTTTTTTGACCTAGCAATTGCAGCTCTAAGAATTTATCCTACAAATACTTGCACAAGCCTACAAAGATGTTATATATACACACACACATACATATACATAATTAATCTTGGTACATAATTAATCTTGGTACAGTAATGAATACCATTGAGCTGTTAAAGGAGGAGATAGATTTACATGTACTAATATGGGAAGATAAGGTATTAAATGAAAACAGTAAATTGCAGAATATATAAAGATAATTTACTTCTTAAAATGCATATTCATATTATATAATGGGTATATTATACACAATTCACTAAGCAAGAAATGAACCCAAGACTATATACATCAAATCGTTAACAATGATTACCTCTAAAGAGTAGGAATGGAGATGGACTTTATTTTGTCTTATTATCTGTCTTGAGTTTTTTTAATAATCAGTATATTTTATAATCAGTAACTATTTCTTTGACAATAAAAAAAATGCTATATTGTTTTTTAAGAGAGCATACTCACCCATCTCCTTGAAAATCCCCCCAGTGAACCCGTGGCCTAAGTTAATCCTAGGTTTGTGTGTCCCTGGAGCAACTAGACCACCATTCTAAATCATCCCTTGCCTCCCACCTGTCTTCCCTCTTGCTTTATCTTCTCTTGGATTTAGTGGAGAAGAAAAGTGAGTATGGGTCACGTTTGATTAAAAAGAAGGAAGAAACAAAAGAAAGGAAAGGAAAGTGGAGAAGGAAGAAAGGAAAGAGAAAAGGAGCTCTTCTGTCTCTCTCCTCTCCATATGTCTCCCCAAGAGTCACAGAGCAAGAGCCATTAGGAGCGAGAAAGAAGAAATGCCACCAGGTGGAAGGGTGCATGTGCCAATGAGGCTGGCAAAACAGAACAGGGTTGGGACACGGTAAGAACCACAACAATGATCATCCCCACCATCAGGTGCAGACTCTTGGGTTGGACACTCCACACCCTTATCTCAAGGTAAGGATGTTACATACATCCGTGCCTTCATTCTGCATTTAAAAACCTGTAAATTCTCTCAGCATCTGTTTTCTCATCTGTATCACAGAGAAAATTTGCTAGCTTGCCGGGCTTTTTGAGGATCAAATGAGATCCCACATAAATAAAAGTATTATTCATTCTATAATTGATATTATTGTCACTCCAGCTACTGAGCCAGAACAGAACGCTCACTAGCATGAAGTGCAGTAATCCCGGTATCCAGTGGTTACCATGTGGTTGCTCTTTAGATCTGCTGAAAAATGGTGAATGTGGAAATAATTTTAGTCCCATTCACAGATTTTAAATGACTGACTGTATGCTGGGGAGAGGATCTGGCCATGGGGAGGGGTGGTCGCTAATACCACGCAGCTGCTATGGCTGTGAAAATTTAACCTCAAGCAGCCTAAACATTCATTTTACAATGTACACTGCTGATTACTTAATTATGTCTAAAATATAAGTCAGACACACTACAAACCCCAGGGAGTAAATTACACAGATCTATGAAGCAACATCTATGCACTCATTCTGGTCTCACATTTCTGAATTATCTTTTCCCCCCCCAGTGAATTTGAAAAATTTCTTCCTTCTCTGCAAAACATATGGCTATTGCAAACAAATGATCATTTTCTCAGTATTATAAGCTTGGTGTAGGAGAGCCCATCTTCAACCTAACATTTCGGACTCTTACCAACAGGTTCTTATCTTTATGTATATTTGAACTAGGAGATCTACATATGCTTGATCTCAGCATGAACCTCCGTATGACCTGATTTTGTTACCATGGTCACCAATTAGATGAGTCTTGTTGACTGCAGAACAACAGTCAAAGGATTTCTATTAAGTTCCAGGGCGGAATAACAGTCATATTTTGTGAACACACTTTATAGATTATTTTTCCCATTTGCTTGCCCCAAGGTCTGCCTCCCTCTATCTGCTGAGAATGCAGTTGTTACATAAAATTCAAAGAAAATGCTTCCTGGGGCCGGTAATTAAATTTTCTTATAAAAGGGATGGATCAGCTGGGACTCCCAGTCCCCTCTTCTCTCTCTGGGATATAGCAATGTAGGTCCTACTCAGAACGTACCTATAACCATCCTTCCCTAAAATAACTTCACCCCCTCTCCATGGCCTCACATGGGAACACGTATATGAAAATACACTATACCCTTTACTGATATCAGCTATCCTATAGATGCAAAACACTTAAGGGTATTTTTGAAAGGTTCTGCTGGGTGACATTTTTCATATAATCATTGCAGCCAATGAGTGTGGTCCAGTGATTCAATGACCTCAGGAAAACCATGCCTGATCATTTATAAATGTTGACATTAACAGTAACATGTAGGTACTGAATGTTTTTTTTTAAGATTATTTATTTATTTATTTGACAGAGAGAGAGAGTTAGCGAGAGCAGGAACACAAGCGGGGAGTGGGAGAGGGAGAAGCAGGCTTCCCGCTGAGCAGGGAGCCCGATGCGGGGCTCGATGCGGGGCTCGATCCCAGGACCCTGGGATTATGACCTGAGCCGAAGGCAGACACTTAACGACTGAGCCACCCAGGCGCCCCGGTACTGAATGTTTTATGAGTGTATTAGTTTCCAGTGGCTGCCATAAAATTAACACAAACTTGGTGACTTAAAACAACAGAAATTAATTCTCTCGTAGTGTGGAGGTCAAAAGTCTGAAAGCAAGCAGCCGGCAGGTCCATGCTCCCTCCAAAGGCTCTAGGGGAGACTCCTTTCCTGCATCTTCCAGCTTCTGGTGGCTCAGACATACCTTCGTTTGTAGTTCTGTGACCCCCCAATATAGATCTTAACACAGTCTCCATCTTAACACAGTCTTCTGGTCTCTATCTGTGTCTTTTCCTCCTTGGTCTCTTATGAAGATACTTGTTACTAGATATAGAGCTCACTGGATAAGCCAGGATGATTTCATCTTTAGAACCTTAATTATATCTACAAAGACTCTTTTTCCAAATAAGGTCATATTCACAGGTTCTGGGAATTAAGATGTGGACATATCTTTTTTTGGGGGGGGTGCATCATTCAACCCAGGATAATGACATGCTTTTCTGAAGGTTTTATGAAATTAAGCTTAGAATTTTTGTATGTGTAATGTCAGATACTTATCACCAATTTGGCACCTGATACAATGCTGAAGACTACTTACAAGAATATATACCTCTCTCAATATTTATTAATCAAGGGTTAAAATTTTGAGTTTAAATTGGTGATTCAGGTAAAGAACACTGAGAAGTCATAGAAAATCCTAATGAAATATCTTGGGATTTTTCAAAATGGCTCTAATACCAAGATAAACTCCAAACACCCAAGGCATTCTGAGGACGGTGAAGAGACAGAAGAGGGACTGGAGTGGAGAAGACCATCGAAACA
Organism: Neomonachus schauinslandi; assembly: GCF_002201575.2. Classification (NCBI taxonomy): domain Eukaryota; kingdom Metazoa; phylum Chordata; class Mammalia; order Carnivora; family Phocidae; genus Neomonachus; species Neomonachus schauinslandi. The sequence continues at coordinate 38,363,842 of NC_058408.1, read as the reverse complement.
GGTCAGAAATAACAAGATAGAGGAGAACAAATAAAATGGGTGAGACTGATCAACAAGCCATGAGCAACATGGAAGACACGGCACCGGCCACATATGTGAGCGCTGCAGGGCAGGATATCGGGAGCAGGGGCCATCAGAGGCTGTGTGGTTGATAGCCACGAGGATGGCTGGACTGTGCGTGTTCTGTTCATGAAGCTACTCATCGGTATTACTTTGTGTCATTGGGCCTTCGCCATGCACTTTGTACATTCTTTCTTTCTCGGGATGGTTGCTCTTGCCCGTGTAGCTTCACGTTTCAAACTACTGCAGGTGTAAATGCATTTATCTTCCCCTTTGCATGCCACAGAGTCTGGGGTGGAAAGTTTAGGGGTTTCTTATTTGTGTTTGTTTTGTTTTTTTTTAAGTTCCTGCTAAAGCAACATCTTAAGAATGGGGTGAAGATTAAAGTTTGTACGCTTCATATATTGTGGTAGAGAACCTGCTTTTTGTGCCCATTTTCTGCCACCCCAATACCTATGTTCCCTGTCTCTTCAATTGCCCTGTCACTAAATCCACGGACCACCTTGTAATTCATTAGTTTTGTATGGCTGCTGTGACAAGTTTCCATAAATATGATGACTTAAAACAACAGAAATTATTGTCTTATAGTTCTGAAGTCAGAATTTAGAAATGTGTCTCACTGGGCCAAGGTCAGGCTGTCAGTATGCCTGTGTTCCTTTCTGGAGGCTCTCTAAGGAGAATCCATTTCTTTTTCCTTTCCAGCTTTTAGAGGTTGCCCACATTCCATGGCTCACGGCCCTCCTTCTGCACCTTGGAGCAGCGACACAGGGAGATCTTATCACACAGTATCACCCTAACCTCCTCTTCTGCCTCCCTCTTCCACATTTAAGGACCCTTGTAATTACATTGGGCCCACCTGGGTAATGCAGGCTACTCTCCCATCTCAAGGTCCTTAACTTAATCACACCCACAAATTCCCTTTGGCCATGCAAAGTAACATGGTTCCAGGAATTCAGACATGGTTATCCTTGCAGGACCTTGAGATGGGAGAGTAGCCTGCATTACCCAGGTGGGCCCAA